>NC_063165.1:49883383-50190883 GCF_023159225.1 Perognathus longimembris pacificus
CCTTCCACTCCTACTGATGTTTCCCAGCTAGGCTGTCGGCCCCCACGTTCTCTTGCTTATTACTATCTCATGACTTTGAATGAGACAAGAATCCTTTATTTCTTCTTCTCCAGTCCATCAGTGCTAACTGCTGTAAAGTTAATGTTCTAAAGTGTGGTTCTGATGATACAGTTTGATTTTAAATTTAGCCAGGCAGGTGGTGAATGCTTATAATCCCAGACTTCAAGAGGCTGAGGCAAGAGGATTGTAAGTTCAAGGCCAACCTGGACTGCATAGATAGTTCAAGGCCACCCTCAACTACTTAGCCCTACCTTGTCTCAAAAATTCAAGGACTGGGGATGTCTCTCAGCAGTCTACTACTTTCCTAGCATGCTCAAGACCCCTAAGTTCAATCTCCGGGTCTGCAAAAAGACAAGAAAAAGCAAAAACAGATTTTAAAGTTAATTTAATCTGCCTTTTATAATCTGCAGAGGTACGTCCAGCCTTGCCAGCCTGGCTTTCTGGATCTTCCATATCATGGGCCCCTACCTTCCCTGATCCTTCCAGTCCCCTTTCCTTCAATCAGGATGCATAACCTTAGGCTCTAGATTATTAGGTTGTAGCCTTGTTCTCTTCCTGCAGAGTCGAATTGTCAGGGTGACAGTCAGCCCTTCCTGAAGCTTTTATCACACTCTCCATTCCTAGACATGTATACCTGTGCAAATGTACACAAACTACATAACCTAATCTCTTCCAAAAGGGCCGAGATTTACCCTTCAAATGTGGCATGATTTGGGATTTTTATTTTCATTTAAGTAGTAATCTGATTTTCCCAGCTCCTTAAAAACAAGTATCCATTATAAATTGACATGTTGAATGGAAACCCTTTTGCACAACTACTTAAAGACAATCTTTTTTTAAGTATCTTCCTCATGTGTCCATGCTATGTCTAACACAAAGCCCAGCACCTAGTAGCCCTCTGTGTACTTATGGGATTCCCAAGGCTGAGGACAACTCTCTCCTTACCCTGCAGCACTCCAGTCTCCCATCGAGTATCAGCGGAAAGAAAGGAGCTCAGCCGTCATGCGGTCCCAGCCTGCCAGGGCTCCCCAGGCCAGCCCCAGGCCCTACTCCTCTGTCCCCATGGGCTCAGAGAAGCCTCCGAAGGGCTCCAGCTACAACCCACCTCTTCCACCTCTGAAGATATCTACCTCCAATGGCAGTCCAGGGTTCGACTACCACCAGTCTGGGGACAAGTTTGAGGCCAGCAAGGTAAGGACAGCTTGTTGTCCTGCCCTGTCACCAGTAAGGCATGGAGAAGGTGATGTAACTGTGTGCATACAGAAAGTCGGGTTCCATAATCCCAGGTTCTGTCACCATCATGACGATCAATTTACTTCACCATAGACCTAATCTACACAGCTGGTTTGACCCTAAAACATAGTTGGAACAGGAGAGAAGTAGGAAAATCCTAAGTTAGGAATTAGATGATCTGATGTTCACTCCAAACTCTTCACTTGTTTTTAGTATTCTTTTAGTATGATTGCCAAGCTCTGCTGGCTCACTCCTGTAATCCTAGCTTCTCAGGAGGCTGAGATCTGAGAGGTCGAGTTTTGGAGTCTGGCACCTCACTCTGCCCAGGTACTTACATGTCCATGTGCTGATGCCAGGTTCCTTCTGCCCTTATAATGCAAGAGAATGCTGGGCCGGGGAGGTTGCATGCTAAGGCAGGGCTTCAAGGTCAAAGGTATATTCATACCTTTGCCTGCACTGTCTCTAGACAGTATCCGTATCTATTTACCTTGATTTTAATATTACTAGAAGCATTGCTCTAAAAATACACTTTCAGAGCATGTTTGTGAACATAATGTCATCACTCAAGGAGTGTCCCACCTATTGGACCATCCCTTTAGTGGGAGCTTCAGCCTTTGACCCCGCCACAGGGTGCAGCGTCCTCGAACATGAACCCTCTCCTAGCATTAGGCTCCCTCTCTCCCTGTCTCCTCGCAGAACGACCTCGGAGGCTGCAACGGGACCTCATCCATGGCGGTGATCAAAGATTACTATGCACTGAAGGAGAACGAGATTTGTGTGAGCCAAGGTGAGGTGGTGCAGGTCCTCGCCGTCAACCAGCAGAACATGTGCCTGGTATACCAGCCTGCCAGCGACCATTCCCCAGCCGCTGAGGGCTGGGTTCCAGGCAGCATCCTGGCACCCCTCACCAAAGCCACGGCGGCAGCGGCAGAAAATAGTGACGGGAGCATCAAGTAAGTGCCTTGTTGGCTTCCCTGGGAAAGTGTGTGGATTAAAAAAACCAACATAAACACGTGCACACACACACAGTAGGGAGTCACTGCTGCTTATTCCGGACAGTGCCACGGAACCCCCCGCAGTTTGGGGTATCCAGGCTGGATTATCCCAGGGTGGTTTTGGTGGTGGTTGTGGTGGTTTTTCTTTCCTTTTTGTTTATAATTTTCTGTTTATTCCCCCCCCTTTTTCCCCCTACTCCTTAAGAAAAGAACCCTACTGAAATCCTAGGTGACAAAAGATAGACCTTCCGTTGCTACATTTGACCCACCACGGGACTCACTGGACTGGACTTCTATTTATATTGTATGAAGTTATTGATATATATATATTTTTTTGATTGACACCCAAAAACAACCTTAGCACACACTGCCAGACCTGGCCAGGTCAGAGGCCTGCTGCTTCTCCCAGAAGAGAGGGAAACTTTTTGGTTGTCGATGGCAAATCCTCTGTACAGAATGTAACTTTTTTTTTAATGTCCTCCATCCCCTGTCATTTTAATATATGTTCATGGTCATTTGTAAGATAATTTCTTCTTCCTTGTTTTGGTTGCGAAGACCCTTCCAAACACATTCCTGTATAAAGTATTTTGCACTATTTAAAGAAACCCATATGGATGAAGTCAGGTTGTGCAATATAATGGAGAGACACAATGTTCATCATTGTACCTGTAATGTAACTAATAATTTTAAATGTACTATTTTAAATATGTAAAATAAATTTTCACCATGAGCATGTTTTAATGAGGTTAAAGACTAGTGGACCCTTTTTCCCCCTATTTCATCTTTCTCGGACTTTTACATTTGCAAACAATTCTCTTCTCTCTGTCTTTTTTTTTTTTAATCTTGTCTCCAGAGTTGGTTGGATACATTAACAGGGTTGGGGTTTTTTTTGGTACATAACAAGTGTTTTTGTTGCTAAAGCGCCGACCCGGGGCCTCCTTGCGCACAGCCCCTGTGGGTTTCCTCTGACTTCCAAGATGAGGAATGCTGCCGGCCGGCAGCTAGGCGGTCTTGCTGTGCGGCTGTGAATGGACGGCTAGCACAGACGGCAAGCGTTGGCTTGCTTTCCCCCCACTCTGCACGCCCATGGAAGGGGCACATGGCATCTAAGCATGTGCTACTTTGGCCCTTCCTCTAGGTCACAGGACAGAAACTAATAGAAAGAGTAACCTTCTTCTAGGTCACTGATAGACACTCCTGTCGCCCTGGATTCACCAGGGAACTGCAGGAAATCAGCAGCGGCCCCTAAGATGAACTAGGCCTCATCCATTTTCGTCTCAAAATATTTGGTTTGGGTACCCTTGGGGGACCTTGCGAGTCAAGGCCCCTGGAACCTATCTACATTGTTAATACTTCATGCACAGCTAATTCTTAATGGTTTCCTCTCTCCTTACCCAGGCACTAAGTACATCTTCCTCCTCACCTGTGGGTCTGTTGGTCCCATATTCCCACTTGCCATGAGCGGGCAGGGAGGAGGCTGGGAAATGGGAACAGATTGAAATGCACACTGGTCACTTGAGCCCTGGCCAGCTGCTCTTACACAGGGGTGGCCGTGGAGGTGAGCAACTGACTAAACGTAATGTCAGTGTTTATCAGCAAAGGCCGCTCACCGCCCCCTCTCCGGGGCCTGCTGTGACCACAGGGTCAGCGCTGGTTATATTGCCCACGGGATAAATGTCACAGAAACCCTGTGTCCACATCAGTCCCTGGGCTTTCAGCCAAGAGATGGAAACTCCCCAAACCATGCTGACGTGTTCTTCTGGGAAGAAGCATCTGAAATTGAGCCTGTCTTGCCACTCGTGCTGTTCTGGTTTTCCTTCTGAACGTTATATTTAACACTCCTCATTTATCATCAAGCATCCTGAGGAACATGGAGTTTGTCAGTAGCATAGGAACACACCCCCATGAGCACACACATAGTATCCTCTGCCCAAAGAGCCTTTTTGATAAGATATTCATTGACTCAAGATACTCTCAGAGGAGCCAGGGATTTGGCTTTGGAGATGAAGCTATGAGCCAAAAGTCTGTGGTCAGTACCACTGGAGGTCAGTACCTCTTCCATTCCTGGTTCTCACTGAGGCAGAGCCATTGGGGCATGGAGCCTGCAGAGCCTGCCAATTGGAAGGTACAAGATAAAAGCTGGCCTAAAGAAGCCCATTTCCCCAAAGACTGAAAAACAGGCCTGGTATTGCCTCTTCCTCCCAGGGTTACTTTGGGGCCTGTGTAGTGGATAACTAGTATTTCTGACAAGGCTCCTGATGTATATGGTGTATTGTGGAGAAGGACTAGCCATTTTGTTTCACATATATTCCTTCCGCCTACATCCCACTTGCTTCTCTCCCCACATAAAAAAGTTTCCCTTCCTGAAACCCTGTCTACCAAGCCCCACATTTAACCAGAAGACACAGAAGGGCAAGTCACACAGTGGCTGCGGTTCTGTCCACACCTGAAATGATGATGCCCGTCCAGTCCCCCAGTGCTGTGTGCCTTGGATTTTGAGTTGGATGGATGTGGAACTTAAGAGCACTGCTCTGAGATTCTCTTTCTATGTCTGTGAAGAAGTATCTCCCAACCTCTGGTGGGAGGGAATCAGGATGGTGGAAAGGGCTCAGCCATCGTCACCTCCCTGGGGTTCCCCACAAGGGAACTCTTGGACCTCTTAGTGGCTGCCAAACACAAACACTAAGTGAAGTGGAGCACATACGTGAAACAGTTTGCCTTAAAGTATCCAGATACACAAGTAGTACTCAGCTAGTTAACTCCTCCAGAAAACATTTGGGAGTGGCAAGCCCAAGTACAAAGAATGAAGCATCCTTTTGGGTTTATATCTGGGCCTTGGGAGATGCCAGTGGCTTGTGCCCAATAGAATACATTCTGTTCCTATCCCTCCACTCTCTGTCCTTCCCCATTTACCATGCACTCATGAACCCTTCAGCCCTAAAAGGCTCCACCAAATGATCTAGAGACCTCACTGGGTAGTGACCTGGTACTCGTATTGTTCCCAATTGCTGTAGTCAACCTGTGCATCTCTTGGGAGGAGTCGGAATTGCTCCTCACTTCCAGGTGAAGGTGAGGTCAGCTACGGCCTACCACAGGAGCTGGCATTGCAGATTTGGGGACTGTGAAGCCAGCAGCTTGACTGGAACACCTCGGTTGACTCACTCAAAGGTGGTGAGCCTGTCCAGCCTCACTCTGCCTCAACCTGCCATTTTGATTGGTGCATTTTTTGGTACAACAGGAAGTCATGTTCATGGCATACTCTACGCATGAGAAAGCGGGCGGAAGTGGAGAACACGGGTAAAAATGAAGCCACAGGGTCTCGTAAACCCAAGGATATTCTGGGCACCAAAGTCTCTGTTAAAGTGAGTAAGGTATTTGGAGATGGGTCCCTCTCATCCACTCCCTGCGACATTCTCACAAGGCAATTTGGGTGGATGGGGATTTTTATTTTTATTTTTTCTTTGCCCAGTTCGGGGACCAAAAGGGAAGTAGTTTAGCAGGATTTTGCATGCGAGATCAATTTGTTTTTTATTTCTTATTTCTCCTGGCAACTTCAATTCAAGTAAGTACCTCTTTAATTTTTCCTTTTATACCTTTCTTTTAGACTGCAGATATTTTACAGCAAAATTACCTGCAGCATTATTCTCTTAGAAATGCAAGATGCTTGATTTCACATTAAACTTCTCAAAGCTGCCCACACAGTATCCTAGGTTTGGGAACACCTGCAGGTTACAGGAATTAGGAAAGTGTTCCAAACCCCTCACCATAGGCAGACTGGAGTTTGAAGTTCAAGGATCATCATATATCCTTGGTAAAGTTTCATTTCTTTTCCCCAGAGTTCAGACCATACCAACTTTAAATAATTTCCACGTTGGCATGGGCAGTGTAGAAAGACATGTTAGAGAAGGAACTCAAGTCATTATTTTGCTTTAATCTTGATCCTGGCAGGCCCCTTTTTCTCCATCTTAAAACAACATGATCTGCCTTGTTTAAGCCAAGCTTTGTGAGAAGATGTACATCTGGACAATGGAAATGAATTACTGAATTTTGTGACAATGTATCATTATGTCCTTGGCCTTCCAAAAAGTGTTAGAAACCCATTCTAACATCCTTTGTTCTTGGGGAAAAGAAATTGTATGCTGTCCTTTGCCCTGGTTTGGGAAGTCCAGCTTTACCACTCAAGAGGACAGTTTAATTTTGTAGTGCTCATGCTTCATTTGGTCGCTTCCATTGCTCTTTCCTGTGAGATCCACAGCTGTCCACAGACCCAGCCTCCTCTCCCTGAAAAGAGCATGCTACTGCCCTCGGTGATTCACATCCCTACCTGAAAGCACCTGGTTGCTCCTCTGCCCGGTTTCCCATTGCCCCTGCTTCTCTGAAGTTCTCTTCCTTTGCTAACCAAAGCTACTTGCATTCTAACTGTGTTTTCTCTCTTCCCCCTTCCTCATGCTGCCAACCAAGGAGACGAACAGTTCCGAGGAGTCAGAGTATGATGATCTTGACCCTAATACTAGCATGGAGGTAGAAGCAGCTATTGTTGTCCTATTTCCTACAGTGATTGCCTTTAAAAAAAATATAATGTGTTGTGTAACATGGCCTTGCTAAGGTGACCAGCCATTCAAGGATAAATTCTGATGTTAGGGCATCTCTGGCTATGCTATCCCAAGTAAAACAAACAGATTTAGTTCAGCCTTATTTTGGTAAGAAACTCTACCTCGATACCTTCTTAAATAATCAAAATTTGTGGTTATTTTCTTGAATTCTTGCTTCATGTTTTCTGCTTTGGCAGGTTTGGATTTATGTAGAAAGTACTTGACAATATTAGTTGAGATTTAGGACACATTTTTCATGGAGCATTGGGCTATAAAATAGTGGTTGGTTCCCAGGTGAAGGACAAGCTCTTCATGTGGCATTTTGTTCTGCTTTCTTTTATTTTTTTTTCCTGCACCTCCGTTTCCTTTTCATCTCTTCCCTTTTATCTTCGTTGGCTGGGATCTGCTCTTTCCTCAGTGCCCCACAAAGCCAGGGGTTAAGTATGAGTTTGTGGTAACCTGGCACAGTCCTTGTGTATAGCTGATGGAGAACAAATGTGGTGTGACCGAACAACTCCAGAGCATACCTTTGCTTGTCCCAGGGCCCAGGGGTGAGGATGAGATGCAGCAGGTGAAGGAAAAGAGCGGCCCTCCCTGTAGTCTTGGAGGAGGCCTTTCTGGGGATGGTGAGGCTGTAACTCTGCAAAGGAAACCTTGCCCACCCTCTAGGTTTACAGAAGCATGGAGACACCAGGTACGAATGGCTCAAGCCTATTATAATCCTAGCTACTCAAGAGGCTGCAATCTGAGGATCGTGATCCAAAGCCAGCCCAGGCAGAAAAGTCCACGAGACTCTTATCTCCCATTAACTAGCAAAAAGCCAGAAGTGGAGGTGTGGCTCAAGTGACAGAGTGCCAACTTTGAATGAAAAAGCCAAGCAAGAGGCCCTGAGTTAAAAAGTGGAGGGGAGTGTAGGAGATGACTCTATCCCTCTACCAACACAAACACCACTTCTGATCCTAGTCCATCAGGCTTGTGGTTGGGACTGAGAAAACCATCATAAATTCACAAGCCCCGGAGAATTAGAGCAAGCAGGGAGCCCACTTTCCTGCCATTTTGTCTTTCATAGTAGATGGTAATGTTTTTCTCTCATCCTCAATAACCACTAAAAGTTGAGATTTCCTCTAAATGCAAAATAGAGAACTTTGAAATTTTTTTCTTTGTATAGCCCTACATTTTCACTCATTTAGCATTTTACCATTCTTATTTCAATTTGACTTAATAACAAAGAAATCCACGACCATATTGTAAAAAACCATCACAAAATTCAAGAAAGACCACGATGCCTAGGAATAGAAAGGCCAGCTGTGGAAAAAGCTAACTGAGTTGAATCGGGCTAGAGGCAAGCGGTTGAAAATGGTTATGGATTCGGGTATTACCACAGAGCTAAATCTGACAGGTATGGGTCAATAGAATGCAGTCGTGGAAAGAGGAAGTAGATGTAACATTTGTAGCCTAAATGTACAAAGTGAGGAAACCAGAAGAAATCCCTGGCTCTGCTTTCCAGGCTCTGCTCTTCTTTCATAGGCCAGGCACCTGTGTCCAGTGGGACCACTATCTATCAGTTCTAGATGTCAGGTGGCCCCTTCCCTCTGAGCCTGAGTTGCTGGCATGTATTGAAAATGCCAGCTACAAGTAGAGGAAGGCCAGACAGAGGGAGAGGGAGAGCCAAGTATCTGTGTTCCAGAAAGCTGTTTGGGACCTTATCCAGCCCTAGTGGGCCAGGGAGAGCAATGTCTTTGCATGTTTTAAAGGGAGAGGTAGGTACAGAGGGATGTGGGACCACTGGGAAAGTGAACTGATGCCCCCTTTCTACATTTAGATAAGAAAGGTGCACACACACACACAGAGGGACTTTGCTTTCCAAATTGAGTGCATTTGTAAGGCTTTGACTCACCCAAGGCTGATAGCTTTTTGTGGATTAAGTGGGTCTTCAAGAGGTGCTATGGGGTGCATAAGCAGACGTTAGGATGTTTGTGCTAGGTCAGGAGAGTCCAAAATAGTGTTGCTGCATGTTCAAACCCTCAAGGAAGCATGTGGCCGGAAGCTGTAAATATTCTGATTGATCTAGAGTTTCCACGGTAAGGTGTCTGTGCAGCCTTTGTTCATTCCACATGGGCCCTTCTGACCATCCATGAGTTCTGAACATGTTACTATCTTGATAGTCTCACTCTGGGCACATGAGGCAAATGCCAGCATCTTGGCCCTGCTGGCTTCATTTCTTCCTGACACAAGTAATGAGTGAGCTATGCAAAGTCATCCTGTTCAATGCAAGTTGAGAATTGTCTCAAGGGACTTGAAGTAGGGCTTCGTTGCAACAAACATGGGAGAAGAACATGGCCATGTGTGCATACTGAAGGCCCAACTTGCGATACAGGTGAGTGAGCCACCTCTTGACGGCCTTTCATCACTACATTTATCACTGGGGGCTATTCCCAGAGCCAGCCTGCCCTCACCTCATGCTTGTCTTCTGAATGTGATGCTGTGGTAGGTGTTATCTCTGGAACTGTGTCCTGTGCACTTGGTGAGCTGAGCTACATTCAGGCTTCCTGGCCTGTGCTGAGCCTGTGTTCCTGGAGCCCCAGCTACCACCATTCACCCCTGTGAAGCCCACCCTGATGACTGATCTAACCTGAAGGTTCATGACCAAACACGCCAGCATAATCATTCCAGTGCTCTCGATGCAGTTCATTTGCCTCCATTAGGATCATATCACCAAAGCATCTCATATTCTATCGATGACTAGATTAAGAGTTCCTTTAAGGGCTACTTTCCTGGGGTTTTTTCCCTATACATTTGTCATTGACCCACCATTACATTTTTTTAACCAGTCCTGGGGCTTGAACTCAGGGCCTGAGCACTGTCCCTGGCTTCTTTCTGCTCAAGGCTACCACTTGAGCCACAGTGCCACTTCTGGCTTTTTCTGTATAGGTGGTACTGAGGAATCGAACCCAGGGCTTCATGCATACAAGGCAAGAACTCTACCACTAAGCAACATTCTCAGCCCTCACCATTACATTTTGTTATTATTAAGCAGTTGTACAAAGGGGCTACAAGGCCATAGTCAGGTTATGAGTATAATGCCTTTGGTCAGTGTCACCCCTCCTTTGTTCCCTCCCCCATTTCCCCATTTCCCCAGCACCTTCTCCCATCCCTACCCTGAAGTTACACAGTTCATTTTTTGCATCATGTGCATTACCACCATAGCATTTTGAGAGACATAGGCGTATGTCATAAAGCATCTTGAAGCCTAGGGGTCTAACAAAGAATGCCCAGTCATGTAAAGACAGGCAATTGACCTGATTATCTCCTTCCCTCCCCTTATAAAGATGGGTGCAGAGGGGCTGGGGATATGGCCTAGTGGCAAGAGTGCTTGCCTCGTATACACGAGGCCCTGGGTTCAATTCCCCAGCACCACATATACAGAAAAAAACGGCCAGAAGTGGCGCTGTGGCTCAAGTGGCAGAGTGCTAGCCTTGAGCAAAAAGAAGCCAGGGACAGTGCTCAGGCCCTGAGTCCAAGACCCAGGACTGGCCAAAAAAAAAAAAAAAAAGATGGGTGCAGATATTATCAGACCTCACCACCAGCCACAGCTGGATAGGTGTGCACGATCGACCTCCCTGTGGCCAGGATTTCTGCCCATCAGTAGATCTCCTCACGAATATCAGTTGTAAAAAAAAAAAAAATGAGTAGATGTCCATAGTGCAGCTTTTCCTTGTACAGGTTAAACTTTGGGGATGAGAGTGACAGGGATGGTTTATGTGAGAGACATTTTCCATGCGGAAGAAGAGCCAGATCAGGATGAAAATGCAGAGCAAGGGTGCCTTGGAACAAGTGAATTCCTTTTTTTCCTACGGACTACTATCGCTGGGTGGGGACCACATGCTGACCTGCCCACTTCTTCCGTCATACCCTGTCCCCGTGTCTGCCTTCACACTCCAGCTGGAGCAGGGCTCAGGTATCTGGGCTGAGCTGGCTTTCCAGGGCCTGAGCTGGGTGGATGTTCACACCCATACCTTGTCCAGAGAGCGGCCTGAGACTATATCATTCTTGCAGTTTTACACCTACACCTCACGCCCAGTATTGGCACTTGCCTGCATCACACGATGGGGTTGAAAAGCCTGAACCAGTCTTTCAGCTTCAGGTCTTCCTTCCAAAGATGAGAATTCCAGCTAGCCAGTGCCTCACGCCTGTAATCCTGGCTCCTCAGGAGACTGGGATCTGAGAGTCTTGCTTCAAAACCAGATGGGCATGAAAGTCATTGAGACTCTTTTATCTCCAAGTAACCAGGCAGAGATGCATTACTCTCTGAGACATAACTAAAGCAAAGAAAGGGCTGGAGGTGTGATTTTGAGTACAAAGAGTCTGCCTAACAAACACGAGGCCCCCGTATTTAAACCCCAGTAACTCCATAACGGGGGCAGGTGGGGAAACGGGACACCTAAAAGATGCCCTGAGCCAGTTTCCGGTTTGCTTTGGCCATGGTTGTTATCACACACCATCCTGTAGCAGCTCGGAACACCCCATCTGCAGGGTTGGTTTTCAACTAAAAGACAGATCCTGGCAGCTGAAGAGACCTATCTTCCATCGCCAATTTTTTTCTGTGAATGTGCTATTCAGAGGAATATTGTTTCTCCCGATCCTGCTTTTTCAAGACGGAAGAATGATTTAAAAACCATACAAAGGTAGTGTGTCCAAGAAAGAACACAAGTTGGGAGGCCTGAATACTAAGCATGGACACTGTCAGCTGCGAGACCTTGGGAAACTTAGCTCTCCTGAGCCCTCAGCTTTTCAGCAGGTGGCTGCCTGCACAGCTCCAAGTGTACAGGTGTGAATTCGGTGGCATGCAGCCCTCTGTACACCTCTTAGATCCAAGGTGTGATGTCAAAGGACTTTGCTCAGGAACATATCTGTCTCCAAAAGCAATGCGCCCTCACCAGAAAAGGGAGCCCAAAATTCTGTGCCTGGGCAGATTTCCTCCTAGGACCAGACTGGAGTGTTCAGTAGGTCCTAGGAAGGGAGTGAGTGGCCGAGCTGCCCTTCTTTCCTTCCCCCAAACCCACAATTCCCTGGCCCCAGGTTCCCAAGCTTCCAGAAGCTCGCCTGATGCTCCCACCGCAGCTGCTTGAGCCTCTTTTGTCCCAGATTCAGGGCTCCAAAATAACCCAGCCAGACAGAAGGAAGGAAACTGTGACACCCTCATCACGTGACTGACCTTCTAGCATTGCTAGTGTGTTTCCACTGGCTGCCTGCTTCTAGATTTTATTTAAATAAAAAAAAAGACTTTCTTAAAATGAAAAGAACCCTTTGGAGGGAAAGAAAGTAAAGCATTTCATTCCTCTCATGTTGACAAAATATTTTCTTTGTAATACATCTGATGAGTTTGGCTCTTTCTTCCTGCCTCACTTTGTTCCGACTGGTTGATTGATATTCCAAGCCCAAGGAGGGAGGCTGGCTGCCACAGGCTGGGCCCACTGGGAAGGATTAGGAAGAGGTAGCCCTCCCCCACCCCCAAATGTCCACCCCTCTCATGCTTTCTGCTCCTTCCAGCCACCCTGTGAAGATGTAGAATGTGGTGTCTTTGTTACTTTTATTCCTCTGGGAGACATGCCTGAGAGAAACAACTGAGAAGGAACAATTACTTATTATGGTTTATGGCTTCAGAGGTTTCAATCCCTGGTCTCGGGGCCCCAGGTCCCTGGGGCTGAGATAGAAGCATGAGGTAGAGGATGCTGGTCACCTCATGGTGTCTAAGGAAATAGAGAGCGAACACCTGCCACAGGGATTTCTCCTTTTTATTCCACTCAGGCCCCTAGCTCATAGGTATGGCTCCACCCACATTCAGGGCTGGTCTTCTCCCTTCATTAATCATCTCTGGAACCACCCTGCAGACACACCCCGCAGTGGACTTTACTGACCTCTGAGATACCACTCCATCAGACTGATAATGAAGATTTAGCATCACATGCACCAAAAGGAATCAGGGCCAGGGAGTCCAAGGTCTACCCAGTGCTGCACAAGCAGGTCGTACTGAAGGTGCAGAGGCCTGGCCTGTGTGAAGAGGAAGAAGAGGAGGACGTGTACACACTGTTGCCACGTGCATGCAGGAGACATTCTTCAATGTCAATCTCTTGACTGCACCTGACACACACACACACACACACACACACACACACACACACACACACACACCCTTTCCCAGTGACTCAGGTGCCCAGCCTGAGCAGCCAGGAAATGAAATCTGGTTAAGAAGGTTGGAGGTGTCTGAACTGACTCCTCAGGCCAGCGCAGTCACTCAGCCTGCTGGGTCATACGTGCCCCGCAGCACCTCACCCATCGGGAGACCTGGCTCACTTCATTTCCATGGTGCATGAAGAAAAACAGGAGGAGCCATTCATCAAGGGGGAGTTCTGAGAGCCTGCTATTGGGGGAGAAAAGGCCACCACGCCCATCTCCTCACACCCAAATGCTATCCAAGTTCACTTTCAGGCTCACTCAGTGCGATTTCCTTAGTGTAACACAAGGCACAGAGTGAGTACCTCGAAGGACCAGCCAGTCCTGTTAGATGAAGTCCCCTGCTTAAGAAGCATTTAGTAGGGAGAGTCCGGATTGCTCATGTGTTGTAAAGCAAACTGTAGAGTTGCTGAGAGGGAATGGTTAGGTTTCTGGAAGCTTTCATTTATTCAGTGGATGTTTACACACACTCTCAAGTGCTAAGGCTCACAGTAGTAGCCTCTGTGTAGCAGTCTTTCCTGTAACTGGCTCTCTCCTGAGTCCTTTCAGAGCCCAAATCATCATGCTATAGGGAGCATGACCATTGTTCCCATCTTTCAGATGGGAAGCGGAATACAGTAAGGCTCCATGACCTCCCCTAAGGTGACTTGTCTCTCCCTTGAACCGCATCGAGCATGGTCATTGATGAGTGCAATGGCAGCATACAAATTGGATGGACTGATAAGTCATGCATGGTCTTAGAGAAGGGGGGTTGACACATGCAATATGGAGATACCTATATACAACCAGGGATTATGCTTTGCAAAAACACCTGCAACTTGACTGGGTGCTCCTAAATAAAATCTCAACAGATTTTTTAAAAATCAAGGAATCAATAGCATGTAGATGAACCAAGTTCTCTAATCATAATATAATTAAGTATGAAATAATCACTTAGAAACTTAGCAGTATGTCCAGTAGAATTGTATCAAAAAAAAAAAAAAAAACAGAGAGGGGGGGGACCCGGCACCGGTGGCTCACGCCTATAGTCAAGCTACTCGGGAGATTGAGATCTGAGGATCACAGTTCAAAGTCAGCCAGGGTAGGAAAGTCCATGAGACTCTTAACTCCAATTAACTACCCAAAAGGCCAGATGTGAAATTGTGGCTCAAGTGGTAGAGCATTGGCATTCAGAACAAAAGCGCAGAGACAGAACCCATGCCCTGAGTTCAGGTCTCTACTGGCACAAAAAAGAAAAAAAGATAACTAGGAGTAAATGCTGATAAAAAATGTTTTTGAGTAAGGCACTAGTTCAAACATACTGTGGCCTTTGTATTATGTTGTATTTACATTTTTAACCCTAGCTTCCTTTAGGTTCATTTAAAAATGGACAAACACGGGAATATTTTCTAAAACTTTAGAAAATTGTGTCCGGCCAAGTGCCGCTGGCTCACACCTGTAAGTTTAGCTACTCACAAGGCTGAGATCAGGCAGGAAAGTCTGAGATTCTTATCTCCAATTAACCAGCAAAAAGCCAGAGGTAGAGCTGCAGCACAAATGGTAGAGCAGCAACCTTGAGCAAAAAAACTAAGAGACAGTGCCTGGGCCCTGAGTTAAAGCCCTAGTATCAGATAAGAAAGAAAAGAAAAGGAAGGAAGAAAGAGAAAGAATGAACAAAAGAAAGAAACAGAGAGAAAGAAAAAGAATAAACAGAAAGAAAGGAAGGAAGATTGATTCTGTCTGATAGCCAGATTGAAACCAAGAAGGATTAAATTTCCAAGTCAGAAATCATACCATACCCTAGCACCATAAAAGAAAAAGGTCACACAAAGTTGTTAGAATTTTTTTTCTGAGGCTCTTGAACTCAGAGCCTTGAGCATGGTAGGTGAGCACTCTGCACTGAGCTACATCACCCACCCAGAATGATTTTATTCATATTTTTGTGCATTTTTGTTTATTTTCTTGGCAAAGCTTGTCACTTAAAACCCCATTTCCTCCCTCTCTGCACAGATTCTCATGAAACAAGCTTTAAAGGACTAGAAGAGGCAGAGCATACAAGCTCTGGTTCATTCAAAGTAACTTTGATCTAGTTTAGGACATTTTGTTTGAGTTTCTTTAAACCATTTTTAAGACTTCAACATTTTTCAGTATGTATTTTGAACTATGTTTATGATTGGATGATAAGGGATTTAGCAAAAATGGAGTCCGAAGATTTTTCTTCTTCTTTTCTTATCAGTTGACAACTGGCTTTCTAGATAGAATGTCCATAGTGCTTTATTCTTATGTTTAAAGACAAGGTTTCACGCGGCAGCCCACCCTGCCCTTTGCCCAGTCTTGGGCATTGACTGGCAAGAAAAATAGACTCAAGATTGTCTCAAACTTGGTTTTTGTTATTCAATGCCAATTGATTTTACTTGTAAGATTTTTTTCTTACTCCACTGCCATCTCAGCTTGGAGAAAAATCAAGAAAACAGTTGGATTTATCGCCAAAAGAAACTATTGATGTTGGTTAGTTCGCAGAGGAAGCCCAACTGCATAGTGCCCTCTGCTGTTCAAATAAAACCAGAATCCTAGCTGGGTGCTAGTGGCTCACGCCTGTAATCCTCTCAAGAGGCTGCCATCTGAAGAACGAGGTTCAAAGCCAGCCCTGGCAAGAAAGTCTTTGAGAATCATATCCCCAATTGGCCACCAAAAGGCTGGAAGTGGAGCTGTGACTCAAGTGGGAGAATGCTAACCTTAAGAGGAAAAAAAAACTCAGACACAGCATCCAGGCCCTGAGTTCGAGCCCCAGGACTACACACACACACAAAAATAAATAAATAAAATCAAGCAATCCATTAGCACTCCTCACAGTCCATCCCATCTCTTGTTCTTCTGTGTCTCTAGGGAAAGAACATGTGTGTTTTGTATGAACAACATCATTTCCTCCAGCGCTGTGTGTAGTTCAGATGATAGATTTCTTCTGCTCCCTATTTTCACCAGTATATAAGGAAAAAGAAATATATGACATATGTAACAAATGCCCTCTGTCCTTGAATATAACAACAACTACCACTGGACAAAGTGACCACAAGATTGAATTCTAGTCCATTAAATGAATGGCCTTAGTTTATTTGATTTAACAAAAATCTGCTATGTGTAAAATGCTTTCTTAAACCCCATGAGTGATCAGGTTGATGGTCCTAATAGTTCGTGAAAGGATTAGTATCTTTAAAGGGTGCCCACGTCTGCTAGGGCATATGTAATATAAGTAAGATGTTATGATACTTGGCAGCTTGTGAAGAGCCCTCAGCATCCTGACTTCTGAACGAGCACACCAGAAGAAGAATCACTATTGGCTGAATCTCAGACAGTGACTGCCCAATGGGATTTCAGAGAAAATCGCATTCCCAATTCATGGAAATGAACAGTTCAAGTTCCAAGTCATGGCATGACATTTTCTCAACTCCCTCCTCCAAATTAGAATCCTACTACCATTTTAATTTTTCACTATTTTGAAAATGGAGCACTTGTAATCCAGGTTTGTACTAGGCTTGGGAACAAAGCCACTATGTTCTGTCTTGATGGTCCATAAACATGCATGGTACCCAGATTACTGTGGGAAGAGGACTTCATGATTCCCTCCCACCTGTGCCTTGATTTGCCTCAAAGTAGAAAAAAAGAATCCACAGTCAGAAAAACATTCCCATGACTCTTACCCAGGCTCTTGGTCCTTGCAGGAAGAGTTTAAAGAGAAGCTGGAAGATTTCATGTGGGATGGAGAGAAAGTAGGAAATGAAGCATTTGACATTAACCAGGGCTTTGCAAGCCCCCCTCCCCCAGCTATACTAACTGCTATGATAGAGAGCACAGGGGTGCCCAGGTCCTGTCCTCTGTCTCTCTAGGATCTCACAACTCACTTCTCAGCCTGGTCTAGGAAGTAGGGATAATTAACTGGCTCAGGACTCCGTACACTCTCCAGAGGTTTAGAGGATCAGATGATGGTGTTTGTGAGCTGATGCGCTTTTATAATGCTGCATAGATCAGTGGTGTCAGTTGTTAAAAATAACGAGGGGCCAGCCAAGAGGCAGACTGATGTTTTCCATAAGTGTATTTTAGAGGTAAAACCCGTAGCTAAACCTATTAGACATCTGTCTCCCCAGCACCCACACTAACTAGGACCTCTCACTTGGCTATTTTGCTCAAAGCTGGTGCTCTATCACTTCCAGCTTTTTGAGGTTTAGTCAGAGATAAGAGTTTCTCAGAAATATATATATATATATATATATATATATATATATAATCTTGAAAAAAAAAGAAACTAGTTTCTTGGATTTGTCTGCCTAGGCTGGTTTCAAATGGAAATCTTCAAATCTCAGCCTCCTGAGTAGTTTAGTTTATAGGTGTGAGCCACAGCACCTGGGGAAAAGTTGCTTCTTAAATACTGCACGCATACAGTGAAGGTTTTTGAAGCCCCACCTAAAATTTTATGATAATAGGACTTTAAGTTGGTGGTGTAGCACTTACCTAGCATGGATGTAGTTCTGGATTTTAAACTAGTAACACACATGCACACACAAACACAAATCATGGAATCTATGTGTAGAACTAGCATACAGTGAAGGATAATAGGACTTTAAGTTGGTGGTGTAGCACTTACCTAGCATGGATGTAGTTCTGGATTTTAAACTAGTAACACACACACACACACACACACACACACACACGTGGAATCTATGAACCTGCTACTTGTCCCTCTGTCATTTGTGTCCTCCGTGAGACTCCTGACATGAGTCTGCGTCTTGTGGATCCACACCATGATGGGAAACTCAGAGTTGGGACACGTGGCCAGGGTTTGTTCAGCCCACTTCATGAAAAGCCTAAGTGGTATAAGGGGGCAGGTGGTCAACCAAGGGGAACCCAAAGAAGGAAACGCTCCAAACACACCGAGACTGTGCTCATGGGTCAGGAACTGGTATGTGGGGGGAGAGTGTCGATGTGAGGGCCTCACCAGCACTATTCCCTAAGGCATGCGAGTTTGGGAAGGAAAGAATTTTTCTAGATAAACTCACAGAGATGAGCCACTTGAATAGTAGGCTGTTAGCAGATGGGAGATGATTAGAATAAGATTATCTTTATTTGAGTGCAAATTTGATCACACACTATTTGGCAAGATTTGTACACTCAACACATGAGTTCATGGAATCTTTGTGATAACACATTGATTATAGAGGGGGAAATTGTCGTTAATTGATGGTAAGTAATGAACATGTGATCACATTAAACAAACAGATGCCCCAGCCTCTTGACTCCAAAGCAACATTTCCACCTTGCCAGGCTTTATGACCTAGACCTGCACTTGCCTAAGTAGAAGTAGTACAAAAGATGGAGAGTCAAAGTGACCCTCCTCTCAGGAAGGGTACTTCCCAGAATGGCTACTGGTCAGTGGAAGATCTGGGATGTCCTGGGCACGACAATATATCCAGAGAGCTTCAGCCACTCCTGGAAGCAACCGTGGTAACAGGAAGTTACCTTGCGTAGCCAAGTCTCTTAAGTCAGTACAATGGGTGAAAAAGGTAAGGAAGGCCTGGGCCACAGAGGTTGAGCTGACATTGAATGAACAGATAGGGCCTCTCTTTTCTCTTCAGCCAGAGAAGCTCTGCATTTAGCTGCTCCAAGGGAAGTTTCCCCTGCTTGGAAACTGGGAAGGGTGGAGGGAGGACATCTGGAAGGCACTGGCCATGTTCACTTCAGTGACTGTTTGACAGGTCTCAGATCCTCTGTTTCTAAAAGTCTGTGCCTGTGAAGAACTGGTGTCTTGACCTTGCTTGAGAGCAGGAGGGGTGGGGGGTTGTGCGTGTGAAGGGAGGAAGGGCAACTGAGAGGAGGGATGTGGGAATGGCCACTGTGGTGACTATTAATCCTGGCAGCTATAAGCCTGTCCAGGTGGCTAGATTAGACAGGAAAGGAGCAGGTGCCCTTTGGTGTTGCAGGGTAGCTTCATGCCTCTGTTAGCTAACCACAGAAAAAGAACAGGGTGGTCTCTGTTGTCACTCTCCCTGAGATTTTCTTTTTAATTCTTTTTCAGTAGAGCAGAAATCTCTTGTTCTCTCTTAGTAGCTTAGGATTCAAGCCATCTTTCTGTTTCTTTGTGTTTTTCAGATCTTAAATCCAAATTTCATTCAAGAAGGTAAGTGAAAAAGAGATACAATCGGGAACACTGGGATTGGCTAAGTTATATTATAGCTAGAGTTAAGGGAGAGACTGAGCAATGGTGATGTACTTCTATGTTTGTGGATAAGGAAAGATGTTCATGATAAACTATTAGGTGAAAATGACTACAACTTCGGTATATATAAGGGGCTACTCATGTTCCTATAAAGACTGAAGACAACTTTCACATTGGTTTTTTCTCTCTCTCCCTCCTCCCCCCCCCCCCCACTCTCTCTTGGCTAGTGTTCTACCATTTAATCCACTTCTGGCTTTTTGGTGGTTAACTGCAGATAAGAGTCTCACTGACTTTTCTGCCTGGGTTGACTTCGAACCATGATCCTCAGATCTCAGTCTCCTGAACAGCTAGGATTACAGGCCTGAGTCACTGGCACCAGGCTTGTAATCCCTTTTTTGTTTAGAGGGGTTTTTCCCCTAATTTTTAAACAACAATGATTACTTAAAAGGACACAGAATGGGGGGGGGGGGCAGGGGAGAAGGACACAGATGGTACTACAGCGTTAGGCTGAAGAGTACCTGAATTACTCTACACATGGGTAAGGATGCCAATACTTTATTCTAAGCTTGTTGTGATTCATGTCAATTATGTCGTTTTGATCACAGTGGCCCCAGAATTCCTTGTGCCCTTAGTGGACGTGACCTGCTTGCTTGGAGACACAGTGGTCCTGCAGTGCAAAGTGTGTGGGCGGCCAAAGCCCACTATAACATGGAAGGGTCCAGACCAGAACATCCTTGACTCTGAGAACAGCTCAGCCACATACACCGTCTCCTCCTGGTAAGCAGTCACCCCAGCCTGCTCCTGTAGTGTCCAGAGGCTTCTGTTTGGGTCACTAGTCTCTCAAGAGAGGAGCTGCCTGATTCCTGAATTCTAGACCAAACCCTGGGCCCTGATGAGGAGAGAGATGTGAGTCAAAAGCCGTGGGCAGTTCAGCCCCACACAGTAGAACACTGGACGCATGCGCAGTAGACACGGCCACAGCTGCCCACTCCAAGGCCTCTCGGCCCAGACCCCTGAGTTACACACTAGTCACATTGCTCAGCCCCAGCAGCACATCATCATACCTGAGGCCAAAAGGAACTGCAGGGAAGATGACGTGTGAGACCCACAGTAAACAAAGGAAAACATAAACCTTTGTACCACAAGTCAAGCCAGAACCATATGTTAAAAGATCTTCTAACCATCCCTAGAGGAACGGAATCTAAGTCATAAGTAGTGGAGGCTCTAGACCTAGTAGGAGTAGAGTCCTCAGTCGACATCCTGCTGGGCCCTGGGCCCTTTAGAATGCTTTGAGACAGTTAAAAAGAACACTGCATCCTTTACCTGAAAACTATGTTGTAAGAAATGGACAATAGAAAAGCTGGGCCCTGGGCACAGTGGCTTACATCCATCACCCCAGATACTTAGGAGGCTGAGACCAGAAGGATCATAGTTGAATGCCAATGAATAAAAAAGAAAGTGGTGACTGTTAGGTCTGCCTAAGTGTGTGACTGTGACATAAACCTGCCATAGTCAATTTGGAGGATTACTGGCTAGCTTGGCACAGTTATAACCCTGAAACCTTATTCAAAAAATAACTAAAGTAAAAAGGGCTATGGGCATGACTCCAGTATGCAGCAAAGACAAGGCCTAGTTCAAACCCCAGTACTATCCTCCCACCAAACAAACAGGGGAGGGGGGAACTGGGAATGTGGTATAGTAGTAGAGCACTAGTCTTAAACAAAATACACTCAGGGGCAGTGCCCAGAACCTGAGTTCAAGCCCCAGGATTGGCACACACACACACACACACACACACACACACACACACACACACACACACACACAGAAAACCCTCCCTGGGCCCAAGGTGTTGTGAGTGATTGTGAGTGCTTAGTGGGGATCATGAGCAGCTCAGAATGTGGGTGATGCTAGACTTCCAATTTAACCCTTCCAGAGCAGTTCCTCCCTTGGGGTGCTCCTAGACCCCATGCTGGGGCCAGGGAGGGTGAGTGCTTTCATTTAGGTATAGGAGTGTACTTTTTCTTAATTCATTTTCTTATTGTGAAGACCTCTCGTGAGGATATAAAATACTTGGATAATTTCACTAATTATTATCTGCCATTTGTCATTGATGTATAAGACAGAAAAAAAGGCGCTGGGAATGTGGCTTAGTGGTAGAGTACTTGCCTAGCATGCATGAAGCCCTGGGTTTGATTCTTTAGTACCACATAAACAGGAAAAATCAGAAGTGGTAGAGTGCTAGCCTTGAGCTAAAAGAAGTCAGGGACAGTGCTCAGGCCCTGAGTTCAAGCCCCAGGACTGGCAAAGAGAGAAAAAGAAAAAAAAAGACCTGAACTGGTAGTTTTAAAGGACCCTATCAATTTTAAACCATTCTCTAATTTTTCTCTCCGTTTTTCCATACCTTATCCCTCATTTACAAAAATTTGGAAGGCAGACACAGCCAGAAATCTGTCCCCTTCATACAAGGAAATGAGGGTGTAGAGGCAAGGTGTTGACTCCAGGTATGAGGGAGATTGCAGAGCAGGCTAAGCCGTGGGCCTGCAGACGCTCAGCACACCATGAGCCAATGCTGCGGGGTTTGACAACACTCCCCCCCCCCCCAGCCCCGAGTCCATTGTCTCATTCCTGGCATCTGAAGGACATGCCTTTGCTGTGCCTAGTGATTCTGGGGAGATCACCCTGAAGATCTGCAACCTGATGCCCCAGGACAGCGGCATTTACACCTGCATAGCCACAAATGACCACGGCACTGCGTCCACGTCTGCCACAGTGAAGGTGCAAGGTATGGCTTCTTTCTGTTTTATATGGACTCTTTTTCAAGCACATTTTTAAAAACTTGTAGCAAAACACAACATTAAAAGATAACACATAAAAGTTATAGTAAAAGGCAAGTAAAACTTAACCATGAGGAGTTTGGTGATACCGAGGGCATCCGGTGTTGGTGCTTCCATCACCAGCCCCCATGCATAAATGGATCTCCTCATCATCCCCACCCACTAAACCACCAGGCCTCGTTCCTCCCTCCCCCTGCCCGGGCTAGGACCATTGTCTGCCTCGAGAAATGTGCTAGACACACATTTTCAGTGAGCATGTCAAGAGTTCCCTGAGAGATAGAAAAACAGGTCGTAAGATATCACAAGAAATGTACACACTGCCCTACTATGTAACTGCACCCTCTTTGCACAACACCTTGTAAAAAAATCTATGTTCAATTAATAAAAAAAAAAAGAGTTCCCTGAGAAGAACAGAGCCCACCTGAAATGCCCTCTCAGAGATGCATCTTGGCTGAGGGCTGTGCACTTCCTACCATGGGCTCCCTGACCAGGAAGTGCATGCGCTTAGCTTGAGGAAGGCAGGCAGCTCCTGGGGATGAACCTGTGCCTCTCCAAGGAGGTCCTGGGCAACCAGGGAGACAGGTTAGGTCACTTATATAGCAGAGGCTAAATTCTGTCTGTCTCCGCAGGTGTTCCGGCAGCCCCCAACCGCCCCATCGCCCAAGAGAGGAGCTGCACGTCGGTCATTCTGCGCTGGCTGCCCCCGGCCAGCACGGGGAACTGCACTATTTCCGGCTACACCGTGGAGTACCGGGAGGAAGGTGTGCAGCCCGACTCTCTAGCCTTGCTTCCTCTCGGGGTGGGGGTGGGGGGACAGTCTTTAGGGTTATGCACCTGAGCCTGCGCAGCTTTTCACAGCTCTGCTTGCTGTGTCCACCAACTCCACATCCACATAGTGCTTCGGGGTCAGCCTGCAACCACCTGCTGATTGCAGATGTCTGAACAGCTGCTGCAAACCTCCACGACACCATCAAGACCCAGGGCTGGTTTCAAAGGGCCTTCTCTGCATTGTACTGCTCAGTTACCCAGACAGGAACCTCAGGCCCATTTCACAGATGAAAGGGCTGAAAAGAAAGTTTAAAAACATAAAGTTGTGGGGCTGGGAATGCGGCTTAGCAGTAGAGTGCTTGCCTAGCATGCATGAAGCCCTGGGTTTGATTCCTCGACACCACATACACAGAAAAGCTGGAAATGGTGCTGTGGCTCAAGTGGTAGAGTGCTAGCCTTGAGCAAGACAAAAAAAAAAAAAAAAAGCCAGGGATAGTGCTCTGGCCCTGTGTCCAAGCCACAGGACTGGCAAAAAGCAAAACAACAACAACAAAAACCCCACAAAGTTGCAACTAGTAAAAGACAGAGCTAACACTAGCACCCAGCTGTCGAGTCTATCTTATGATCTTTTTTCCAGAGCAATAACTATGGGGCTATGACCAAAGATCTATTCCCTTTGTTCCCAAATAAAATGTATATATATATACATATATATATTTTTTTTTAATTGTGTGTGCATATATACATGTATAGTATATATATGTATATCTTAATTACACAATTTAAATTTTTAATTCACTACATTTACAACATAAAGTACATTTATTGGGCATTTACAAATGGAACACACCATCTAGTTATTAAAAAGCAACTTCTAAAGCCAGGTGCCTGTAATCCTAGCTGCTTAAGAGGCTAAGAACTGAGATTCAGGGTTTGAAGCCAGCCTAACTGGAAAGTTCATGAGATTCTTATCTTCATTTAGCCACCAAAAAGCCAGAAGTGGTGCTGTAGCTCAAATGGTGGACTCCTAGCTTTGAGCACAAAAGTTCAGGGACAGTACCCAGACCCTGAGTTCAAGCCCCAGAACCAGCATTTTTAATAAAGTGAAAAAAAGCTAAAAAACAAACCTCTTCTAGGTAGTTTCTGTTGTGGCTAACGCATCTCTGGACTGCATTTAGAATTTCATGACTGAATGAAAAGCAACTTCTACCCCGAGTCAAATTTATTTATTTTATTCTATTTTCCATTGCTCCTAGGATTTCTTTTCTGCTTTTGTTTCTCTTTATTAAGCAAACTTTGTGCAGTTATTTTTTTTTATTTATTTATTTGTTTTTTGCCATTCCTGGGCCTTGGACTCAGGTCCTGAGCACTGTCCCTGGCTTCTTTTTACTCAAGGCTAGCACTCTGCCACTTGAGCCACAGCGCCACTTCTGGCCGTTTTCTGTATATGTGGTGCTGGGGAATCGAACCCAGGGCTTCATGTATATGAGGTAAGCACTTTTGCCACTAGGCCATATCCCCAGCCCCTGTGCAGTTACTTTTTAAACACTTTATTTTGGCATCTTTCTTAAGCAATTAGCTCTTGAGCTCCCAGATGAGCACAAAGTTTCTTACAGTTTTCAGTCCAAGGTTCATCCTAGTGACTAAATGAGTCAGTATTTATGAAGCTCACTTCCTTCACCCACAAAGTAAAACTAGTGTTCCTCTTCCCATTTCTGTGAAGTAAGTGACTTTAATTATCATGAAGAGACCTTCCACATCTCATTTTCACATGTACACCAGTGCTCAACATATGTTAATTTCCACTTTATTTCAGGGCTTATTTTCTCTCATTTCATTATTTACTTACATGTTTTTCCAGCCTAATCTCATGTGCACAGTCAGGATTAACTGCATGTATTTGCTCTCACACCTACTTGTTTGAGAGAAGACAGAACCCCAAGGCTCCCTTCTCACACAAATGCTAATCAATTCTGTGAATGCTGTGTATATAAAATGCTGTATCTTTGGCTTTGTCTCTCCCTGCACTGTGCACTAGGTTCCCAGGTCTGGCAGCAGTCCATAGCTTCTACCTTGGACACATACCTCGTCATTGAAGACCTTAGTCCCGGCTGTCCTTATCAGTTCAGAGTCAGCGCCAGCAACCCATGGGGAATCAGCCTTCCCAGCGAACCCTCGGAGTTCGTGCGACTTCCGGAGTACGGTGAGTCCCAGCCCACCCAGGCCCCCCAGGCCTCTGCTCAGTGGTCACACCCCCAGAAGTGGTCAGACATCAGAACCTCTGTCATATCCCATCCCCAAGAAGAGGCATCCACAGCTGCTCGGTATCCTCTTTCAAGTCATCTTTTAGGGGCCTGTTGGTGTTTGCAGTGAGGTGTAGCTCCAAGTGTCTCCGTGAAAGGTTAGGCTGGCCATCCTCACAGGCTGTGATCCTGAGACGCATGGTGTGTCTCCAGGAACAGAGAGGGACAGGAAGACACATGCGGGACAGGGCTGCTGGCTGCCCCTGTCCTGAGACCAGAATACCAAGCCTGCTGTCCGCTGGTTGTGCCTGCTGGGTTGTCGGCATTCACACAGCACCAGGACAGCTCTGCTAGCCAACCTCACAGGTAGAGAGAAAAGCAACCTGCTGGCGGATTTCACTACAAAATGAATGTGGTATTTTCCTACCCTTCCAGGGGAAAAAAATGAGTATGATATATGCTATGCAGATGTGTTGGAAAATTCACTGAAATATATGTACAATTAGCAAAACATGAATATTTTACAAATAAGGCTTTTATCTTGCCCACCTTGCTTACTACCCCATCTTGGTACCAGGGATAGTTGCAAAGAGGAAACTTGCTAGCCTAAAAAATAAGTCTGCAGACAGTGACACTGTAGGCAGTGCAAGGAGGTGGGGACAGGAGAAATTGGGTATTGCAAGAAGTTTATAGCAGTTTACTAAAGAAAATGTGGAACACACATACACACACACACACACACACTCCTCAAGAAATCTTCTAGAGCCTGTGCTACACCCACTTCCCCAGCAGATGCAGAAATGACTCTCAAATCCCTCTCCCATAGCCAGTCCAGTCAGTTCCCACCCAGAGACTTGGGCTTGTCCCCACAGGCCTGTGACTCACTGGGAAATCTCAACCCTGAGTCTCTGTGTTCTTGGGATCCAAACTGAACAAGGCACCAGGTCATGTTCCGGATAGGCCCAGGTGACTTTGGGGTCAGAAACGTTACTTGTAGACAACATAACTATATATTGGCATGAATGTGTGTGTGTGTGTGTGTGTCTGTGTGTGTGTGTCTGTGTGTGTGTGTAAAAGTCATTGCCAGAAAATTAACACATCATACAAGAGAAAACTAGCTGCGAAAGAGTCTATTCAGGCATAGGTTGTGGGCCAACTGAATCACTCAGTATACTAGATAATCTCACACAAGTCTAAGGGTGGAAGGGAGTCAAGTCTGTTAACAGCATACACCTTTCCTTGTCTCTTTCCTTGAACTTGTAGCTTTGCCCCTCCCTTCTCTGCATCTTTCTACAGCCCTGAATCTTACTAGTGTTTTTCCTTAGAGCCTTCTTCTTTATGACTTCTCCCAAATTTCTATTTTAAAACATCTGGGAGCTACATTTCTGATTGTCCCACATTTTCCCTTTGTCTAAATAGACGACAGAGAGCCTGACATCCCTGGGATGATATTTTTAAAATAACATTCCAAAGAGTCGTGGCATTTTCCCACTGAGTATCCTCCATATTTAGTCATGAGAATAGCCTTGGGGTTCATGCTGGAGCTTCTCTGTCAACCTTTTCTTGATTCTCAAGTGGCATCTCAGTGTCCTAAATGAACTCTCTCTCCCAAAGATTCAGCTGCGGATGGGGCCACCATTTCTTGGAAGGAAAATTTTGATTCTGCTTATACTGAGCTGAATGAGATTGGCAGGTAAGGTCACCTAGCAAGACCACTCCTGAGGAATGGCCTGTGATTGTCTTTCTCCTTCCGTCTTTCCTTCTTTCCTTCCTTCCTTCCTTCCTTCCTTCCTTCCTTCCTTCCTTCCTTCCTTCCCTCCTTCCCTTCTCTTTCCTATCCTTTCCTTTCCTTTCCAAATGCATACTCTATAATAAGAAAGTAACTAGAACATTTATGTGTATCTCTATAGTTCTTTTTCTTACTTCAGGTGGATTTTTTAAAAGCAACTCTCAGCCTTTATTCTTGTCTAATGTAAGAAGTTAAGCCTCAGCCTGGTGCTAGTGGCTCATGCCTGTAATCCTAGCTACTCAGGAGGCTGAGCTCTGAGGATTGCTTGTCAACAACAGCCTGGGCAGAAAAGTCCATGAGAATTTCATCTCCAGTTAACAACTAAAAATTGGAAGTGGAGTTGTGGTTCACATGGTAGAGACAGCACCCAGGCCCTGAATTCAAGTCCCATGACTGACCAAAAAAAGAAAAAGTTTACCCTAAAATTTTTCTTCAAAATGTAACTATAGCTACATATCTCAATTTTTGATAAGTGGTATTTCCATTATCATTCAGTTCTAAGTATTTTTCTTCAACTGTGATTTTTTCTCTTTTACCTAGTAATAATGAGAAACTATTTTGAAATATCTGATATTTTTCAATATTTGAATTTGAGGTTGTTTCTGTTTGTTTGTTTGGTTGGTTTGGTTTGGTTTTTATACTGGGCATGGAGCTCAGGGCTTCATACATACTAGGCAACTGCTCTCTTCTAGGATATTTTCAAAATTTTCTTTTGTTACTGACCTCTAACTTAATAGCATTATGGTCAGAGAGTTTTGTTTATAATATTGACTCCTTCATTTGCCCTTCCTCCATGATTTTTCTGCTTGCCATAGGCTGAGAAGCAATGGAACCAGTCAACCATGAAACCTCTGAAACTATGAGTCAAAATAACTCTTTAAGTTGTTTGTCTCGGGCATTTTTGTTAGTATTAACAAACTAACACACCTTGTCTTCACAAGAGTTGAAGAAAATAAAGGAAAAAATGAGGTCCTTGATCTCAGGTGGCCTGAGGGAGAAACTATAGGTAGCCCCTAAAAGTCTCTGCCCATCCAGATGTGTAAAGCAGTCCCTGTCACCTCCATCGCTGACCAACATCTCTCCACGAAGCATGGAGATTTGTAACTGAGGTGGTGGTGACAGACGTCATGGAGGGAGACAACATGTTCATTGCTTCTGTTCCTTGGGTAAGAGTTACAATGTAATCCACTGCCTCTCACTACAGCACCTTGCCTCAAAGACAGACAGACACATGACCCCAAGAGACTGGCCTGAGAAAACTCAGACCAAGTCAGTTGCAGGGTCACATGACAGCCCATGTGATTGTTGCAATAGACTCCCTAATGGCTCAGGCAGCAGCAGTACAATTGGAATTAGGTATAAAGAGAATCCTGAAATGGGAAAAGCTGGTGGAAACCATACAAGAATGACTGTGTCTCAGGAAGGAGTGACCAGAGATGTCTGCATCCAGCCTGCCAGCCTTAACTTGGGGCCTGGCACTACTGCTCCCTGTTTGGATCCTACCCAGGCAGCCCGTCCTCACTCCCAAGGGGAGCTGTGGCTGCAGCTCTCTCCCAGGCTTCAGGCATCTGTATAATTGTCCTTCGCCATCCAGAGAAGACGGTTCACCTTCTGCAAAGGGGATGACAGAGCACCTCTGTTCTCAGCGATGCCAGGCACGGTTAGGTATGCTGTAACCACACTGAGAACCAGAACATTTTGAGAATATGTAGCCTCTGGAACTCCAGCTCTACCCTCCACCAGGCCTTCAGAACCAGACAGCCAGGCTTCCCTCACTGAACAGGAAGGTTCTGTGGAAAGTCCTCCTGTGGAGAAGCTGACCAGCCCTAGAAGGACTAATTGCTGACCGTGGAGGGAACTTTTCCAACTTGGCAGTCTAGCCAGAGCTCCCTACAGCAAAGTAAAAGTGCAGGCTCCACCCAGACACGCAGCTTCCGAATAGCTTTCCAGCCCCCAATTTCTTAAATAGCCAACTCCCAATGCCAGCCAAGGTAGAAAGTAAGCTGACGCTCACTGTACCCTTTGCTTCCTACTGATGACAACCAGAGGCTGCACCTGATTCTAAAAGCAGTGGCCAGATGCTTATGAAAAGCAATAGACTGGAGAGGCTGAAAAATGACAAGGAGGACAGCAAGAGGTCCCGCCCTTTCTCCCTTCCTCCCTTTCTCCCTTCCTCGCTTCCCCCTTTATCTCCTTAGCCTTGTCCAAATGGTAAGCCAACTCAGAAGTATGCAGCATTCCCAGAGAAAACACACACACACACACACACACACATACACACACACACACACAGAGAGAGAGAGAGAGAGAGCGCCCGTCTTTCTGGCTACAACCCAGGGAAAAGGGATCCCTTTGGCCGGAGATAACAGAGAAGGCTTGAGCCTTCTCTCCTCTAAGAACAGTCATGTGAAGCTGCATTACAATGCAGGAAGCTAAACTGGCATTTTCCCCATCTTTCTAGCTAGATAGGCACACAGGGAGGCCTTGTGAGCCAAAGTGGGAGCTCTCAGAAAAGAGAAAGAAAAAAGAAAGCGATCT
Organism: Perognathus longimembris pacificus; assembly: GCF_023159225.1. Classification (NCBI taxonomy): domain Eukaryota; kingdom Metazoa; phylum Chordata; class Mammalia; order Rodentia; family Heteromyidae; genus Perognathus; species Perognathus longimembris. Next base: position 49,912,860 of record NC_063165.1, read on the forward strand.
CCTACTTCTGCATATGAAATACACAAACTCAAGGCTACTACAAGTTCTGAGATTCCTCACAGCTTTGAAGACAATTGCTACATAAACCACTGCTCAGTCACCCTGCACAGAGGAACTAGCTGCAAGTCAGTCTTTCAGGAATGCTGACGAGAGCCAGACCTAAACATGCAAGCAATACTTTGAAAACTGCCCTAGCAATAGAATCACCTCCCATAGAGGTGAGAGAGATCCTGTAGCCTGAACCTAAACACCCTGATTACTGATGAAAACATACAAACAAACAGAGTCAGTCTTCTCCGGATGGCTTTAACAGAACCCAGAATCTCACAGCATAATAAAAATGTTCAGGATGCAATTAAAAATTACTCAATATAAGAAAATTTAGGAAAAATTCTTAGGAGAGAAAAAAACCCAACAGATTCCAGTCCCTTGTCCAAAATCCTTAGAATTGGAGAGTCTTGCAGTTAGGAATTTTTTAATTTGGGGATATTTGCATATGCATGAGATATCTCAGGGAAATATATCAGTGCGGGGGCTTGAACTCAGGACTTTACACTCTTGTTTAGCTTTTCTCTTAAGGCTGGCACTGTACCACTTGAGCCACAGCTCTATTTCTAGCTTTTTGCTGGTTAATTGGAGAGAACAGTCTCTCACAGTTGTCTGCCCGAGCTGGCTTCAAACTGTGATCCACAAATCTCAGCCTCCTGAGTAGCTAGGTGTGCGCACTGGCGCCCTGCAGGACTCCCAAGTGTAAATACACAATTTATTTGTATTTCATGCACAGCTTATCCATATAGCCTGACGGCCATTTGGTACGATATTTTCAGTATACCTGCATGGTGTCCATGACCCCTCCCATGAAGACAGGTGCAGGTGGGGCTTTCCACCTGGAATGTCATGGAAGTGCTCAAGAGCTTTCAGATTTGGGTGCATTTTAGATTTGAGACTTTTGGGTTCAGGATGCTCTACCTGTAAGCTGGTACTGTCTAATGTGTCACACAAAACCCTGCATACATCTAGCTCGCAGATAAATCTTGGGAAATTTCCTCCCTTTGACTTCGCAGGGGTCGGTTTTCTATCGTAAAGAAATGCATTCACAAAGCGACCCGCAAAGATGTGGCTGTGAAATTCGTGAGCAAAAAAATGAAGAAGAAGGAGCAGGCTGCCCACGAGGCGGCCCTGCTGCAGCACCTGCAACACCCCCAATACGTGACTCTCCACGACACCTACGAGTCCCCCACTTCCTACATCCTAATTCTGGAGCTGTAAGTACAGGCGTCATCTCTCTAGCGCGACTCCATCTGCTTGCGTTACTCATTACCTGCAATTCACAGATAAGACAGGTACATGTTCCGCAGTGTTTTGTAGTTTATAAAATATGCATATCACATGCATTTTATCTAAATGTTATACACATTACCAAGATTAGCAAATCAAGGATCGGGAAGGTCCTTAATGAAAGCTAGCTCTTGAAAGCTAGGAAGTAAAGAAATGGGGCTTGAACCCATATTGTTTTCACTCTAATTTTCTTTTGCTTTGTTTTTCTTTTTGCTTAATACAATGCTGCATAACTGGAGGGGTGTAAGATGTGATTTCTCAATGCATATATATATTATGTATATATCAGGATATTGAAATATCCAGTGCTCTAAACAATAGGTTTTTTTTTGTAGTAAGTATATATGATTTTTAAATTTTCCCTTCTAACTAGAATCCATCTCCAAAACCAGCAAAGAGCAGGGCTCAGGCAATAGAGGGCCTGCTGAGCCAGCAAGCCAAGCAAATGGGAAGCTCTGAGTTCGAACCCTAGTGCTAAAAATAAAAAATGACAAAAGCAATATGCTAAATTCATATAAGACTGCTTGTAGGCAAAGGGCTCTAATTGATCAGAATGTGGCTGATGTCCTTCTTGATGAAGGGTTGTTTTGTTTCCCAATCTAATCTGTTAAAGTGGAGCCACATTTTTTTCCTTATGAGTACTGAAAGTTACAAGTCAACAAAACAGTGTTACTTAAACAAGACAATAAAGGAGCCAAGTGCTGATGGTTCACTGCTGTAATCCTAGCAACACAGGAGACTGAGATCTGAGGATTGTGGTTCCAAGGCAGGCAAGGCAGAAAAGTCTGTGAGATTCTTATCTCCAATTAACCACCAGAAAACAGGAAGTGTTGCTGTGTCTCAAAATGGTAGAGTGCTACCCTTAATCAAAGGAGCTCAGGGACAGCGCCCAAGCCCTGAGTTCAAGCCCCATGACCACCCTTCCCCCTCACCCCCCACCCCCAAAAAAAGACTAAAAGTTTCTTCCCTGAAACTAACCACCTTTGTAGCTTTGTTTATTTTGGTTTCATTTATAACTAAGAGAGATCTTGGAGCTTTTAAAACTTTGTGCATGTGTTTCTTTTCTGTTTCTTCACAACATTTCTTTGCTGCTTCCTCCCATTTTCAGGATGGATGACGGCCGACTTTTAGATTACCTTATGAATCATGATGAACTGATGGAGGAAAAAGTGGCTTTCTACATCCGAGACATCATGGAGGCATTACAGTACCTTCACAACTGCAGGGTTGCACATTTGGACATAAAGGTAATAAAATGTGGCAGTGAACCAGCTGAATCTAACTTACCAGTCATTGTCCTCAGAAACAAAACTTTGAATTCATTGTATTTACTATGACCAGAATCTATATGGATATCAAAGAGAAACCAGGTTGTCACACAATGTCATGCCTTATTCATGAATGAATGAGAACACACTAGACATCGGGGTGAGAGAAAGTGATGTGCTCTACCTTGTCTGAATTCCTAGAGGAAGCCAATTAATAGCCCCTCCTCTTTCAGCTCAGACAGCTTTTTGTGCTCCAAAAGAACACTTCCGTCTTTTCTTGAATTGATTCAGGGTTGGGGGTGTAGCTCAGTGGTAGAGCATATCTACTTAAGATGCACAAGGCCTTGCATTTGAGCCCTGCACCCAAAACAGAAGAAAAGACATCTAAAACCAAAACAAAACCCAGAAGACCCAATTTTCAATGCCAAATGATTTCTCAGAAATACATGCAAGTTTGAAGTTTAATGGGTTCACATTCATAGTTTGAAGCTCCTATTCACTTTGTTGAGGGCATTTCCCATATGTTATAGGGGTCATCAGAGGAAAGCAGTCTGTGTGTGTGTGTGTGTGTGTGTGTGTGTGTGTGTGTGTGTGTGTGTGTGTGTATTGGTACTGGGATTTGAACTCAAAGCCTCTTGCTCTCACTTGGCTGAGTCACATCTCCACTTCCAGCCTTTTGATGATTAACTGGAGATAAGAGTCTTTTGGAATTGGCTGGCTTTGAACTGTAATCTTCATAGCTCAGCTTCCTGGGTACTTAAGATTACAGGTATGAGCCATCAGTGCCTGGCTATACAGCCATGTTGAACTAACAATTTTCTGCTGGTAGTAAAAACAGACTTGTAAGAGAGATTTCAAATTGCCCCTTTGTAAGGACTTGCCATACTCTTTCCCTATTTCAAGCCAAGTGTAGACATGAAAACAATCCATGGGACTGGACGTGGACTTACTTCCTGGCAGGTGAACTCTGAGCTGCCAGTGAATCCAGGGGCAGGCAGGATGTATGTCAGCTACCAAACCCCATCTTAACTGAATATCCCATGCCCTCTCTTCCCCTCTCTTCTCCCTGCCTCCCTTGGTCCCCGCAGCCAGAAAACTTGCTCATTGATCTCCGGATTCCAGTGCCTCGGGTGAAGCTTATCGACTTGGAGGATGCTGTCCAGATCTCAGGCCACTTCCACATCCACCACTTGCTGGGGAACCCTGAGTTTGCTGCCCCAGAAGTGATCCAAGGTGTCCCCGTCTCTCTGGGCACAGACATCTGGAGCATCGGGGTTCTCACCTACGTCATGCTGAGTGGGGTGTCCCCCTTCTTAGATGAGAGCAAAGAGGAGACATGTATCAATGTCTGCAGAGTGGATTTCAGCTTCCCCCAGGAATACTTCTGCGGTGTGAGCAATGCTGCCCGGGACTTCATCAACGTGATCTTACAGGAGGACTTCCGGAGACGGCCGACAGCAGCCACCTGCTTGCAGCACCCATGGCTACAGCCCCACAACGGCAGCTACTCCAAGATCCCCCTAGACACCTCCCGCCTAGCATGCTTCATCGAACGCCGCAAGCACCAGAACGACGTGCGGCCCGTCCCCAACGTCAAGAGCTACATTGTCAACCGGGTCAACCAAGGGACATAGCCTGCTCCCCGCCCCTGAGGTTTCACATGGAAGCGCGGTATGAATCACAGGAAGACTGAATGTGTGTACAGAACTCTCTCCCTTCCCTTCCTCCATGTGGTTCTCTGGATGGAGCAGTGGCGAGTCAGGGTCTGAGCAGAGAGGTCAGAGTCACCCCAAAGCCAGGGGCTTTCTAGAAGTGTGAAGAAATAAACACAGAGTTACAGCAAGTATTAGAAGAAAGGGAAATGGTAATAAGATTATTAGCTGTTACAAAATTTTAATTATACATTCCAAAATGAGTGGCTAAGTAGGAAAAAAAAAACCTTATGCTCACTATGGGGGGTGGGGACATAAAATGTTTCTGACTTTGCTGAAAATTTAAGCAAAAAAAAAGTTCTATTTAACAAAGATGTCAACTATTCTGGTTTCGATGACTTAGATATAGTTTCTTAATAGGATGCATAAACACATACAGTATAATAGGTCTCATTCAGGTTTCAGAGTTTTATAATATAGAGTTATATATGAAACCTATCCTAAATAACTTCGAGTGCTCTAGTTAAGACAGTAATTTATTTACTGAAACATTACATTGTTTTGACTAAGCACAATTAGATGAAAACTTTTTTAGAACCTTTTATAAATCTTGTATAGAAATCTTTTACCAGAACCTGTGCATTAAGAGAAAGCAATGTTACCCTTTTGCAATCTGTGAATAAGAACCCCTCTCCTCCCCTACTCTGGGTCATGGGTTATTTGATTATGATAAGTTTATATAGAAAATGCTGCCCCCGATTCACTGGCAGCTCAGAGTTCATCTGGCACAAAAGCCTGCCAGGAAATAAGTCCAAATCTAGTGAGAGCTGTGAGTTATTTTGATGTCTACATCTGGCTTGAAGTAGGGAAATGAATACTACAGGTTCTTACAAGAGGGCACATAGAAACCTTTCCTATCGTTCCTATGAACAAGGTATCAACACTTTCCGATGCCTTCTGCACTGGAGACTGCAGTCTTCAGAAAGTTGGCTTGCTTTATTTCTAACCCTTCATGAAGTGATGGGGTGCTTATTAAAAGGAGGCAGCCATATAAGCCTTTTAAAGGCCTGGTCCTAAGTCCTTTTTCGAAGCCATGGAGAAACCTGATCCATCAGCCTAGTAGAGTCTTAACTGAGACTGCAATAGTTGTCACCACTCAGCCACCCAGACTTCTTTGGACAGAAAGGACTAAGTGTATCTTAAGACCAATGCTGCTTTCTGGTGTATATTCTCCTTGTATGATTGTGAACTGCCCTTCCTTGGGTGGGAAAAAGGTTAAATCTGGGCATTTCATGTTTTGTTTTTGTTATTGTTTTGGGGTTTGGGGGAGTGGTAGGGGAGGGTTTAGGCAAGAGAGGAGTTCTTCGGTGTTTCTACATGATCCATCCTTTGTTTTCTAGAATGTGTTTTGTAGGTTGCTTTGATGCAAATGATACTCCAAAACTCGAGTGTTTATTCAGATCAGGTTTAATGGTGTTGCTTTTCTCCTATGAAGGGAATTGGGAAAATTAACATCATGCAGCACCGAGGTGCATGCAGAGTATTCATGGAAGTAGAACTGCAAACTTATTTAAATGAAAGAGAAAATGGTGGAAACAAAGCCTGAACTGTAGCCAAGAAAAACACTCAGTTCCACAGTGGAAATGGAAAATTGAAAATGCTCATCCTTCTTTTCCTTTGATTTCAACGTCAGATTTCTCACCCATCTCCCATTTCATCCTGTCCAAGATTATAAATGAATAATTTATTAGAAAGTACAAGCAATAAGACTAGATAGCACTTAGTACTTTCGGGATTAACCAAATATGTAGAGACTGACTTTGTGTCTTTTCCTAGTTTTCAAATGGCCCTGGATCGTCAAGCCTCCCTCCCTCAGGGTTCTCTAACCCTGACACCATCATATGTATATAAACAGAATACTATACGATGCTTACTAAAAATCCTTTCAGTGAGCATATCTTTGTTATGTCCTATAGCATAAAAGCAGAAAGTCCCGTACATAGGGCTTGTCATGGGCTAGACTGGCGGCTCTGAGGAGCCTAAATACCTACAGTGTGTGACTTGGCAAGTTCTCTTCTGTCCATTGTGGCTGACTTGACTCAACAGCTTCCTGTGGTTTTATTCTGAATAGTTCTGCCAGGCTGCATTTCAGCTGGATCTGGACAGGATCTAGTACTGTGGTTCCCAGATGTGGAAGGAAGGTGGTGTTGAAATCAGGCTGTGGGGGAGATGGATGACACAATGTAAGACAGAGCCAAAGTTTTCACATCAGCTTGGACATCAGGGTTAGGGTGATCCAGCTGTGGGTGATGACCCAGATGTGGAGTGCATGGAATTCCCCCCAAGGACCTACATTGGGGAAGACAGGAAAAGAGAGATATAAAAAGGAGAAGTAGTCGGATGTTCACTGGAGCCAAAGTACAATTGTTAGACTAGCAGGAACTTAAGAGAAACCCTAAAAGACAGAGAGTATATTTTATATAGTTTGATAACAAAGAAATTGAATAGGGAAGCTCTCTATCTGCAAAACTTCTGGTCCCTCCCAACAAGGACAAGATAATGGTATTCGTTCCAGAATTATTCATAAAAAACTGAGGATAACCAGAAATGCTTGGAAATGGGTGTGGGATAGGTAGTTGAGGTTGCTGTATGGGCAGCTGTGGTGGGATCTGGGGCATGGGGAGAGAGAATAGGGGATCCATCACTCCCTTGGACCTGCCTGTTTTTATAAGAGATTTTCTCTTATTAGGAGAGAAAAGGGGAAAGCAAAGAGAGTTCACTTCTACTGTAGTTATGGTAGCTCTTAGTGGGACTGAATTTCCAGCTGAAATGGAAAAACAACAACAACAAAACAATATCTGGCTAAAGTGACAGGTGTCCTGGCTCATACCCCTTGCATAGGGTTTAGAGTTGTTCTATCTTGTGTTGTCAGATTGAGTAAAGACAGAGAAGATCAGGGACAGCCCAGGATCCCTGGTTAGAAGTATAATCATTTCTTGCATCTTTTATGTTTGTTCCAGATTAAATAGATTTATATCCACTTACAGATGAATGTGGTTAAAAATATTTAAGAAAATAAATTGTAATGTTGGAGGTGCCCTTCACGTCCCCCCAGCCATAGACAATGTAAGGGGGAGGGGAGGGGCAGGGGAGAGAGCTGGCCTCATGCTTTGTGCTTCACAAAGCCTTTATAAATAGCAGTGCCTTTCAGAGGGGAGGATGGGAGATGAAGACGTTCTTACATTTAGATTTACGGATATGGCAGTATTTTTTTTATTTTAATGTATCTTTTAAACCAGAACATCTGACTGTAGGGTGGGAGCAGGAATTCTTGAGTTTCAACCTCAGCTGTTCCAGATTCATCCTTTCTTACAGAAAGTCTTCCTTTTTTTATTCCTGCCCTAAATGTCACCATTGATAAAATGGGAGTTGGGGGGAAGGAGGGAGGGCATTAATCTCAGAAGAACCATGAGAAACGTTCTTTGTTGTTGAGAAACATATATGATGCTTTGTTTTCCTTAAAGTGCTACACACTTCCAGTGCTAAGAATTTTATTGATAGTAACTTTGAACATTCCAGGTTTTCAATATTTGTCTTTAGATATCATTTACAAACCCGTGGGGTTAAATTGTGTAAATTGCTTTTAATAGAAGTGCCAGGTAGGTGCTTTTTGTCTATATGTTACTTAGTCTTACTCTATTTTTTGATCCTTTAATGGCTTGTCTGCAGAAAAGAGTTTGGAGAGCTGAATGGGTCTTGAATGTTCATAAACTGTTCTACCCAGTATTTCTTATGGCAGACATGAAGTGTAAGATGCCTTCCAAACAACTGTCATCTCTGTTTCTGTAACAATGGACAGAGAAAAACCTAAATAGCCTCTTTCCACATTGGGAGGGCAGAAGTAAATAAAACATCCTTCAGTGTCACAATTATTTCTTTAGAATCCCACAAGACACTATGAGAAGAGGCAAACTAAATGCACAGGTGTAGAAATGAATTGAATAGCTGGTTTGGGGAGGGAACATTTTGGTTCTGCTTTTTGGATGGTGAGGTCTTTCAAGAATAACATACAAATTGTCTCATAGCCTCAGTGATTTAGTGCCTATGAGTTAGCCATTGCTTTTCACTTGCCTATGTGGAAGAACACAGAAATTTCTCTATTTTGTGGGAATATGAGAGACCAGATATGATATAAACCAAATGATGGTTATTTGTGTACATTAACTAAAACTTTCTCTCTCATGCATTTGATAGAGGAGGAAACATTTGGAATACCAATATCTCTGAAGTAGGACATCCTTATTCAGAGTAAGTAATGTATTCTACTGAATGCATTGTGAGGAATGTTGATCATAGTCCTTTCTCTCCTTCGCACCTCTGTAGAATCTGGATAGACAAGTATTGGAATTTTCAGTGGATTTATTTGTGAAGCTGTATCATGATTTTTCTTAGTTATTTAATAAATCTAAGGATCTTTTGGGAGTGACTGATGAGCCCAGGTTAGGCTAAAGAAAGAACTCACACATATTCCATCAAGAAAAAAAAAAGAAGCTACCATGTGAATATTTATTCTCTGGAAGCAGCAAGGTTCTTAAATTCTTTCATTTACTCTAGAGGGTTCAAAAGGGCTAAATCTGTCCATAACACTCAACGTTTTAATAGAAATTGTTGCTCACATGAAAAATCTATACAGAAACAACACTGAAATATACAGCCATCTGTTTAGGAAAGGCATTGCTCCCTTTGAATAGATTTTGAAGTTAAAGAAAGAAAAGAAAAAGTCACCCTAAGGCAACATTTCATCCTTGATGGGGTATTGAAGTTAATGTTCACAGGATATTATAATGTTTTCTTGTCATCCTGTTGCTGAGAAATTCTAAAATGTGATCAGATTTAATTTTCATTTATTTGATCAAAATCATGGTTTAGTCATGTAACTTATTTCATTAAAGCTAGCTGAGAAAAGGAAGAGTGGTAGGAAAGTGCAAATAACAATTCTGGGAATACCATCTCCTGAATTTTAATTTAACCAAGTCAATATACTAGCCCAGGAATAGCCAAGCAAGGGGAATTCCATCCAAAACTAAGCCCACATTGCGGAGAATATGGAGACATTTACTGTGTGTGACCTCAAGGACTGTGGCTATGAATTAGAAGTTCATAAAACATATACCATCCCTTACTAACTTAAGCCATATCTTTCATCTGTATTTGATTTTTTTTTTTACCCTGGTGCTTTTGCTTCTGTTTATGCCAAACCAGCCTACTCTCTGTGGGAGGTGAGTCAAACTAGCGGCAAGACAAATACAAAGACTGTGAAAAACTAAACACACTCTTCTGAATGCAATCTCTTCAGAGAACAATAGTGATCAAAGTGCAAATTGTTGGAAAATATAGATATATGTACATCTGTACATGTATATAGTGTATATTATCTATGTATATGTTATTGCCCATATACAGAAATCTATCCATTTGCAGACAGTTTAGGTGGGTCAATTTTTCTATTGGAAAACCATCAAGGGCCATTCAAAGCCATTAGGGATAATATGTGGCAAATAATATGGGAAATCATTTGCTGTCTTTAGAAGTCCATTAGCCAAACTGACAAAGCGTGAAACACACTGGGAACACCATTTGTACTATCCTCTTTACCTAGCCTCAGAAAAAGCTCTATATTTGCGTTATTAGTAGCGGATTTGAAAACCACATTAACGCCTCTTGGTTTTGAGTGCCCCCCCTCTTCTTTCCCTCCCCTCAAGTCTTTTGAGAGTGTGTGGTGGGCTTCTCTGGCTATTCAGATAGAGGGCCTCACCCATGGGTGGACAGGTTTCCCCATAGGAACCATGACACATATACATATAATTACATATTTCCATCCAGCTTGTAACAATTGACTGAGAATCACTCCACAGTATTGATAAATAGTTCTATATTTTCAAGGTGCAGAAGAATTCCACAGCCTTAATTATTTCAGTGTCTTGCTGGTCTGCCTTAAGTGTATCTTTTGGGTTTTTGGTTGTTTCATGATTTAAAAATTTTTCTGCAGTTGTTCATTTTGTATGTACACAATGTCATTTTGTAAAGGTAGGTTTGTAAATATTTTATTTGTAAGTCAAAATCATTCCTGTGTAATGTTGTAAAGTGATAACCTGCTGTCTTGTTATTATTACTATGGTAAATGTTATGTTATAGATGAAACTTCAAATTGTACATCTCACATGTTATGCATTCCTATAAATATACTATACTAAAGTTGCTGTTGTTGTTTGGCTTTTTCCTAATTAAAATCTTTGTTTAAAAAAAGGAGTATTTTTTCTCACCCCCAAAATATGCTGAAGCCTCTAACAAAGAAAATCACATTATTGTAACAGTTTCTGCCCAGAATTTTAGAAAGAAATTTTGTCCCCAGCATTTTAGAGAGAAATTTCCTGCTCAGAGAAGTACTGTAAGGCAGTTGGCATTCCAAAAATGCTGGGGTGTGTTATGGCCCTGGTTCTGCTATTCCATGCTGACAGGCCATTGGGCTAGATCACACAGGTTTATGCATCCTGGAATGGGTTTCAGGCATGAGCCTATGCAAACCGTCAGCTGTGAAAACACCTTGATTAGACTCTTGCTTCAGTGGGTGCAGGCTGTGGTGAACTGGGAACACTGCTTGGCCTAGCCTGTCAGAAGGGGTGTCCTCAGATGTGTGTGTGTGTGTGTGTGTGTGTCCATTTCAGGGGACTACTATACTCCACTCACATTTTCTTTCCTCCCTTGAATTCCCCAAGCTCCAGTCCCCCGTCCACCCCCACCGCCCCCCCCCCCCGGCCAGGAAATCTGTGGCACAGTCCCCAGGGCTTTTTCAGGTCTCTGGGGGCACCAACGCCAGGCACTGATGAAGACGAGTCGTCACTGGAACTCATGCCTCACCGCATTCCCTCTGGAGGCCCACACCCACCTCCCCAGGAGCTTCCCAAGCTGCCTTTAAAGTCTGCAATGACGTGGAGTATGATGAAAGTTGTTATGAATCTTCAGAAAAACTGGACATTGGCCAATGCTCAAGTAAGTGACAGCTGGCTTTCAGGAACTCACAAATGTTCACCTTAACAATGGGCCCACAGCAAGAATGGAAGAGATGGCAGAGGTCACTGACCTGTGGTGCCCAGCTGTGGTCAGTAAGCCACAGAAAGTACAGCAACATGCAGAGGGTATGCAGAGGGTGAGGAACTTCCAGTTGGAAAGCTGCAGTTCCACAGGAGGATCCTAGTGGGAACTTGGTGGCTGAAGAACTGGGAGGTCGTCCTCTGCAAACAAAATGCCCCACCGTGTTCTTGTTTAAAACTGTTCCTAATTTTTGTCAGTGTCATTATTCAACAATGTACTTTCAATTTTATTTCTTTTTATTATCTTTGAAGCAGTTTATGAATGTAATATATCCTGATCAATGCCACCCCTTTCAACATTCTCACCCATCTCTTTTCCTGGCTACCAACCCTATCCCTCGCGCTTCTTAATTTTGTAGGTTGCATATTGGATTCTTGTCTGCATTTCCCCCCTCTTCTCTTCATTTGTCTACCTCTTTCCTCTTGACTCCACTCTACCCCCTTCAAATACCTGCTGCCAGGTGTTTTATTTTGCTGAACTTAGATTTTGGACTTCTAAGGAATTACACTGAGATCTCCCTTGAATCTACCATGTTTTAATTAATACATTCGTATAAACTTGCATACCACCCAACGTATTTACTTATAAATTGATGCTTGAATATTTTCAAAATGAAAACCAGTGATTTTACATCACTGATTGGATTAAATTTGAATTTATGGATTGTTTTGATGTAGCTCAATTGTCATCAGTTTTTGTGCTTTAATATATTGTATTTCTAAGGGAAAGTTCTTTATCTGCCTTCCCTCTCCTTCTAACTTCCAAGTGTGGTCCTAGTTGATCCTACTCAATCTTTAGATTTCTGGCAAATTACTAAATTTGTCATAAAAAAATTTCAGAGAGGCTGGGTGCTGGTGGCTCACTCCTGGAATCCTAGCTACTCAGGAGGCTAAGATCTCAGATCATGGTTCAGAGCCAGCCCAGGCAGGAAAGTCCATGAGACTCTTATCTCCAATTATCCACCAGAAACCAGAAGTAGTGCTGTAGCTCAAGTGGTAGAGCCCTAGCCTTGAGCTGAAGAGCTCAAGGACAGTGCCCAGGCTCAGAGTTCATGCCCCATAACCAAAAAATAAAATAAAATAAAATCAGAGAACTATGTTTCTTCCCTTCAGAACTGTATACTCAAATCTATAATTTACATGCTTAATTGCAATTCTGTGATTAATAGCTGCCTCTCATCAGTGAGATAAACTCTTGTTTGTTCTCACCATATTCTCACAGTGTCCATGTAATAACTAGTACATAGAAAGTGCAAGGAATATCACCCTGGTTCCTTTTCTCTTAAAAGCCAAGGACTGAAAGGTAGGAGGGGACATGTGATCTGTTGTAATACCATTAGATTCCCCAAAGTCAGATTGCTCTACTTTGGATTATAAAAACCTAGACTGTTTTTAATGGAATTAAAACATAAGGAGTTGTCTATTTCACATAAACAGATTATGACTTTAGTTTCTTGTTTTATATTCCAGGCTCTCTAAATGCTCTATTTCTCTTTATTGCTCTATAGAGGGAAAAGACAAACACAGCATATAACACGGGTAGTTAATTTTGAGTTTTATATCCTACTTTCAAAAATATACATTGAATAAGTTTGGCAGTATTTTATTAAATGCGTTGAGATGTTTATAACATCATTATTATATTCGGATGATGACTAAGAATGATCATAGAATGATGTAATAGACTATTCCTTTTTGTGCCTGAAAATGCTAGTTAAAATTTCAGTCTGGTATGTGTTTCAAAGTATCCCATTTATATTTAGCTGCCTTAGCTTTGCTATTAAGATAATTTATTGGGCTGGGAATATGGCCTAGTGGCAAGAATGCTTGCCTCATATACATGAAGCCCTGGGTTCGATTCCCCAGCACCACATATATAGAAAATGGCCAGAAGTGGTGCTGTGGCTCAAGTGGCAGAGTGCTAGCCTTGAGCAAAAAGCCAGGGACAGTGCTCAGGCCCTGAGTCCAAGGCCCAGGACTGGCCAAAAAAAAAAAAAAAAAAGATAATTTATTTACTTAGATAAAATCATAACTGGCATTACCTTTTATCTGAAGACTTAACACTGCTAAAGACTTAAGCGGTTGCTTTACTTCTTGGTATTGTCTTTGTATCCTTCATTCCTCTTTAACTTGCAATTATGTGTGGTTAAAACCTCTTTTTTTTTTTTTTCTGGCCAGTCCTGGGCCTTGGACTCAGGGCCTGAGCACTGTCCCTGGCTTCTTCCCGCTCAAGGCTAGCACTCTGCCACTTGAGCCACAGCGCCGCTTCTGGCCGTTTTCTGTATATGTGGTGCTGGGGAATCGAACCTAGGGCCTCGTGTATATGAGGCAGGCACTCTTGCCACTAGGCTATATCCCCAGCCCAAAACCTCTTTTGTTGACCTAATTTCTAGCATTATAAGAGGGAAGGGAAAGTGATTACATAAAATAACTATCTTGAAAACATCACAAAGAAAGGACACTATAAATCACTGGCTCCAGATGTGCCTTTTCACCTTGATAAGCTTCTTTCTGGCAAAACCTGTACTTCCTTTTGGCTCAGTAGTTGAACCAAGACTATTTGAGTACTATATCATTTTTCTCACATATTTAGTGTTGGGCCCAAATTCTTACTTAAAACCTTTGATGTGAAGAAAATTATTTTTGTGTGTATCCCCCACTACATACAATATATTTTGCATATGTGAATTACTAACTAAATGCTATTTAACTGAATTGTAGTAGGAGTGCCCAAAAAGGTTGACATGAGACAATACTGAGGGTTTTTTTTTAACCCATTTTGGTTAATTTTACTATCTTGTACCTTATATAGACCATTTAAAGTTAATACAGATTTGAATTGTGTATTATATTTACCATTCTTATGCTAGTAAAGCCTCAATTCCTTGTTCTTACTATTTGCAATTTATAAATAACGCTGTGCTCCTAAAAAGTAACTGCTGAACCTGAAGTGAACGTTACCTGACTATTATTCCCTAATGGGCCTTTAATTTCTTCCTGTAGACTTCTTAAGCTTTAGGACATATAGGAAATCTTGGAAGTTTTGTGTAAGATAAATTCTATGAGGCCAGCATAAACCTGAGGGGTTAGGTGCCCAGAGGAGGAAGAGTGACAAGAATGTGTGGGCCAGATGGGTCTTGTACAACCCTAGGACTTAGAGCTTAGGGAAGGTGCCAAGGCTCCAGCCCATTAGGCAACATAATTTCTTGAGGCCTGTGGACACAGTGTTAATCCCCACCCCAGACACTAGTTCCCTAGGGCCTCCAAACCCCTCCACTCCAGCCAGCTCCATTGTGTCAACAGCCTGCCTTACTCCCTTCCTCAACCTCCCCCAGCCTCCCCCAGTGTGGTTCAGTCCAGCTGGACTCCATCTCCATCTGCCTCCTCCATCTCTGAAGTGGTTTGCTCTGGACACAAGGTGCTTGTTAGGATTCTGGAAGGAACTCTGAATGCTTTGTGTTGTTCTCGGAGGCTCAGCCCGACCCTGGCAACAACCAGAACAGCTCAGAGCTATGGCACAGCCCAGCGCTGTCCCTCAGCGGTTTTGGGGCTGATCTTAACAGAAGTCTTCAGGATTGAGAAACTCATTTTAGGCTCAAAACGCTACAGTTTTCTAGGGGAACTCACAGGGTATGCAGCTGTCTTTGGACTCCTGATCTGTTAGTTTTGTGGGTAAGCTTTCAATCAATCAGAGATTGGATTTGAAAAGAGAGAAAAAAAAAGCTTGCACTAATATTGTCTGGACCAATTGAAGAAAAATGTAAACTACCTCAAAAAGATAGTCATGTTCCAGAAGAACATGAAGGCTCAGAGTCATCCTTAAAGGATGCCAGCTCTGAGACAGACTCCACAGAATTACAGAGTTTGATGGCAGCATGCAAATTGCTGGTCAGATCCAAATCTAAATTTGAAGCAGAAATACTCTTCTAGAGAAGACTGTAGAAGAGAAATCGAAGAATTCTGAAAAGATACAATGGTGACAGAATTATCTGAAGCAAAACAGCATCTAGAAGATATGTCAGAATTCCTCAACTCACAAGTAGATGAGGCCAAAACCACCTTGGAGATGCTTCAGATCAATAATGCACAACTTAAGGATCCCGTCACACTCTGAATGAAAATTCCCAACTTTGGGAAAGCCTACAAGAGCTTTCACAAAGCGGAAATATGAAAACAACAGGGGAGTGAACTTCATAAAGAGAAAATGGCAGTTGAAAACCGCAAAGTCAATGCAGTTGTGATAAAGAAAATGAAACCAGAGCTCTTGCTGAAAGCTTGCTAAAGGTGAATGATTGGGATGCGCCGCTAGGAGATGCTACTTGACATTGAAGACTGAAGCAGAACACGGTGCTTCCTTAGATAATCAGCGCAAAGGTGCTTTGCAGAAACTGGGTCATGCTGTTAATTTTAAGTGTTTTCTTACAAACCTTAGAAAGAGAAAGCAAATTTATACTTAGTTGTCTAAAGTAGATAAAACAAAAACATTTCTGAGCATATTAAACATTTCCAGATTGAAAAAGCAACTTTATAGTCTGCAAATGACTGTTTTGAAAGATAGAACCCATTGTTTCAGCAGAGATTTAAAACAATGGCTGAAGTGTATCAAGAGAAAGGAACAAAACTTTACAGGAGATTCATAGTTGAGGGAAAGTATCGAGCAGAGATAGAGAGAAAATTTTCCAAAGTAGAAAAAAGGGCTCTGTTGTGAATCTGTAGAAAGTTAGCTGGAGGGGTTGAAGAAAAAGTGACAAGAACTGTTCTTTATTATCAAAGGCAACTAATTTTCTATGAGAAAAAAAAAGTACATGCCAAGTGGTTGGCAGCTGAGACTCCTGAAAAAACAAAACCCTCAGATACTTTAGAAAAGTAAATGCCTACAAGAGACAAAAATTAGTAAAACTGAAGTTTCAAAATGAACTTTTAGGAAAAGATCCTATGCATTTGACATTCCAAGTCCATTTACGTTCTCTAACGGTCCCATAGCAATAGGACCACTTCCACCTGAGAGGAAGGCTTGTCTGAATCCCACAGTTTTGTCAGAAGGCCAGTCAGATCCCCACTTCTGCTTCCACACAACAGATGAAGAGGCTTAAGAGGTCAGGAGAATCCTCCAGGACATCAGCTGAACAATACAGAGAAGACTCAAATGGCCAATGACTGCACATACAAAACCTTCCAACCCAGAGTCCCTGTATAAACTGTAGTTGCAAACACCTGTGAAAGGAACTTCATACTTAAATTTTAAATTCTTGCTTGGCATTAGTAATAACAAAGCTAATTTTCCATTAAGAAAAAAATACTTTGATTAGGTTGCTTTGACAAGTAAGAACAAATATGTTCTAACATTTCGCTCCTATTGCATTAAGATTGCATTTATTTGTAATAAGAAACAACTTTTCCCATTGGCTGTGCAGCATGATCTCGTCAGGAAAAAAAACAACACATTAATAATATAGTAATAAGCCAGGGGCCGGTGGCTCACGCCTGTAATCCTAGCTGATACTCAGGAGGCTGAGATCTGAGGATCGCAGTTCGAAGCCAGCCTGGGCAGGAAAGTCTGTGAAATCCTCTCATCTCCAATTAAGCACTAAAAAAGCTGGAAGTGGAGCCTGGCAGAGTGATAGCTCAGGGACAGTACCCAGGCCCTGAGTTCAAGCCCTAGGACTGGGACCAACACAACAAAAAACAAACAACAAAACAAAAATCCACCTAGGTGAGGCTAATCTGGGTTCGTGGGCTTACATCAAACTTGCTTGAATTGTAGGCTGGCTGGTGACATTCCTTCAGATGGCCCTGAGGCCCACCGACCCACCCTCCCTCAGCTCCTCTCTACCGGAAGGAGGTCTCTCCCCTTATCCCAGGGCAGCACGCAGAGGGGGCAATGCACAAGCATCTGACAGACCTTTCTACACCTGTGTGCAAATTGCTATTAAGCTCTCAGGCGCCAGATGCTGTCAGTTAATGAAAGAAGCCACGGGTGGGTCTCGGAGAACTTCTGGGCGGGGGCTGGAAAGGATGGCTAGGGACCAGCATGGTAGTGGAGGTCATGAGGTACAAACAGTAGTCTGCATCTAGACAGATTCCCTGAGAGTCTGAGCTGGGCCTCACCGACCCTGGAGTCAGTGGAATCTTATAGAGACTCCCCAGAGGTCCAGAGCGCCGTGGCAGCCGGGCTGCGCTGCACAAACCGGAAGTGGCTGCGGAAGGGGCGGGGCTTCATGCGTGACGTCACGGGGGCGCCAGAGCCGGCGCGTAGCTTGGTATTCGGAGAGCGGAGCGCGCGCGCGAGGATGGCGGCTCCGGGCTCGGCTTTGGGACCCTTGGTTGCGGAGCTGTACGACGAGCAGGCTTTCAAGTTTGGGGATTTCGTGCTGAAGAGCGGGCTCTCCTCTCCCATCTACGTCGACCTGCGGGGCATCGTGTCCCGACCGCGCCTTCTCCGTCAGGTAACCGCCGGGAGGGAAGGCGGGACAGCGCCGGGGGACGGAGGGGGCGGCGGGGCTGGGCCGGGCCCCGGGGGCGGCCACCCCGCGGGCCCACCCCACCGGAGCCCGCGACCCCGCAGGCGCACCCCGCGGGAGCCGGCTCGGGATGCGCAGCGCGCGTGGGGACCTGGACTGTAACCGGTTCTCGAGCGCCCGCCTCTGGCACGTGCTGTTGGGAAACCCTGCGACCGGGAAGCCCTTGAGGGAGTTCTAGGTAGTCAGTCCCCCCCATCCCCCAAAGTAATATTGGAGAAGAACGGAAAAGATGAATGAGCAGAGAATTTAGTAGCTGGTCACATACTTTGGAAAAAGTCAGGCACCAGCGGCTCACGCCTGTAAATCTAGCTACCCAGGAGGCTGAGATCTAGCAGGAAAGTCAACTCAGACAGCAAAGTCTCTGAGACCAGTTATTCCCGAGCACTGGCTTAAGTAATAAGAGTGCTGGCCTAAAGAAGAAGAAAAAAAAAGGTAAGGGACAGAAGCCAAGCCCCAAGTTCAAGCCCTGGGACTGGCACAAAAAGGGGAGCGGGGACGTAGTTTTTGTTGAGCAAGAATTAAGACCCGGTGGTGGATGGGGCTGGGAATATGGCCTAGTGGCAAGAGTGCTTGCCTCGTATACATGAAGCCCATGGTTCGATTCCCCAGCACCACATATATGGAAAACGGCCAGAGGTGGCGCTGTGGCTCAGGTGGCAGAGTGCTAGCCTTGAGCGGGAAGAAGCCAGGGACAGTGCTCAGGCCCTGAGTCCAAGGCCCAGGGCTGGCCAAAAAAAAAAAAAAAAAAAAGACCCGGTGGTGGGCATAGTCTGGGTGACAGGTATTTGGTCTAGGTGAGCGGTTTCTCAGCTTCCCATATAGGAATCACCTGGGAATGACTTTATTTACACTGCCCAGTCAACTTCTGGGTCTCCATAGGCTCTACCTCTGGCCTTTGGCTGGTTAATTGGAGATAAAACTTTCAGGGACTCTACTGTCTGGGCTGGCTCAGAGCTCAACCACCGACCGGCCACTGGTTCCCTGCAGCACTATGCTTATTTATTTATTTATTTATTTATGCCAGTCCTGGGCCTTGGACTCAGGGCCTATGCTTATTTATTTATTTAGGCCAGTCCTGGGCCTTGGACTCAGGGCCTGAGCACTGCCCCTGGCTTCTGGCACTATGCATTTTTAATGTGGTAGTAGCTACCATATTAGGTGGTATAAATATTTCCATCATCACAAAAAGTTCTATCAAGAAGACACGTAGCCAAGCATAGTGGTGCAACACCCTTAATTCCAGTAAGGCAGAAAGTACAAAGCCTTAGAAGTTCCCTACAGTTTAGAGTTCACTGGACACCTATGTGTTTGGTTATTGTAAACATGAATGAAAAAAGCTGGGAATGTGGCTTAGTGGTAGAGTACTTGCCTAGCATGCAGGAAGCCCTGGGTTCAAATCCTCAGTACCAAATAAACAGAGCTGGAAGTGGTGCTGTGGCTCAAGTGGTAGTGTGCTAGCCTTGAGCAAAAGAAGTTAGGCCCTGAGTTCAAGCCCCCACGACTGCTCTCCCCCCTCCCCCCCCCCCAAAAAAAAGACTGAAGCATTGATTGAAGTGGGTTTAACTTGTTAACTTCCTACCATCTGGAATCTTGCTATTATATAGTATCCTGCTATGTGTGTCATCACTATAGAGAAGGTGTGGGATGCATGGAAACATTTTTCTATTGAAGAGATGGTTTAAAAGTCATCTCTTGGTAGAAAGTTAAAAACATTTTTGGTGCTAGGTCATGGTGTGTATGTCCAACTTTTGGCAGTTAACTGGGGAGGAGAAAGATCTGATTATAATATAGCTTTTCACATCTGTTGCTTTATGTACAGATTCTCAGTATTTACATTCCCAAAAGCAATAGAGTGGACTGGGAATGTGGCTTAGTGGTAGAGTGCTTGCCTAACATGCATGCAGCCCTGGATTTGATTCCTCAGTACCACATAAACAGAAAAAGCTGGAAGTGGCACTGTGGCTCAATAGAATGCCAGCTTTGAGCAAAACAAAGCTCAGGGGCAGTGTCTAGGCTCTAAGTTCAAGCCTCAGGACTGCCAAAACAAAAAAAAAGCAATTCAGTTTATGCTCACTGAACCTCCTAGTATAAGTAATATTTGACTACAGTTTTATGTGAGCATTAATTGTAAGGGGGAGCTACTATTTATGTCACTAAGAAATGCATTTCCAAAAAATGTTCTCATGCTGCCATCAATATTTATAAATTTTATTTCTGTGCTCAAAAAATTGTAATGCAGAAGACTTAAGATTTGGAGGCATGATCATAATTTACAATTTTAAATGTAAGTTAACATACATCTCAGTTTATATACATGAAGAGAAGCACTATACCAGAATCTTTTCAAACAAATTTGTATTATGTTGGAGGTAAATTCTGTGGAAATAGTGAAGTGAAAATATAAGATTGAAATAACATGAAAAATTTCCCAATTTCATAGTCTTCTGTGTGTTATGTTTTGCTGAGGATTCAACCTAGAGCTTTGCTCACTCTAAGGCAAATTCTTTCCACTATGCTAGATATAGCCCTGTCTAGTCCCCCGCCCTCTGAGATGTAGACAGCAAATCAAATCACTTAACATTTGTATTCCAAAATGTATCCACTGAAACTAGTGATAAACAGCTGGAGGATATATTAACATTTTTAGTATGAGAAATAGTTACAAATTAAAAATACCCAAAGATCTTTAAAAGTACAGAAGCAAAAATTATTTTAAAAGGCCTCTAGCATGCGGGGGTGGCTCACACCAGTCCCTCATGAGGATTGTGGTTCAAAGCCAGCCCAGCAGGAAAACCCATGAGACTCTTATGGAAAATTAACCACCAGAAAGCCAGACATAGAACTATGGCTCAAGAAGTATAGTAGTGCTAGCCTGGAGCATAAAATAAAAAGCTCAGGAAGAGTTCAAGTCCCAGGAGCATCACAAACACACACACACAGAGAAAAACCAAAGACTTCCAGTTTATGAAGTAGCTATGAATAATTTCTTTCTTTTTTTTTTTTTTTTGGTAACTGTAGAGTGGAAATACAGCTTTTGGCATGAAAATTCTATTTATGTGGAAAGTATAACGTATATGTCACACAATAGGCTCTGTTTATGAAACTTCTTAATTGAAGACTTTCTGAAGAAACTTGAGCCAAGTGGCATAAATACTGAAAGCATAACATTGCTAAGAGGTACTAGGAAGTCTGGGGACTGTTCTTTATCTTTAGGATCAATGTCATGACCCTTAGAGTACCCTAAGAGTGTGTCCTGAGTCAGGTTGAGTGGGTTCTTTCTTGCATTTATATTATGTTTGATTAGTAGGATTTCACAATAGTAATGTGACCAGATCGTTTTTAATCTTTTCCCTTGTGAGTTTATGTCTTCAGAAAACCAACTGTTGGGCTAATCTTGAGTAATTCATTTGTAACCATATGAATTTATGGATATAAATACCCTGAAATTTAATACAAGGCATTTATTCCTCTTCTCTTCCACCATTAGGTTTGTGATCATCCTCTAACAAGTTATCTATCTTTAAGGTTGTCACATGATTTGTGTCATTTAAAAATAATAACAACGAGGTATATGTATTCATTTGTTTACAGGTTGCAGATATTTTATTCCAAACTGCCCAAAATGCAGAGATCAGTTTTGACACTGTGTGTGGGGTACCTTACACTGCATTGCCGCTGGCTACAGTTATCTGTTCGACCAATCAAATTCCAATGCTCATTAGAAGGAAAGAAACAAAGGATTACGGTAAGATAAAAGTAGCTCTGCCTGGGGAAAGGGGGTGGGGGGAAGACTGGGAGAAAATGAGGGGAAGGGATGACTATTCAAAAAGAAATGTACTCAGTACCTCAGTAACTGTAACCCCCTCTCTACATCACCTTTATAGTTTGGGGTTTGTTTTTTTTTGCCAGTCTTGGAGCTTGAACTCAGGGCCTGAGTACTGTCCCTGGCCTCTTTTTGTTCAAGGCTAGCTAGCGCTCTACCACTTGTGCCACAGCTCCACTTCCTACTTTTTCTGTTTATGTGGTGCTGAGGAATCAAACCCAGGGATTCATGCATACTAGGCAAGCACTCTACCGCTAAGCGACACTTCCAGTCCTACAATAAATTTTTTTAAGTAGCATAAAACTTTAAGCTAATGTGTAACCTGTTAGAATTTTTTCCTGCACTATTATTTTCCTAGTATTTGAATTTTCTTCCTAAGTCCTTTAAGTTACTGTCACCTGTGGAATTGGTTAACAACTGATTTAAATCACCTTCATTTCCATTAGCTTTCAGGCCTGAAATGTTTTGTGTTGATTGGGCAGTTGAAACATCAACTTGTGTATTGATCTTCTCTCTAGCAGGATGTCCTAGGAGCATATGCTTTTCTTTTCCCCCCTAGGGCTTTAATTGGTGGCCTGCACACTGTTCCTGATTTTTTTCTTTCTCTCAAACCTAATACTTTACCTCTTGAGCCACAGTCTACTGTTGGCTTTGGAGATAAAGACTTTCCTGCCTGGGCTGGCTTTGAATCACAATCCTCAGATCTTAGCCTCTTAGTTAGCTAGAATTACAGGCTTGAGCCACTGGCGCCTAGCAGGTTTGTCAATTCTTGAAAGAAAGGAGTTGAAAGAAATGAGAACACTCAGAGATGACTCAAGAAATGGATGGATAAAATACCCACCTATTTTAAAACAAGATTAATTAGTGGTGGAAAATAAAAAGATGACTCTCTAGCAAATGAGTCTATGAAGTCTACAGCCTGAGTCATTGACAGCTTATAGATTATATGAAAATAATGGGATGTGGGGTTAAAGTAGTATATTTAGTCACATAAAGTTGTAATGGGTCTAAAAAGGTTGCAAAAATGTTTTCCTTCTGAATTTATTTTCAAAAATAAATTGTATAGACATCTGAGTGATGAACTTTTAATAGTTGATAGAAAAAGGAATTTAGTTGAGAATTTTATTTTGTAACTGCTAAATCTAGGGTATTGTGCTTTGAGAAATTCCATATTTGATCCTACATACTCATTAATTTATATTGGAAAACAAATTTCTAAATTTCTTATAGTTATTTTATATACAATGGCAATTTGGAGATACAGAAATACTGAACAAAACAGTTAATGTGGCACATTGAAGAGTGATCAGAAAACAAAATAGCTCCAAAGTAGATGTTCAGAATATAAGATTTAGAACATCTCATTCTTCATAACTCTCCACTAAATGCATTCTGTGGTATGTATCTTGAGTTGGCTGAAGTGTGTGTGTGTGTGTACATTGTAATTAGTTTAAATTTTTTATTCTTAGGTACTAAGCGTCTTGTAGAGGGAACAATCAACCCTGGAGAAACCTGTCTGATTATTGAAGATGTTGTCACCAGTGGATCTAGCGTTTTGGAAACTGTTGAGGTTCTTCAGAAGGAGGGCCTGAGGGTCACTGACGCCATCGTGCTGTTGGACAGAGAGCAGGGGGGCAAGGACAAGTTGGAAGCATACGGGATCCGTCTCCACTCAGTGTGCACACTGTCCAAAATGCTTGAGATTCTTGAGCAGCAGAAAAAAATTGATTCTGAGATGGTTGGGAGAGTGAAGAGATTCATTCAGGAGAATGTTTTCGTGGCAGCTAATCATAATGGCTTTCTTCCTTCTCTAAAGGATGCACCCAAGGAACTCAGCTTTGGTGCACGTGCAGAGCTGCCTCGGACCCACCCTGTTGCATCAAAGCTTCTGCAGCTTATGCAGAAGAAAGAGACCAATCTGTGTCTGTCTGCTGATGTCTCAGATGCCACTGAGCTTTTGCAGCTAGCAGATAACTTAGGACCCAGCATCTGCATGCTCAAAACTCATGTTGACATTTTGGATGATTTTACTCTGGATGTGATGAAGGAGTTGACAGCTCTGGCAAAACGTCATGAGTTCTTAATATTTGAAGACCGAAAATTTGCAGATATAGGAAGCACAGTCAAAAAACAGTATGAAGGTAAGGGTATTTTTGAGAAATCCCCAAGAATCAGAGATCCAGCCTGAACTGGCAAAAGGGAAAAAGTTGATGATGTATTTGCAAACATAACTGGAAGTACAACCATAGAGCTAGGCTGTCCAGCGTGGTTGGATCCAGGAGCTCAAGTGATATCTTCTGAAATTGTTCTCTTCCCCTCTCTCAGCTCTTTCTTCTGTTGACTTCTTACCTCTGGTAGGCAAACCCCGCGTACTCACTACAAACCATTATGATCTGTGCAGGATCCTTTCATTAGCTCACCAGGGGAAGTATCTGTTCCTGCAAATGTAAAGCAGTGAGCTCCAGGCATCTTGTATTGATTGAGAGCCCTGCAGGGTTAATTCCTAGAGTATGGATATGTACTTACCGTGAGGGTGCAGGGGATAGGGATGGGGAGGCAAAGTGATTAGATGCTGGCCCTAGCAGAAATAGTAGATAGAAGAAACAGTGAAAAGGCAAGGTATAATGATTGGATTTGTTTTTAACAGAAAAAGATCAGTTAAGACATTTTTATCTCAAAGTTTTTAAATAGCAAATAGGAAGTCAAGTTCTATTTATTAGAAAAAATGCTTAGTTCTACTTATTCTGTGCAAATGTCTGATGTTCTTATAAATGGACACAGTTGGCTCATTACTGTAATTCTACCTACTCAAGATACTGAGATCTGAGGATCGTGGTTGGAGGCCAGCCTGGAAGGAAAGTCTGTGAAACAATTCAGTAACCTACTTT
Organism: Perognathus longimembris pacificus; assembly: GCF_023159225.1. Taxonomy (NCBI): domain Eukaryota; kingdom Metazoa; phylum Chordata; class Mammalia; order Rodentia; family Heteromyidae; genus Perognathus; species Perognathus longimembris. The sequence continues at coordinate 49,937,501 of NC_063165.1, forward strand.
AAAAAAGCCAGATGTGGAGCTGTGGCTCAAGAGGTAGAGTGCTAACATTGAGCAAAAGAAGCTTAGGGACAGCACCTAGGCCCCGAGTTCAAGTCCCATGATTAGCACCTTGCCCCCTAAAAAAAGGATGTGAACATACTATATATAGCAAACTTTTTTTTCCTGACTTTATAGTAGATATTTGGCCATATTACTACTTATCTTAGGTATCTTTGAGGTAACTTTTTCTTAAAGTAACATATGCATATTCCCAAGCTGTTTTTAATAGAAATGTCTATATGTGACTGGCTTCATGTGCAGATGCCCTAATACTGTCCTTCCCCTTAGCTTAGTTACTGAATGTCATAAGAATTGTACAACCTTTATTCGGGTTTGCATGTCTGCCCCCCGCCCCTTTTCGTGCGCGTGTGTGTGCGTGTGTGTTTGTGTGTTAGTACTAGGGCTTGAACTCAGAGTCTCAGCTTATTGGGGGAGTTTTGCTCAAGAATGGTGCTCTACCACTTGAGTCCCAGCTCTACTTCTGATGTTTTGCTGGTTAATTAGCGATACGAGTCTCACTGACTCTTTTGCCCAGGCTAGCTTTGAACCTTGGTCCTCAGATCTCAACCTCCTGGGTAGCTACGATTATAGGCATGAACCATTAGCACCCAGATTCGCATATAGTTTTGTTGGTTTTAATCATTACTGCCTGGTGCTGGTGGCTCACACCTGTAGTCCTAGCTACTCAGAAGGCTGAGATTGGATTGCAGTTTGAAGCCAGTCCAGGCAAGAAAGTCTGTGAGACTTTTATCTCCATTTGAGCCATAGTGCCACTTTCTGTTCTTGGGTAGCTAAGTGGTAGAGTACTGGCCTTGAGTATAAAAGCTCGGGGACAGTGCCCAGACCTGAGTTTAAGCCCCAGGACCAACCCCCGCCCCCCCCCCCCCAAAAAAAAAATCATGACCACTAGTTTTTAAAATGTGTAAAGTTCCTCTTTTGAAATTAAAGTAGTTAAGAAGAGCTAATTAAATAACATTGAGTTGTTGGGTGGAAATTGGTTGTCTTTAAGTGTAAGGATATCATTGTCTTTGATTTCAGTAAATGCTTCTCTTCATTGGAGCCCATTTCTAATTGCATCAGCTTTAGCAGTAGTTCCAAGCTTCAGTCTGCAAAAATAAATCAGTATTCCTGACAAAGTAGAGCTCCTAAGAATTTCTTCTCACTGCTTTCTCACCTAGCTGCCAGGTAGATGATCACTGAAGTTTTTGAAATGTTTGACTTTCATCAACATGTTGGTAAAACCAAAGAGGTTTTTGTTTGAAAATTGGCATGTATCTTTTTCCTCCCTTAGGTGGTGTCTTTAAAATAGCTTCCTGGGCAGACCTAGTAAATGCTCACGTGGTTCCAGGTGCAGGGGTTGTGAAAGGCCTACAGGAAGTTGGCCTGCCTTTGCACAGGGGGTGCCTACTCATTGCAGAAATGAGCTCTGCTGGCTCCCTGGCCACTGGGAACTACACTAAAGCAGCGGTGAGTGACAGAGGGATTGGTGGGAGAGAAGGCAAGGGCTGTTATGCTACATGCACCAGGGCAAGAAAATGTCACTGGGGTCTGTGGGAATCCCTGTTTCACCCTGCAAATAGCTGCTGTTGCTGTGGTAGCAAGCTAACAAGAGTTTGATACAGTTCCTTGATACTCAGTAGTGTTTAATATCTCCTAGTGGACTCTTAAGGAATTTGAATCACACTCTGAAAGAAACACTAAGACACAGATAGTTAAATAAGGGTCTGTCTTCAGCTGTGTATGTGTGTGTGAAGGGGCTTGAACTCAGAGCCTGGGTGCTGTCCCTGAGTTCTTTCCCCCAAGGCTGGTGCTCTGCCACTTCAAACCATAGCTCTACTTCCAGTTTTCTGATGGTTGATGGGTGATAAGAGTCTCATAGACTTTACTACCTGGCTGGCTTTGAACCACAATCCTCAGCATCCTGAGTTACTAGGATTACAGGTGTGAGCCACCAGCAACACCCAGCTAAGCTATCTTTCTTATAACTGCTGTTTTCCTCTCAGCTGGTTGAAAAGAATTTTCCAGATGTGCAGTTTATTCTGGTTTCCACAGTGCTGTAGTCTCATGACAGCAGTTCCCATTAAGTGGCAGCTTCTTACTCTGTCTCTGATGGTGATTGGTATGGGTGGGAAAAGCTAAGGGGGTCAAGTTACATTGTTTCTTCCAGTATTAAAAGTTTTTTCTGTACATATGTGTTAGTGCAGCCCTGAACCCCACCCTGAGCCAGGCATATCACATTTCCTACTTACAGTGTCTCTTCTGCTGGGCATCAGTGTTTCATGCCTGTAACCCTAGCTACTCAGGAAGCTAAGATCTGAGGATCTTGGCTTGAAGCCAGCCTGGGCAGAAAAGTCTATGAGACTCTTCACTAAAGTACACACACACAAAAAAAAGCCAGAAGTAGAGCTGTGGCTCAAGGGCTAGCCGTGAGCAAAAACTCAGGGACAGTGCCTAGGCCTTGAGTTGAAGCCAGGACCAGCATACACACACACAAAGTGCCTTTTCACGTTTTCCTGGTATAATTCATAGTTAAAGACTGTATGTGAAGCTGTTAAGAACTTGCTTGGCTATAGGGTCAGGTTCTGGCTCCTCCCCTAAATGTTCCATAATACCTGATTTTGCACCTCACAAGTGGGGGGCTAAGAAGTCATTGCTAATATTAATATCCTGGGAGTCTAAGTCTGATTCCAGGACAGGAAGTGACTTATTCCTGGTGATAGCTGGTGGCCAGAGTGGAACAGAATCAGGGAAGAGCAAAGCAGAAAGGCAGACTTGGTGTGCACGTGAGACAGTAGTGTAAAAAGTAGACAGCTCATAGCTGGGGTGGAAGAAGAAGGAAAGAGACGGAGATGAACCTTAGCTCTTGGTATTTGAGAATGGATAATTACAGATAAATACTTGGGCAACACCTTGAGTTTTAGATACAGAAGTACAGGGATTTTGTTGAGCTACAAGGGGGAAGAGGTTATCTTGGGGTCTAAGGCAGCAAACACTTGTTTGGTCATTCATATCTAAAATGACATGTTTTAGGTAATGAGCTTATGTTTAACATGAAAGGAGAAAAGGCATATGCGTAGCAAGTTATAACTACTTAATCAGGATAATTATTTTTTTCTTATAATATGGCATGTTTTCTATAGGTTGGAATGGCTGAAGAGCATTGCGAATTTGTGATTGGTTTTATTTCTGGTTCTCGAGTTAGTATGAAACCAGAATTTCTTCACTTGACCCCAGGAGTTCAGTTACAAGCAGGAGGTAAGTCTGTCTGTTTTCAAAACCGCATTTTTACTCATGTTATAAAGAATACGAACAAAACTGTTGCTAAAGAAAGGCATTCTTTTTTTTTTTTTTTTTTGGCCAGCCCTGGGCCTTGGACTCAGGGCCTGAGGACTGTCCCTGGCTTCTTTTTGCTCAAGGCTAGCACTCTGCCACTTGAGCCACAGCGCCACTTCGGGCCATTTTCTATATATGTGGTGCTGGGGAATTGAACCCAGGGCCTCATGTATATGAGGCAGGCACTCTTGCCACTAGGCCATATCCCCAAGCCCAAGAAAGGCATTCTTGATCTATATACTAGTCTGATATTGGTCTGTATTTGCAAAACAGCTTGTAATCTAATTTTAGGATTAAATTTTAGAGTCTTTGATATATGCCACAACCTTATACTTAAGATTCGTGTTTTCCAATTGGTATTCTGAATATACTGCCAAAAGAAAGTATTGTGTGCTCCAGAGTTTGGAATCTAGAGAAGCTTACAGAATTAAGCCTTTGTTTCTCTGTGCAAATATACACCATGAATCTCCAGCATGGAGGGCTTCACTTCTGCCACGATTCCCAAGCCTATTGGAACATGAAATACTAAGCGGTCTGAAAAATGTAGTGCAGTCTTTCCTTCAACCAAGGGGTAATATAGAGATATGTTTGATTTAAATGTTCTGTAGGAATCTGATCATCGACTTGATTTCAATGAATGAGGGAAGAATGACTTAAAATATGGCTGGAAAGGTGTCCATCACAATTACTGGTGTGGACATAGCTTGCTTCCTATTTCTTTCCCTTGTAGACTTAAGAGGTTGGAGTAGTAATTTGGTCATTAGGGTTCTCACTTAATGGCTATGTAAATAACTCACCTCTCAGTGGAATTTGTCAGCTTAGATTTTACTTTTATCATTGCAAAGTTTCAGAGAAAGTAAATCGATTTACCTTGGTCATTAACTCATCCCCAAGGGAGACACTGGCTCTACTTACCCGTGGTGTGGAAAGAGTGCGTTTCTTTTACAGCCAGTGTTTCCCAGTTACTTTGGCTATATTACGAACAGGGACCATTTTGCTTTTTTGATTATGTGGCATGTGTATGGAATACTGTAGACTAGCAGGTCCAAGGAGAGGAGCACTCTGTGGAACAACTTGGATGTTAAAGGAATGGGCAGTGTGCTGATCAGATGACCAGATTAGTGTTTGAGACTAGGAAGGAAGGTTGATATATAACCACTTTTTATTTTTTGCCAGTTGGAGGGCTTGAACTCTGGGCCTGGGCGCTGTCCCTGAGCTCTTCAGCTCAAGACTAGTGCTCTACCATTTGAGCCACAGTGCCACTTCCAGTTTTCTGGTGGTTAATTGGAGATAAGAGTCTCATGGACTTTCCTGCCTGGGGTGGGTTTGAACTGCGATCCTCAGATCTCATCCTCCTGAGTAGCTAGGATTACAGGCACTTTGGTTATAACCACATTTTTAACTGTGAAGAACAGGCTAGTGAGAATTGAATTGATTAAAAACAGTAAGGTCATTGGATGCTTCCTGCCCTTTCCTGTCATAGTGCAGGCCTCCACGGAAAGGCCTACGTAAGGCTTCATAAATTCATAAAACTTTGCATCGGTTTGCAAAAACTCTGGACAATTTTTAAGTTCCACATTTGTGCCAAACATTCTGAATCAGATTTGGTTCTTGGCCTATCCATTTGGTAACTTTAAACAGACAGTAGATACGATAGTGAGAAATATCATGGGTGCCTGTTTCAGGAGTGCCTTAGCCCCACAGCTTTTGACTAGTTAGTGCAGTTAGAGGTGGGCTGGTAGAGATAAAGCTTCCCATGCCATTTATCAGAATGCCCTTTCTTAACTAAAAGTGTCCGTGAAGGATTAGGGTGTAAATGCTTCCGAGGCCTCTCAGAAAGGGTCATGCAAATGGTGGTCATCAGGCTAGATGCCTTGAAGGAAGGTTCTACTGAATCTTTTCTTGGAAATAGTAGATTAACCATATTAAAAACAAAAACAAACCCAAAACTGTAAATATACTAGAATTACCTACATTGACAAGAGTTGGTTATCATCTTCCTTCAGGTGCTCTGGCAGATCAGTGAATCTCATCACCTGGCACTAGAAAGCAGGAACATTTTTAAAGTTACTGTTTCAGAGGAGATGTGGCAGGTTTTCAGATACTTGTATTATGGGTTTTTAGGTTTGTTTGTTTATTTTGTCTACAGGGGATCATCTTGGCCAACAGTACAACAGTCCACAAGAAGTTATTGGTAAACGAGGTTCTGATGTCATCATTGTGGGCCGGGGAATACTCTCAGCTGCTAACCGCATAGAAGCAGCTGAGATGTACCGAAAGGCTGCCTGGGAAGCTTATTTAAGTAGACTTGCAGATTCATCGCTACACTCATAAAAATGCACTGAAACTTACTGGCCTCCTCCTAAATCGCTGTCTTGAAATGATTAGCCTTTCCTGCTGGGTGGATTCTTGTATAGGGCCTGTGTGGGAGGGACTTGAGTTAAAAACATCGACTGGAAAATGTTGAGTGGCTGATAATCACTGCATTGAAACTATATAGCACACTCATTTTCAGACCTGCTTTTATTGAGACTGCTTTGTTTGGCAGCCATAACAAGACAATTTTAGAAATGGAGTGTAAAACCAGTATAGCACGTGTTCTTGTTACATGTTGCCCAAATAATGTCTATGAACTCATAAAAGTGGCAGTCCAGGTATTCAAATGTTGCTGGATCAAGAACTACCCTTCCTCTTCCCGAGTGCAGATGGGAAAGGAGAATGACTGTCTGTGAGCCTCTAGTTCACTTCTCAGCAGCAGGAATCCTTCACAGCTGCCTCCTACCTTATTTGAAAAAGCTACTTCTTTCCTGTCAGCCACCAGCCTCAGGTTCTACCTGGGGGATGGCTTAAGGATCCCACTTAAATATCCCAGCTGTCATTACAGTGGGAAGCCAGCCTTCACTACTGTTAAAAGGCAATTCTTTTTGTCCAGTTTGGATCAGAATCTGAATAAAGGCAAAACTGTTTACAAAGCAGGCAGCCCCCAGACCAGCTTGCTGTGCTATTACACCCTCCTGCCCGCTGTTTACACTCTCCTGGTTCGTTGGTTGCAGTACTTCCTGCAACCACCCAGTTAAATCTGTATTGGTTTACTGGGCTCAGTCCAAATCCATGGCCTCCCACAAGTTTTCCCATTTCCCACTTTTGTTCAGGCTGTCATCTAGATTGTCACTATGGTCCTGGGATTCAGGTCCCCACACATGACCCACGTTTTAAGTTCTTTTTCTAGCCCAAGAGGTGAGTTAGCATTCAGCAGGTACCTGCCCATTAGAAGACTTGAGGACCCAGTATACAGGGGAGACAAGTACCAGGGGATTTGACCAAGGTTCACCACATTCAGGATCCTATACAAGTATTAGCAACTGCAGCCTTTTCTGTTAAGTCATCGTACCAACCCATTAATTACATCAGCGTTTTCCCCTAATTCACCTCATGCTTATTCTTTCATGAGTAATGTAATACATACCTTGCAAAAATGGAATCTTTTTTGTTTTGTTTTTGTTGCCAGTCCTGGGGCATGGACTCGGGGCCTGAGCATTGTCCCTGGCTTCTTTTTGCTCAAGGCTAGCACTCTACCTCTTGAGCCACAGCACCACTTCTGGCTTTTTTCTATATGTATGGTGCTAAGGAATCAAACCCAGGGCTTCATGTATATAAGGCAAGTGCTTTACAATTAGGCCATATTCCCAGCCCCCAAAAATGGAATCTTCAAAGCTGGGAAAGACCATGTCATAGTATCCATGACCAAATTAAGGAGTAAGAACAAGGGCTAGAAGTGTCTGGTTACAGCCTAATTCCATCAAGTCAAAGGGGAGGGCATAACCAGGGGAAAATAGAGGGTTAGGGTCTCGTCAGGATGTGGAACCTTGTTCTGATACATCTGGAAAACTCCGTGTCAGAGGTGTTACCTGTTTCTGGGGAAACATCTCTTGTTTGGTGGAACAAGTGCGTTTAAGAGCAGTTTGATCTCGTCTGTGAGAGCCCATTTCAGGTTGTCAGTGTGGAATGGCGGGCTTCTACTGGAGACACAGATTTCCTGGTGAAAATAACGCCTTGAAGCAACACTTTTAACACCTCACAGCATTATTCCTGTCACTTTTGCAGCATTAGAAACATGTTAGGTTCTGTTGAGGAAGTTGGCTCTGCCAATTAATTTCAAAACACTAACCTAGAAGACACACTTCCCAGTAGTCTTCTAACCACATTGGTCTTCCTGCAGGCAAAGCTGTAAAACCAGAAAACAGACTCAGCAGTAGATGTGCCACTGAAATAGCAGTATGATGAAATCCCTTTGGAAAATATTGAAATAGTCCATCTGCTGCCATTTCTTGTAGCAGAAATACAACCACTTGAAGTTTGGTGGTCTCAGAATTATGGGTTTTACAAACTAAACATTGGTCTTCCTTAAAAAGCAGCAATTTTAGGCCAGTTCCCAGTTTACTATGCCTACTCTGAGTACTGGAATGCAGAATATCCAACATTGGAAGCTTAAAACACTAGGAAAAGACCAGGTGGCTATCCATGGGCTCATTTAACACCAAATTTGCTTACTCTGGCCCATAGCACAATCCATTAAATAGACTGCCATAGACAGTTTGATTTGGGTCAGTATGGTGGCTCACAGCCCATAACTTCAGCTACTCAGGAGGCCCACCCCTGGGATTTGTGATCCCAGCTATGCAGGAGCCCTAAGTTAGGATGATCAGAAGTAAGTCCGCTCGGGCAAAAAAAAAAATTGAGGCCTTATCTGGAAACCTAAAGGCTGAAAGATCTGGGAAGGTGGTTCAAGCAATGTCCTGAAGTCAAAGCTGATCACCACCACCCCCATCCCCAACACACAAACACCTCCCAGCTGTCCAACTGAAGTAACTCATCCTTCTTAATTAAACAAAAGCTTTATTAAAGCTAATTACTATTAAGAACAGGTTGGGTAAGTAGTGGTATATTCCTATCATCCCAGCTTGGAGACTAAGAAACACCCAAGTTTGTGGCAGCTGGGGCTACATAATGAAAGCCTGAAAAACAGGGCTGGATGCACTTGCCTGGAGTGCACTAAGCCCTGGGTTTGGCTCTCCAACACTGCAAAAGAAAAAAACTGAAACCTCTCTGTATACTACTTTACAATGATGTTAAAATTTAAAACAAAACAAAACTCTTGACACAGTGGCTCATGTCTACAACCTCTATACTCAGGAGCGGGAAGCAGGATTGCAAGTCAGGTATGCCTGGGCTAAGTATAAAAACCCTTTCTAAATACATAAAGAAACAAAATTAAAATTGTTTTGTATTATAAGCAAAAAAGAAAACTAACATAGGAAACAAGTCCTAATTTTGCTTAGGTAGAACAGTTTCCCTTATCAGAAGCATGGCTTACACATTTTTCACAAGTTACTGTACTAGTACTAAATACCATACATTAGAAATGGTTTAAAACTAGTAACCTGGCCTACTGCCAATGGCCACACTTGTAATCTTAGCTACTCAGAAGAGGTTGAGATCTGAGGATAAAGGTTTGAAGCCAGCTGGGAAAGAAAATTCATGAGATCTTTATCTTCAGTTAACCACCAAAGGCCAGAGGTAAGTCCGTGGCTCAAGTGGTAGAGCACTAGCCATGAGCAAAAAAGCTAAGGGACAGCACCCAGGCTCTAAGTGCATGGCGCATGCACATGCACACACAGTAACTTTAGTAATCGCTATAGCAATCTGGGAAGCAAGCAATTTTGTTTTTTATGTCAGTTTTATGTTTATCAGTTTTTATCAGGTAACAATTTTTAGAAACCTCGTTTATATAATTGTTTTTCATATCTGCTAACAAGAAAGACATCTAAAGCCCTTCCCTATAGTACCTGAGAATGAAGAAGTTCCACTTTAACAGAATCATCAGACATTCAGCAAGGAGACCTGCACTTCATGTTATGAAAGAAACGGCGAGATCTGAGGGTTGCAGTTAGAAGCCAGCCTGGGCAGAAAAGTCCAAGAGATTCTATCTCCAAGTAAGCAACAAAAAGTCCTGGCTCAAGTGATAGAGCGCTAGCCAAAAAAGCCAAATCCCATACCACTACAAAAAACACATGGCAACAGTCAACCTTAGTTGTCAGTTCCCCAACAGTAACACGCGCCTGCATGGACAGTCCCCCTTTTCATATGCTCTGTTTGGGTCAGTTTCTCCTGTGACACCTCCTGAGGAAGGAAAATTGCCTTCTGGCCCTAGCCCAGTGCATTATACAGTGGACCGTCAAATACTGTGACTGGAAGCATTTCATGACTCACGGCTTTCCAATTAGTCACAGCCATGTTTTCTCCAAATTAGAAAACAGCTTCTTTCTCTTCAGAATTTATTAAGCTTTTTCAATCAACAAAACTGGAAAATCTCCACTAGTTATAATCCCACCTGTCTTCACTCTCCAACACACAATACAATCACAGTGATAAAAAAAAAACAAGTTCCAAGGGCAATACCAATAGAGGGAGCTACTGACTGGTATAACTGTTCCCATATTGCTGGTGATAACAATCCACTGGCTGTGAAAAGAGCAGCAAATAACATCTCATCTTTATTGACCAAGAGCCAAATTAAAGAAGGGAAACCATCCTGGGGCTTGCCCATGGATGCTGTTCAGTGGGATATCTGTAATCGCCCACTGAGAACTGGCTCTGTGGATATCATTGTAACAGACATGCCATTTGGAAAAAAGATGGGCTCCAAGAAGAGAAACTGGAATCTTTACCCATATTGCCTGCAGGAGATGAGCTGTGTCTGTAGACCAGGGCCGGGCCAGGCTAGGCAGTACTACTTACTCAGGACAAGAAATGCTTTACCCCAAGGCATTATGTGGAATGGGACGTGTGGCGAAAGGTTCATACAATGTGGGTCAGCATAGGAGGTCTTCATGCTGTGGTTTATTTTCTGAAATGTACACCTCAGGCTTTTGTCCATCCTTCAGAAAACAAGAAAAAGGAACTTCTTAGTAAAGAAATGAAGGTGATTAATACATTTGTACGTCAGAACACTGAAAATGTCAACGTGAAGTGCTTCTTTGAAAGAAAAATAACAGAAGAGCAGTCTATGCTATTTAAACTACTCCAGAGTTCCTCACTTTGGTTAACAGGAGATGTGAATGTAACATGACACAATTTTTTAAAAAGCATAACTTTTTCTTGCAATTCTTTGGAAGGGGTAGCTAAGCAGTATTTTGTTGTTGTGTTGTTTTTTTTTTTAAAATACTTGGGACTCTAGGTTTTAGAACATTTTTCTTAAGGCTTCCTCTGGTGGTGGGAAAGACAGAGAAAGAGCATGTAGTCCCAGTATCTTATGCTACATTTCATTGCCTGTGTAACTTTGCTACTCAGCAGCTCAGGTTCTTTACCTCAACATCAAAATGAAGCATTATTTCATCTTTTTAAGTTTATAAGATGAAATCTCTTAAGATCTATAGGAAGGTTTATTATCATTTGCCTTAAAAATTAAAATATGCCTCTATTCATACAAGAACTAAAAGGGCTACAATTTATTAAAGAAATTACAAAAATATCTTATAGGATAATTCTATTTGTAAATACTAGCAGAAATACTGGTAGATGAGTATAGAACCAACAAGTTAACAGTTTTTTCCTTCAGCAAAGTATGTTGTATTTCAGACCGAATGGATAGATGGAAAAAGATATCTTTGGGAACTTAAATTGGGGGTTGTTAAAAACATGTTAAAAAAAAATGCTCGGGGCATGGCTGAACTGAGAGCTCTTCTCTAGGAAGTCTTGCACTTAAGTTCAGCATAACAAAAATAAAATCTTAATTTGGGAACCATAAAAAAAAGCTCCAATATTTAAACCTCAAAGATGATCTAGCGAGACATGAGTGGTGTCATATATCTATAATCCTGGCTATTCATAAGAATTCCAAACACAAGCTAAAATGGCTAGGTGGCATGGCTTACATGGTAGAGCCCTTCCTGGAGAGGCCCTGGGTTCAATCTCTAGTACTGAACAGGAGGAAAGCCAGTGGGGGGTGGGGGACATGAGGACCCAAGCATTCATTAAGTGTCCACCATTTAATACAACACACTACTCCAAGAGTTTCCCCAAAGGATAACAAGCTCCTGCATATGTTACAAATATATCTCCATTTTGCTCATTCAGAAATCATGTTTAAATCAGGTACCTGTAATCTGAGCTACTCAGAGGTCTGTGGTGTAAGGACTGACCTGAGAACCTGAGTAACTAAATATAAGTTTTAGTGTTAAAATTATAGCAGCTTCCAAACCCTGGTGATGACTCCATGCTAGAGGGCTGCACCCCCACCTGTGAGACTAGTTTCTTGTAGTTTGACATTTAAAAATATAGGGAGCCCTTGTTCCCCTCTGTACCTGGGTAGCAACCATGGTAATCGACAGTAAAAAAAAATGATCATAGTCAGACTATAGAAATAACCATAATAGTAGTAGAAATGCCATAGTAACTGTTGGGTTGGTTTACTTACTATTGAGTACTGGATTGTTTTAGCCCACTCAAGCTTGCTTAGTGGTAATGGGAAAACATGGCCGTAATTGTTAAAATAAAGTTGGTACTAAGTCAGTCTGACCACAAAATTCTGCTTCTGTAAACGGCTTAACCCATTTGTGACTTTCTCTACCCCCTGCACTAACCCCCTGCACCAGTGCTACGTGACCACCTGTTGTCAGTTCCTGATAGCGAGGCCAGTTCCCATTATCAAAGCCAAAATAGATAACTAGAAGGGTAGATAGCCAATAGAAATAGGACAAGACTTGCTTGCTAAATGCCATCCAATCAAGGATCTGCCAAGTTGGAAATGCCCTGCTCCTGTTGTAATCACAATAAAAACCCTGTCTATCTGAGGGTCAGGGCTCTCAATCCAGATCTGCTGTGTCGGTGACGGTTGAGAGTCCAGGCTAGAGCTTGCAATAAAGACTCTCGTGCGTTTGCATCGGAATCGGCTCCTTGGTGGTCTTTGGGGACCGGAAATCTAGGCATAACAGTGGAACGTGGTATGAAGCCAGGGCAGAAAAATCTGTGAGACTTACCTTCAATAAAACAACAAAAAGCCAGACGTAGAGCTATGGTTCAGGTGGTGGAGCAGTAGCTTTGAGTGAAAGAGCTCAGCAACAAGGCCCAGGCCCTAAGTGAAAGCCCCATTACCAACACACACACACACACACACACACACACACACACACACTGAGAAGCAGCAAAACCGGAGGCTGAGCTCCCCACCACTACCTTAACATGGCGCCTCCAAGGGACTGGGCCACCCCAGTTCTCTGAAGACCCGCTCTCAGTGCAGGAGAGATTTCCCCACACCCAGACTTGTGACCCCCCCCCCATCTTCTGTTCTCCCAAGGGCTCCTCCAGCTTTCGCAGTCCTTTCACGGGAGGCTGTCTTCACCCCCGACCACTAACTCATTTCAGTGGGGCAGCAGAGGAGAGGGCTCCGTGCCCTCATTGCCCTGCAGCATTCAGTAGAGCCGGCAGTCACATCTCAGCCTGCTAGGACAAAGAGAAGTGTGAGTCAGAGGCCTAGGTAAGATGAAATGGCGTTCCCAGCAGCAAGTTTGCTGCTTCTTGGGACAAGCTCTAGAGGCGTTCCCCTGCACAGGTGCAGAGAGGCCCCTCCCACCACGCTCTCTCACAGGTGGAGCAGGCTGCCTCCGCAGGGACTGCGCTCCAGTGACGATTCCCACAGCAACCTTGAGAGCCCTGGGGGCCGCCTCTCCTTCCGGCGGCAATGTTCTGGTTAGAGGGGCTCACCTAAGCCCCTCAGGAAATCAGAGTAGGTCGAGGAATCACCAGCCTCCTCCTGCATTCTGCAGACAGGTTGTGTCCTGTGCCATCAGGACATCCTGAGCAGAGGTGCGGGTTAAGTAGTAGAGCACTCGCCTGCAGTGAAAAAGCCAACCAAGAGCACAGACTCCGAGTTCAAGTTAAAAAAAAAAAGAAAAAAGAAATCAGGACTCAGAATTGTGTACATTTATATTTATAGTTCATGCTACTGTATTAAATCCTGGTTTTATTTTGGATTATAAAAATATAGTATTTCTGTCTCTTTCTCAATATCTTAGGCCTTTGATATTTATGATCTGGCCTTGTGTGAATGAAATGTTTTTGGTTTTTTTTTTGGGGGGGGGGCTCTCCAATCCTTCATTTTCCCCTTCAGCCCTTCCTCTCCTTTTGTGTCTCAGGAAGGGGAGGTCACACTGGAAATACAAAGAGAAACAAGGTGATGAGAATATGCTTTGCCATTTAAAGGTCAAGGTTTTGGTGTCGTGTTGGTGTGGAACATCTGCACAACGGCTGCGCGGCCTGTGGAGGGGGAGGGGGCAGGAAGCTTCTCCTGTGCTGGACAGGGGTCAGGGCGAACAAGCCTAAGACTCAAACCCTGCCGCTGAGATGTGAGGACTGAGGTTCAAAGCCAGCTCAGGCAGACACATCCATGAGATTCTTATCTCCAGTTAACCACCAAAACAGCTGCAAGTGTCGGTGTGGTCCCCTCAGTACAGATCCAGCCTTGAGCAAAAAAGTTAAGGGGCAGCACCCTCAGCTGAAGCCCCAGGACTAACACAACAATAATAATAATAGTAGGTGTCAGTTTCTTCTGGCAGCCATAACCACATGCCATGGACTTGAGGCTGAAACAACAGGACATTCTCCTTACAGTTCTGGAGGCTGCATCCAAGATGCCCGTAGATGGCACCAACCATGTTGGATTGAGGCACCATCCAATGGCGCCATTTGACCTTAATTCATTCTCAGATGGCCTCATTTTTTTTTTTGTGCCAGTCCTGGGTCTTGAACTCAGGGCCTGGGCACTGCCCCTGAGCTTCTTTTTGCTCAACACTAGCACTCTGCCACTTGAGCCACAGCACCACTTCCAGCTTTTTCTGTTTATGTGGTGCTGAGGAATCAAACCCAGGGCTTCATTCATTCTAGGCAAGCACTCTACTGCTAAGCCACATTCCCAGCCGGGCCTCATTTCTGACACCCGCATTAGGGGGCAGAGCTTCACTGTGTATTTGGAGAAGACGAGATTCTATCCATATAATAGCTGAGTGTACAAGGGTGTGTCCTCAGGAGCAAGTGGGAGCCAAACAGACTGGAAGGCCTCCAAAAAAAGGGATAGCCACTCAGCAGTTTGCAGCCAGTCCAGGAGAGACTAATCTCCAACTGACCAGCAAAAGTCTTCTGGCTTTTCTGGAGGAATGGCTCAAGTGGTGGAGTGTCAGCCATGTGAAAAAGCTGAGTGGGAGCATAAGGCCCTGAGTTCAAAGCCTTAGTACCAGCAGGGCTTCATAGCAATTGTTTCTAGTTTTAGTCTAAATTCTGTAAACTAAAACAGGAAGAGGTGCTATTTCCATCTGATGAAGTACTAGCCAGCCAAGCAGCGACAATTCTTTCAGTGACTGGAGGACATGCCACTGGCCTACCCCAAAGTTTCCACCCCCTTCCTCTAATGCCAAGCTGGGGACCAAGCCCTTAATGCTGGGCCTTTGGGAGACCCTTAAGATCCAAGTGATCACAAGACTTTATGCTTTTATTTCCCATCTTTTCCATTTAGAATTGTGTAACTAGAAAAACAAAAAGTAAGTGGCTGGGGCACCTGTGGCTTATGTCTGTCCTTCTGAGGATAGCCTTGTGTATTCATCTTAGGCAGGAAAATCCAGGAGAGTCTTAGCTTCAGTTAGCCAGCAAAAAGCCCGAGTGGAAATGTGGCTTAAGTGGTAGAGTATCAGTTTTGAATAAAAATGCTAAGGGATAATGTCCAGACCCTGAGTTCAATCCCCTGTATTTTTTAACATGTACACACACACACACACACACACACACACACACACACACACCCCTAGTCATTCAAATCAGTAAAATCTGAAGTACATTAAGAAATCTGAATTGAGATCCACATAAACTGATGTGGTGATTTGAGCCTGTAATAGCAGCACTTGGAAGGTTGAGGCAAGAGGATCATAAATCTAAGGCCAGCCTGGATTACATAAAAAAGTCTTGTCTCAAACAAGCCTAAAGCACAGAGGACAAAGGCGCATGGTCTCCCTGATATGTGGTTGTTGGAGGGGGAGGGGAGAACAGTAGAGATCATGTCTGTAAAATAACAAACTTCTTTTCAAATGGTATTTCTACATGTTTTGGTCAGCGACTTTATATTATGTCTCTAAAACCAAACAATTACTAAATAAACATAAAAAGGTCTAGGATAGACCTGCCAGGAGCACAATAGCTCAACAGCTACATACATATGATTATATAAGATGAGGCTAAGCAAAATGAACTCCAAGAGATGGAAACAGGATGATTTTACTGTTGTCATTATGTTTAATGTACCAGGTGAATTTCCTTTGACGGTACCCTGTGGTCACTGTATATGATTCTGGTACACTGGATATTGTATATATGCTTATCTGAACTGGGGAAGGGAAAGAAAAATGAAGGAGGGTGTAACAAATATGACAAGAAATGTACTCACTACCTTATTATGTAACTATACCCTCTCTGTACATCACCTTATCAATAAAATTTTTAAAAGAAAGTCTTGTCTCAAGAACAATCACACATAGATTACAAAGGCAAACAGTTCTTTTATTGCTACAACAGATAAACACATACCTTTTAACCATTCCAGTTACAAGCCGGAGGAAATGGTTTTCTCTGAGACCCTCAGGTGTTTCTTGTAGAGCCACAGGAACAATGGCAGGCCCCTTTGCATTAGGAATCTTTCTCCATCTGGGTAGGATGGCTCATGCCTATAATCCTACCTACTGGAGAGGCTGAGGTTAGGAGGATTGTGGCTCAAGGACAACCTGGGTAAAAAGTTCACGAGACCCCATTTCAACCAATACAATTCTTGGCAATACACTTGTAACCCCAGCCACATGAAAAGCATAAATAGAAGGACTGCAGTCCAGGCCCTACTCAAAAAAAATAAATAGCCTGGCACTGGTGGCTCATGCCTGTAACCCTAGCTACTCGGGAGGCTAAAACCTGAGGATCATGGTTCGAAGCCAGCATGAGCAGGAAAATCAGTGAAACTCTTATGTCCAGTAAACTACAAAAAAAAAATGCAGGAGTGGAGCTGTGGTTCAAGTGGTAGAGGACTAGCCTTGAGCACAAAAGCTCAGGGACAGTGCCCAGGCCCAGAGTTCGAGCCCCAGGAATGGCTAGATGGATAGATGAAAAAGGATGGCTATCATTCAAATGGTAGTGTGTCTGCCTAGCAAGTGCAAGGCCCTGAGTTCAAACATAACATAGCCAAAAACAAAAAGAAATTTCCCTCCCGTCTGTGCATCTCTCTACAAGCCCTTGGCTGGAGAGAGCTTTGTGTTTCCAAAGCTACATTTTGATAGAAGTATTATAAAATGATAAAATGACAGACCTGAGACTGAGTTGTAAGCTGAGGCAATTGTCACTTCCGGCTCCCAGGGTAAAATCTCAGCTGTTAGCTCTCCAGGCTGCTTGTTCCCATAGTTTCCAGCAGGGGGCAGCAGGACACTGCAGGTAGCCATGACTGTAAACACACATCTCTCCCTTTGGTGTTGGGGTGAAATCCTCCCCCAACTCGCACATCAAGTAGAAATCAGGATTCTTCGTCTCTAAGTGTCTATCTGTACACTTACACTGCTGCCTAAGGATGATGCACTCTGAACTTCAGGAAGCCTATAAACCGGGTTTCTTCCCACTTTTCTCAGTTTACAAAGTCTCACCATGTTATGATCTATTGTATGCTTTGATTTACTTCAGGACTTAAGGCAGCATTCCAAGTTACACAAGAAAAAAGAAACTCAGGTGCTTTTTTTTTGTTGGGTTTTTTTTTGCCCCAGGTCAACTAGCTGTTTATTGAGAGCACCGTCTTGGGGATGGCCAGATGAAGAAGGGGGGAAATTCAAGAATGAGAACAGATCAGTTTGGAGTGAAGGTGCAATAATAGGCTCAAAGTGGTGCTAAAACCCCACCGACTGAAAGGAATTTTACACAAAGAGCAGGGCTTGGGAGCAGGCTTAGTACCACCCTGCCCTCTGCAGACCTGGCATTTGGGCGGCCACTTCCCCTCTCCGAGAATGCACTTCCTCAGCTAAGTAAGGGCCTGGGTCAGATGGCCTGGGAAATCCTCCATCTCTGATCTGGGAACCCGAGGAGAATTCATGGTGCTGCAGGAAACCAAAGCTGACATGAGTTTTGTTCGGAAGAAGGTATCAGAAAGAAATTGGTATTGATGCAAATGTGTACAAATCAATTCTGTGTGAGGAGCACAGCGTGACCCTGTTGTTAGCACCAGCCACTTCCAGTCTCCCAGCACCTCAGAAGCAGCGCAGGAGGACAGAAGGGTGCCGCACACACTTTGTACCTAGAATGAGAAGCAAAACCTGGGTGTGCCACAGGCACGTTGGAGCCCTGTTAGATGCCTGGTCTGGAATACTGGACTAGCTTGGATCCTGTCCCTGAGGAAGTGCACCGCTACGTGAGTCCATACTGGGGATTTCGCAAAACCACTCCGATACGCACACACAGGACTGGGTGTGGTGGCTCCTGACTGTAATCCCAGATACTTGGGAGGTGGAGACTGGGAGGATCATAGTTTGTTAACCTTGGGGAAAAAGGACAGAGTCTTTATTTTTATGCCAGTCTTGGGACTTGAACTCAGGGCCTGGGCACTGTCCCTGCTCAAGGTTAGAGCTCTACCAATTGAGCCACAGTTTTACTTCCTGCTTTTTGCTAATTTACTAGCAATGAGAGACTCATAGGCTTTTCTCCACTGGCTGGCTTTGAACCATGAACCTCAGATCTGAGTCTCCTGAGTAGCTAGGATTACAGGTATGAGCCACTGGTGCCCGGCTGAGAGACCTCTTCTAAACTGGTAAGCCAGGCAAGATGATATGTGCCTGTGATCCATAAGTAGGAAGATCATCGCCTGAGGCCAAAATGCGAGACCCTATTAAAAAAACAACCCGAAGCAAAAGTGGTAAAGTACCTGGCCTAGCAAGTGTGAGGCTCTGAGTTCAAATCCCAGTACTACCAAAAAAAAAAAAAAAGAAAAAAAAGGGAAGCAACATGTCAGAGTACCAGGCCAACACGAATGCATTTCATTCCAATCTTTACTTTCAATTCCAGACAATCTTCCTCATTACAAAGCTACTGAACAAACACAGGTAGAAGAAAAGCACTGACATTTGCAAAGTATGTTTTCAACAGACAGCTCAGCAATCCCATCACCAACACAACACGCATGTGCAAGGTGCAGATGCCAGGAAGACAATTCTCGGTAAACCAGAGCTATGTCATAAAGGCATGACCTTTTTTTAAAATTTCATATAAAATGATCAGCTTGGAGAAGCGAGGCCGCACACTGGTTTTGCACAGTCTGTTCGGTACTGACAGCTTCTTCTGTCTGTCCAGGTGAGGAAGGCAGAAGCGGCCTACCCCTTGGCAGTGCCTCCAGACACCAGTGGAGGTGGCAGAGAAGACCCAGGTCCCCTTGCTTTTCCCAGGTTTAGAGGGAGGCAGCCCTGCATGGATCTGACCCTGCAGCCCGGCACCTCATCTGGGGAGCAGGCTCCTCACGCAGGTTTGCCGTCAGGGCCTCTCCACATTCGCCCATCTATGGAGCCATGATGAATCAAGCCGGTCCAGGCGCTTTGGTGGTTTGTCCTTAGTCCCCTCCAGCTCTCTAAACGCGTGAGCCCTCAGTCCACGGTGCCGTTGTAGGTCTTGCTGAACTTGTTGAAGGTGAAGTCTACCGCGTGTGTGGAGATGGGCTTTCTGTACAGGGGGTTCAAAGCCTGCGGGCAGAGTGAAGGGGACATGCGTCAGTTCCGTCATTAGCCAGCAGGCACAGGCCTTGCTGTTTCCCCCTGGCTGGGAAGGCAGCATGCCGGGCATTCAGGCGGGAGGCCGCTGTCCGGGTGCCAGCACCAGGTCTGATTCTGACTCGGCTCTTTGAACTTGGAGGCCCCGCACCTTCTTCCAGCTTTCGCTCTTCCTTTCTGGAATGAGGGTGGAGTCAGAGGTCTCGGAAGGCCCCAGCGATGGAGGCCTGCATTGTGCTCAGACGCCTGAGGAGCCACGCCAACACAATTGACAACATGGATCAGACCAAAGGAACCTGTGTAGCTTGCCAGAGGGCCTGCGGTCTTCCAGCTCCTCAGACTTCCTGGGGCCTTGGTCCTCTACCCATCCTCAGTGAACCCGGAACAGGGCCCAGGAGGCCCAGTATATTCCAGCGCTGTACCATGCTTGCTACTCAGCAGGGCACAGGGCCTTGCAGATGCTGCTTTTGTCTTGTGGCACTGAGGATGGGACCCAGGGCCTGGGACCCACTGAGCAAGTGGTCTACCACAGAACTACACCCCCAGCGCTCTACTTTTTTTTTTTTTTTTTTTTTGGCCAGTCCTAGGCCATGAACTCAGGGCCTGAGCACTGTCCCTGGCTTCTTTTTGCTCAAGGCTAGCACTCTGCCACTTGAGCCACGGCGCCACTTCTGGCCACTTTCTGTATATGTGGTGCTGAGGAATCGAACCCAGGGCCTCATGTATACGAGGCAAGCACTCTTGCCACTAGGCCATATTCCCAGCCCCCCCCCCCCTTTTTTTTCCGCTCTACTCTTTTAGTTTGATTTTTTTTTTTTTGAGATAGAGTCTCATGAATAGCCCACCCTGGCCTAGAATTTTCTTTCTCTCTTTCTTTGTGCTGGTACTGGGGCTTGAACTCAGGGCCTGGCCACTGTCCCTTAGCTTTTTCGCTCAGGGCTGGCACTCTACCACTTGAGGCATGGCTTGGTTAATGGGATCTAAGAATTGCATGTGCTCTTTCTGTCCTGTGTAGTGTTCAAACTTGATCCTCAGATCTCAGCCTCCTGAGTGGCTAGGATTACAGGCATGAGCCACCAGTGCCTGGCCACTTCTTGGCTCTTTAATGCCAAAGATGCCAGCATAACTTCATCGCTCACATCCTGCTGAACTCAACAGCACCTCTCCACCACCGCCCACCAGCTTACCACTTCATAGCGGGCCCTGGAGCTCTCGCTCTGGAACTTGGCGAACTCCCTGCGGTCATGGATGGTGACAAGCAGCTTCCAGATGGCAAGGAGTGCGAGCCCGATCAGGAGGATGCTGCCCACCACAGCTAGCAGGATGGTGACGGTGTTGGGGGCTGATCCGCACTCTGCTGGGGCACAGGAGGCATGAAGGGTGAGGCCGCCAGCATTCCATGCCCACCCCCTGCCTCAGACACTGTGGACAGGTGCCCTGTCCCAGACTCCTCCTTGGCTGCTCTCTCTTAGGTCTGCTTGTTGCCCCTGAGAGACTGGACGGGTGGGTGTGGGCCTCCCCTCGAGAGATTCAGAGAGGCCTGGTGCCTGTCACAAAGCCCGGCGGAGGCCGGCCAGGACGCACGCCCTGGTGGATAGCTGCGTCCCCTTAAGGGGGCGGCCTCCTCCCTCCCCCTGGCCTGTCCCTGCGCTGTGCCGAGTGCCAGACGGTGGCTCCACTTTCATGCCCATGGATTCAGGGATTGACCAGATAGACGGAAAGTAGCAGGGAAGACTTCTACAAGGGCCAGCCATGTCAAAGCCCTTCTTGGAAGGAAGTCTCATTCTAAACAACTGCAAGGGCAGTGTTTGGGACAAAGCCTGGCCGCTGCAGGCCCGCAGGGGAACTTGGGTACTGTACTTCCCTCCGCCCTGGGCCTATGGCACCATGGTCTGCCTCCATGTGGAATCCGAGTCTGAATTAGAGACAAAACCCCCTGCTCCCTAACTGCCTCCAGAGAGGCAAAAAAGAGTTGATCTAGAAATCGCAGTTACTTGAAAGCAAAGGCTGTGAGCTCCTGGGCCCAGATCCTAGATGGTTAGCAGGCAGCAGTGTTCCATCTGTGCTTAGACCGCCACCCCAGGGGACAGCCTTCGGGGAGGCCATGTAGACCCTAGTCATCTCCAGCCTGAGCCATGCCCCAGCCTGGCTAAGCTCTGTTTCCTCTAAGGTGACTCCTGAGGGCAAGGCCCCATCCTCACCCAGCCCGGTCATCTTCCCAGCACTCTGTCCCGGCAATGGACCCCCAATGGTCCATCTATCTCTCCTCTAAGTGAGGGAGAGGGGCCATGGCCTTAGGTCAGGATCATGAGGAATTAATTGGGTCCCTGCACTCTGGCATTTACACGGGATGCTAAGAGGGCATCCAGGAGGAAATGGTAAACACCAGAAGCAGGGCTTGGCCTGTGCCCCTGGGGGCCCCCTCTACCTGGCTCCCTGAGGACGGTCAGGTTGGACTTCCCACTGGGCAGGTCAGCATAGGTGAACATCATGACGCAGTCCTTGGCAGTTTTGTAAAAGCACAGCACGGCCTCCTGATCATCTTTCACTAGAAGAAGGGCAAGAAGAAATTTGCTGAGGGTCTCAGAGGCAGGAGGGCGGGCCATCCAGAGAAAGAAGGGGCGGGACACAGACTCGAAGCAGTACAGGGCTTTAGTATGCTCAGGTTTCTCCTGTCAAGATCATAGGCTCAGGGCTGGGTTTACAGCTCTGGGGACACATGAACCACATCAGAGGATCTGATGTATTTGCCCGGGTGACACAAACTGCAAAAGGCACGTGGTGACTAGGGGCAGAGGTGAGTGCATGGAATTGGGAGGAAATGTAACAGGTGGAGAAAAGATCACCCCGACCGTGGCCCACTGCCATCGATGCCCATGTGAGAGTCCACATTTGGGAACAGTGCACGGGGTGCACTACAGATGGCAAGGGGCAGCTCCTCCCTGCGATGTAAGAGCCTAGGAGTGAGGAGGGAGTGGGCAGGACAGGCTGGTCCCAGGATGGTACCCATCCATTGGGACAGAGTGAGCTGTGCTCCTTGCCCAGCCCTGGACACATAGATGCAACTTCTGGGTGCTAACCAGCCCCTGCCTCAACCACTTCCGCTCCTTCTTGCCCTCAGCCCAAGAGAAGGGCATCAGCACCCAGGCGCAGGCGCTGTCTACTCTCCACGGTTCCTCTAGGACAGGGTTACAGAATTGATT
The DNA here is from genome assembly GCF_023159225.1 of Perognathus longimembris pacificus. NCBI lineage: Eukaryota > Metazoa > Chordata > Mammalia > Rodentia > Heteromyidae > Perognathus > Perognathus longimembris. The sequence continues at coordinate 49,959,897 of NC_063165.1, forward strand.
CACTGGGGCGGGCCCTGGCAGCTCACACCTGTAATCCTAGCCACTCGGGAGGCTGACATCTGAGGACTGAGGTTCAAGGCAATGTGGCAGGCAAGTCTGACAGACTCTTATCTCCAATTAACCAGCAAGGCGCTAGAAGTGGGTGGAGGTGTGGGTGGCTGGATGCCAGCTTTGAGCAAAAAAGCTAAAGAACAACACCAAGGCCCTGAGTTCAAGCTCTAGTACCAGCACATATGTGTGGAATGAACACACACACACACACACACACACACACACACACACGGAAAAGGAACCAGAGAAAACAGGTGACAAGCACTCAGAGGAAAAGGAAGTCAGGTGACAACGGCAGGTTGGTCCTCACCAACAATTTCAAGTTACTATTATGTCCCCAAGTGCTTTTCCCAGTTCCCTTTTTAACTGGGTTGGTCAAAGGAGTTTTAATCTGGAAGCAGATAATCGGTGTGCTGATCAAACATGAAGGTGGGGATTTTTTCTCACAGTGGCCTCCACAGGCTAGGAAAGGGGGAGAAGGGAAGCCTAGGAGAAGGAAGGAAAGGTGTGGCTGATGAACTTTCCCTACTGAGCTTCCCTCCCCTAGGCTGAATTGGGAAGTGACTGGGCATGGCCCAAAAGAATGAGGAAAGCAGCCTTTCCTCTCCCCTGGCCACATGTGCCCCATGAGGGGGCAACTGGCCTGGATGTGTGGGCAAACTTGATGTAAGCCAAGCCCTTGGTGGCACGAAAGCAAGGCCAGGCAGGTGGTGTGACAGGGCTTCACATAGAGCTTGGTACATTGTTGGTGCCTGCTGAATACAGGGGGGATAAATACAGCACTCCACATACTCCCAAACCACACCACCATCTGCCCGAGAAGTCAGTCAAAACCAGAGAAGCGAGAACAAGGAATTCTATGCGAGAGGTAACAGAGGACCAAGACAGACCGGACCCAGGGTCAGGAGGTGGGGAAGGCCGAGGACATGCCTGCCTGGGGGGAGCCTGGTACACATTCCTTGCCAGATGGACGCAGTGTTTTAGTCTCACCATTTTAACCACTTCAATCTAGAGCGTCAGTTTAGTAAATTCACCGCATAACTCTCCCCACAGCCCTCAGATCATCTGCGTCACCCTCACCTCAAAGGAAGTTCGAAGGAGCTAGCAGTTGATCCCAATTTCTGCCCCTCCCTAGCCCCAGGCCTTGTGGATCATGGACAGTATGGGGCAGCCTCTGCTCCTCTCTGCCTGCTTCCTTCCCTTGGCGGGTGCTTGGGGCTCACACAGGCTGGCACACATGCTAGGACCTCACTCCTTTTTATAGCTCAGGTGCGTCCCATGCACGTGACTTGGCATCTGGGTCTCTGCCCGGCAGTTGATGGGCACCTGGCTATCTATTGTGACTGAGGATTGAACTCAGAGCCTTACACTCTTGCTTGGCTTTTTTTGGGGGGGTTGGGGAGGTTAAGGCTGGCACTCTAGCACTTGAGCCACAGCTCCTGAACCTTTGTACAGACTTATCACCCCATCTCTCGTGAGCATCCGCCAGGGAGGGCTGCGTGGTGATTCTCTGTAACTTTTTGGAGGAGCTGCCAAGCTGATTTCTAGAACATGTCCCCTCCCATCTTTTACATTCCTGCCAGCAGTGTTTGTGGGTCTAGGCTGTGTTTCCTAACTCGGGGCTGACACTACCCTGCTCCCCAGGAAGAGACCTTTGGATGTCTGCCACGGCGCCCAGGAACAGGCAGCCGGGATGGCTCTGGACACTCACCGATGGCATCCGCCCAGGTGATTACCTCGTCCTTGCACAGGTGGTGGCAGGACTGGTTGTCCGGTTTCCCCAAGTGAAGCAGCAGGCACTCCACACATTCTCTTTGGGAAAGAGGAAAGACATGGGGCCATTACATAAGGTCCCATAAATGCAACTGCATTCCCAACATCCCAGGCCCGAGGGCACGGTTGCTTCCTTCCGCACACCCGTGTCAGGGCCTCCACTCTGCCTTCTTGCCGAGATGAGCCAGGAGCCCCTGGTTCTCAGAGACCACATCTAGTGTAAGGGCCAGCATGTGAGGTGTCAGCTTCTCAAATTCCAGCAGTAGGAACCCGATCAAGTTCATCTGCACGAGGCTGCCTAAAACATCTGGCTCCAAGCACAAGGTTTCTGGGCACAGGAACTATTCCTGTCACACACACACATAGCCCTCCACCAGGCTCCTCAGACTTGTTGGACCAGTGCTCCGTGACTCTTTGCAGCTGCAGTTCTATAATCATCATCCGAGCCAGCCCTGGGTAGGTCTCTGCAGCCTCCTGAACAGTACTTTCCCAGGGGTTGAGGGGAAGGGAGGTGAACCCCAAAGTGAGAATCCATCCACATCCACAGGTCAAAGCCCCTGTGTAAGCCTGATAGCCTACTCTCCCACAGCTTAGCATGCTCCTTCCCTAGCATCTAGTAAGGGCAGCAAATAATTAGCCTCCACCCCCTCTTCCTTGAGATAGCACTCCTCTAGGGCAATTATGACCATGTAAGGCAGCAACAAGATCCCCTTACAAGTGACCTACAGGGTCAAGGCAGCTGCAGGACCCCCCTTGACAGCAGCTATCCATTATAGCCCGACATGGTGAAGCCCCTGGTCTGCTGCATGTCTACACCAAGGTTCCCGCCTCCAAAACCTCCTAGGTTATACATGTCACCCCAGACAATGGACCGTACTCCTTCTTACTTCTCCCGGTGAGAAGGGGATCTTGCCAGTCCCCTTTGCTGGCAATAAACTTTTCCTTTGTTCTTTGGAACCTGGATGTCTGTGTGGTTTCTGGCAATGTCTAGTATATTCTAACACCCTGGATCAGGGTTCTGATGTCTCTGGGACACAGCAGGGGCTGAGAACCACAACCCTGTGGACACTCACCCACCGAGTCCACTCACGGGGTCACTAGGGCTCTGACCTCCTTCATCCTAGACAGAGTCCACAAGACATTCATGAGAGGGCACTGCAATGCTTAGGAATCCAACTCTCCCAGAACTGGCCATGAAATCCCACCCCAGTGGGCCCAGCTTCATGGAAAAACATCTGAAGTTAGACAGCTTTAAGCTGGTGAAGCTTGCATAGCCCAATCCCAGAAGACAGCAGCAGAAGTGTGGCTGGGGGCCAGGAGGGGCACCTCCCCTCCTCCCCCCCCCCCCCCCCCGCCCCCAGCACTGGTCAAGCACACTGATCTCACCAGCCCCTCAACAGCTTCCTGGATGAAGTCAGGACAAACAGCATGGCTGCTTCCATGAAGGCTGGGGTCCTGGGGGCCCGCGTCTGGTATCCCGCTGCATTCTCAAGTAGAAAGCTATTTCCTGAAAACACCTCCCCTAATTCTCTACACTGGCAGAGCAGTCACACTCAGAAGTTCTTGGTCCTTCTAACTTAGAAGGTTCTCGAGTCATGTTAAAGTAAGTCTTTAACAAAATACACAAAAGGTTGCTGAGAGAGACTCTGCTCAGACCCTGTTAACTGAACTCATCTCAGGCCAAGTGTGACCTCAGCCAGAATGAAGGGTGTGGTGTTTTAGTTCTGGAAAGTGGATGGAGACTGGCGGACTTGAGACCTCAGGGGAAAAGGGTGTAGGACATTCAAAACAGTTGGTGACTCTCATCAAGGCAGCAAGTGGAAAAATGTCCTGATAGGATAGAAAAAGAAAGAAGAGAGAAAAAAGAAAGACACAAAGAAAGAGCAAGAGAGAAAGAAGGAAAGGAAAGAGGGAAGGAAGGAAGGGAGGAAGAACCAAAGGGGAGGAAAGGAGGAAGGGAGGAAGGGTGAGCTTCCCCTAGGTTGTGAAAGAGACAGGGGTTGGTGTGGCCCAGAGGCAGGTGAGAAGCAGAGAGTGAGCCTCCGTGCTCCATTGGTATTTCACAGCTGACGATAATGATCAGCTTTCTCTTCCAGGAAATAAGTACTATAATCATTTGAAGCCAGGTTAGTTTCCCCTGAGGCCTTCCAACTGCCTGAGGCCAATCCTATATTGCCCTGGGGCTCCACAGGAAGCAGTCCCTATTATTAAAGATTGCTGTGTTGTCCAGGCTGGATCCCAGTGCCCTGAGGCCTCCAGCCCCCCAGTGATTTGCTGAGGGTGGGGGGCAGGGCTGGGGTGAGGGGTCCCTTGGACACTGCATGCTAACAAGAGCTGAAATTTTGGAGTGCCGCTATTTGGGCTCCGGGCATCCTCCTCCCCTGTTCCGGTCCCCCACGGGTGGGGGTTGTTTCTATTTGGGTCTCTGTTGTTTCTTCATTCTCAGCAGGTCCTAAGTGGATCTGCTGTCTTCCTTCCTCTCCCTCTTCTCCTCCAAGTAAAACAAAACAAGACCTGCCCCAAATATCTCGTCTTTCATCATCAGCCAGCCTCAATTTCCCACGCCTGGGTTATATGTGGCACAGGGCCAATGGCCAATGTGTGCTACCTGGAGGCTGAATCCACCGCCACCTGCCAGGGAGCACGAGCTCATTTCATTAGGAGCCGGGGTCAGACAGCTGGAAGGGGCATGGCCAAAGGAAAACTGTACACAGAGCTCCCCGGCCAACAGAGTGTCCTGCCAACTCCACCACATGGGTGACAACGCAGCAGTAAGCTGCCACAAATGTCACCCTCGACTTCCGGCAGCCATTCTGTCCCTGGCTCTGCAGTGGTGTGAAGGGCAGAGCTTGGGGGAGAGCAGCATGGCGGAGGGACCTGGGGCGAGGCCAGCGCCGGCCATGTCACATCTAGACAATCTCTACACTCAGTGACAGCACAGAGTTGGCCTCTGTTATCAGCAGAAATGGAGCAGAAAATTCAAATGTCACTGCGCTTGCTTCGGGCATGCCTTATCTAGGTCAGGTGCCTTCCTAGGCCACATGCTTTCCAACCAGGTTTTGGTTAAAGTAACCATTCCCATATGATGTCCTATAAAACACTGTTGGGGAAGTATTAATGGGAAGACTGAATTCACTTGGAAGCATGCATGCAGGATCCCCTTTAGAAAGCACACAACAGTGTACTTAACTGCATTTAACTCAAAGGTCCTGTCATTTCTAATCTTGCTTTAGAACAGAATCGCAATCTTCTTTTTGTACTCTGTTTAAGTTTTCTTAAAATGCCCATAGCATTGGTGGCTCACGCCGATAATCCTAGCTACTCAGGAGACTGAGGTCTGGGAACTGAGACTCAAAAGCCAGTCTGGGCAAGAAAATCTGCAAGACTCTTTGTTTCCAATTAACTACCAAAAAGCTGCAAGTGGAGCAGTAGGGACAGCATCCAGGCTCTGAGCTCAAAGCACCAGTTCTAGCACAAAAACAAAAGAAAAGAGAGAGACAGAGACAGAGACAGAGATAGAGAGAGAGAGAGAGAGAGAGAGAGAGAGAGAGAGAGAGAGAGAGAGAGAGAGAAGTGGGGGGAGGGAGAGGGAGAGGAGAGAGGAAGAAAATGCCCATGGACAGCACTTTGAAGCCAGTACTTTAGTGACTGTTGGTCAAAGTTTCCACACAGGCCAGGAGGTGGGAGAGCGGAGATGGAGATTGGCAGCCCAAGTCTGCCTCAAGTATTATGGAGAGCAATGTGAGGAGAGGGGGAAGGCCCTACCTCTTGGTGCTGCAAGCATCCGGGCAGGTTGGGCACTTCTCACACGTCTCCCCAAAGGCTCCAGGCTCCGTGCACTGGCACTGCCCACAGATACAATGCCCGCGCTCACTGCAGATCTGTCCATCTTTGGCCTGGCACGTGCTGATGTCTGTTGAGCAGTTACAGTTGTCCCCAATGTAACCTGCATGGCACTTGCATTCTCCACAGTGACACTCGCCATGGCCTAAAACGACACACGCAACACATCAGAGCTGGCTGATGTCATTCATGAATGAATACATACCATCCAGTGCTCAGCATGGCACATCCCACAGAGAAAGAGGCACTGACTTTGCCCTCAGAGCAGGAGTGCATGTAACACACATGACGTGGCAGCGTCCCAGCTGTCTCCAAGTCGGTCCAGCAGAACTCTACCAAGTTATGACATAAGAGCAGAAGTCATGAACGTTTCCTGACTCAGGTGTATGACAATGGTCCCCATATGTGTCTACATCCTGACTCAGGTGTGTGATAATGGTCCCCGTATGTGTCTACATCCTGACTCAGGTGTATGGCAATGATCCCCGCATTTATCTACATCCTAATCTCCACAACTGAAAAATGATACAAGGCAAAAGTGTAGATGAGAGGAAAGAAAGGATTTGAAATGAGCAGATTCCCCCAGAGGGTCCAGGTGAGCCCCAAACTGGTCACAAGGTTCTTGGGGGAAGGGGGGTGGGGAAGGGAGGACAAGAGGGTGGCTATGGGGCTTTGAAGATGAATGACAAGGATCACAAGGAAGGCAGCCCTACGAGCTGGAAAGACAAGGAACACATTCTCCCCACACCCATGGAGTGAGCAGGGCCTGCCAGATACCCCAACTTCAGCCCTCTGACCTCCAGTGCTGCAGGAGAGCAAATGGGGTTACTTGAAAACACTGAATGTGTGACTGTTTGTTTCAGGCACAATCATAAAGTAGCACAGCTGTTCTCCCTCGGTCCTAGGGAGACAATGACTTCTGCCTCTTGGCCCTGGGCACCCCTAGCCCTGGCCTCAGGGGGAGGCTCTGTGCATTCATGCCAGGTGTGGCACGATGTGCCTTAAACTCTTTGTTCTCCCAGTAATCCATGAAGTGACTATATTTGCAGGTGTGTGTGTGTGCGTGTGCTGGTATAGAGACTTAAACTCAGGGCCTCTTAGTTTCAACATGGCTTTTTCCGCTCACAGATGGCACTCTACCACTTGACCCATACCACAAATCTGGCTTTTTTGCTTGTCAATCGGAGATATAAGACAGGTATATTTTTCTGCCCAGGCTGGCTTTGAACCTTAATATGCCTGCTCAGCTTCCTGAGCAGCTCAGATTACAGGTGTGAGTCATTGTGCCTGGTTTCTTATCCTCCATCTAATGAGAGATGAAACTTGAGATTAGAGATAAAACAGTTTAGTAAAGGTCATGCAGCTAGCTGCAGCAGAGGCAGGATTTGAGCCCAGGGAAAGAGCAGATGCTGGCACAGTGAGGCATGGTGATAGGTAGGCATTGCAGTATCCTGGCCACCCAGGACTCACAACCATGACAAGAAAGTCACCAATACTCAGTCAACTGGGCTAGGAATCGTTTTTAGCTGTGCACAGCGTCTGCTCTCCACCATTGGGATGGTGAAGAACAGCCATGAGCCACCACAGGGCTGGGTTGGTTTTTTTTTGCCAGTCCTGGGCCTTGGACTCAGGGCCTGAGCACTGTTCCTTTTTTGTTCAAGGCTAGCACTCTACCACTTCAGCCACAACATCACTTCCAGCTTTTTCTACATATGTGGTGTCGAGGAATCAAACCCAGGGCTTCATGCATGCTAGGCAAGCACTCTACCGCTAAGCCACATTCCCAGCCCCAGGGCTGGGTTTTTTAAGGTAGAAGCTATGCATTCTACAGCAGGTGGTCATGTAGCACAGATGCAGGGGTGTCAATGAAGGGAGTAGAGCACGTCACAAACGGTTTAAGCAAGCTGTTTACAGAAGCACAATTTCACAGTCAGGCTGACCTAATATCCACTTTATTTTAACAATTGTTACCATGTTTCCCTAAAATCAACTGAGCAAGCATGAGTGAGCTAAAACAATCCAGTACTCAATCATAAATGGACCAACCTGACAATCTCCATGACATTTCTGTAACTACTACTATGATTATTTCTATAATCTATTACCATGATCATTTTTATAATCTGTTACTATGGTTGCTACCTAGACACAGAGAGGAACATAGGCTACATATATTTTTAAATGTCAAACTGCAAGAAACTAGTCTCACAAGTGGGGGTGCAGCCCTCTAGCATGGAGTCAGCAAGATGGAGTTATAGAAGCTGAGAGTAAACTCTAAAACAGTGAAAATTTACAAGCCCTATTGTTCCTAGAAGCTCAGGGGACTACACTTTTCCTTGGTTTTCACTGACACGGATGGCCTCAAAGTTCTTCCAGTGTCCACAGGAGGGGCATCAAGATTCAGAGGAGAGAGACAGAGACAGAGACAGAGACAGAGAGAAAGACAGTAAATGCCTGTTAAGAGTACAGAAAAAAAAAAAAGAAAAAAGTACAGAAAGCATGAACACCACCATCTTCCTAGGGCATCAAGCGCCAGGTAGAATGCACTGCTACAAACATCTTTAAAGGAAAAAATGAGACAGAGTCTTTTTATGTAGCCAAGGCTGACTTTTAACTTTCCTCCTGCTCTAGCTTCTGAAATACTGTTATTATAGAAATGCACAACTACAACTGATGCAAATGTCTCTTAATTAAAAAAAAAACTACTTTGTAGTATTTCTGCAGCGTGTCTTCCTTTCTAATGCCATTTTGCTTAGGCTGACATCATTCGTAACACCTGTCTGTGTTTACTGAGTGCCGCTTCTGGGCCAGTGGGCGATGGGGCAGCTGGGCTGAGAGTCCTTGTATTTTGTCTGCACACCTGCATCAGCTACACTGGCATTGGATCCCAGCCCCTACCTGTGACCACTGAGTATGGGTGTCACAGAGGTCAGGCCCTAGCCCCAGAGCACCTCTTCCTGGCTACCTAACTTCCTGGCCCTGCTTCCTCTAGCCCAGCATGCACAGTCCCCGCCACTGAAGGGGATGGGGAAGTCATCTGGAGCAGCCCAGTGGCCCAGCCCTGCGCACAGGACAGCCTTTTCCAGGTGGCTCTGAGCCACAGAACATTTCACAGGCAGTGCAGAGGCACATGGCCAGGCCTCTGCCAGGGAAGGAATGCCAGGCAGGCAAGGAGGAGGGTGAGGAATGCCCTGTGTAGGAGGAGCCAACATGAGACATGGATGCCACAGGAGAGCACAGTGCCCTGCTGCCCAAGGTCACGGACTGAGCACTGCCTGCTGTCCCCACCGATGTGTGACCAGCACCAGCTTGGGGCCTGAACAGCAGAGACTCCCCCCTCCAGGACATCATCATACATGAAATGGATCACCATGGCCCCAGAGACCACACTGGTTATGAGCCTGGCTCAAATAAAAATGATTCAATGTTTGGAGTGATTCCTTCCCCCCACCCCACACTTCACTATGGAAATTTCCAAACCTGCAGCAAAGTTAAAAGGATCGTGCAGCGAGCTTCTACCATGAGCATGCTACACATTGCCTTACCACAAACCCATCCATCCATCCATGCATCCATCCCCCCACCCATCCACCAATCCACAGTTTTCACAAAGTGCCCTCCAGGCCAGATGCCAGTGGCTTATCCTAGCAACTCAAGAGGCTGAGATCTGAGAATAATGGTTCAAAGCCAGCCTGGGCAGGAAAGTCCTTGAGAATCATATCTCCAATTAGCCACCCAAAAGACAGAAGTGGAGCTGTGGTTCAACTGGTAGAGCACCAGTCTTGAGAGGAAAAAAGCAAAGGGACAGCACCCAGGCCCTGAGTTCAAGCCCCAGGATTGGTACATGTACAGGTAGGTGTATACACACATACACACACACACACACACACACACACACACACACACACACACACACACCCAGGATTGCTGTTTAGAATGATGATCCTTACAGCTCTAAACTGATCGGTATCAAGGAGCTCACTGTCTTTCAGAGAGCTCAGAGGATGGGGGGGGGTGAGGGGAGTGGGAGGTGCCTAGCATGCACAGGGCTCTGGGTTCCATCCTTAGCACTGGAGAAAAGAAAAGCTTAAAGCAGCTAAGGCAGAGATGTGACACAGGCTACCATTTCCTCCTTCACACTTGGGAGCTGACCTTGTCATCTGGCCCATGTTCAGGACCCCCCTTAACACAGTACTCCAAATAAGTTCCACCAAGTGATAGCAGATGGTACCCAAGACAACGAGGTACCATCTTGGTTTCAATCCCCCACACCTCCTTTAGAAAGTATAAGCCACCAAGTGCATCAAAAAGGGGATGATGGCGAAGCAGGTTGCATTCTATTCAGACATGGCTGCGAAGCCTCAGAGACTCCTACATCTGCTCACCTCTGGCCTCTCCTGATGTTCAGAAAGCAACAAAGGCCATCTGGCCCTGTTCCAAGGATCAACAGCACATCATCCATCTCCAATCATGGGGACTGACAGTGTTCAGAGCACCTAAGCAAGAACTCGTCATCAAAAAACGAAGCTCACTTCTGAGCACCAGTGGCTCATGCCTGTACTGTCACCCTAGCTACTCAGGAGACTGAGATCTGAAGATCATGGTTTAATGCCAGCCTGGGCAGGAAAGTCCATGATAACCTTATCTCAAATAAACTACTCAAAAAAAAAGGTGGAAGTGGGCTATGACTCAAATGTGGAGTGCTAGCCTTGAATAAAAGTTCAGGGACAGGACCTAGGCCCAGAGTTTAAGCCCCAGGACTGGCCAAAAAAAAAAAAAGAAAAGAAAAAGGCTGACTGAATGAGAGTTTAACTAATACTGTACAGATATAAAAGATCCTTCTATCACACACAGACACGGCTATGGAAGGGGCGGTGGAGTGCTGTGTGCTGTGAGCAGCCCCACATGCAAGTTATTAACGTTTCTACTCTGTTGGAATGACTGATAGCGAAATGGACAGGAAGTTGTAAATGTGCCTATTTATACAGAATTTCAGCTCTACAGAATTCAACAGCTTTCCATCAGCAAAACGGCGCTTGTACGGGCTGTGGGCCCAGCCTCCTTGCCTCCTTTATAAAACAGAATGCTGGTTATTCAGCCTGTGCTGGATGGAGGAGGGGAATGGTGGTCTGGGAGCCAAAGGAGTCAGTGAGAGGAAGCCTGGCACTGAGGATGCTTCGTGGAGGTCAAGGGCAAATCCGGCAGCAGTTACAGGTTTTGCCACAGACTGGTGAGGGCAGAGGGCTCTGAGGACAGAGTCCAGCCTGCCAGGAAGTGACTGCGAAGTCACAGTGAATGTAGGCATGGCCCACTCCCACAGCCATCTGAAACCAGTAGGGCCTGGGAGGAAGGAAAATGGTGGTGTTACTTTGTGGAACCTTTTTTTCAAAGTAAGAAAGATTTTAGGAGAAAATTCTGGGAGGGAAATTTTTTGGTAAAGGGAATGATGATCTCTGAAGAGAGATAGCAGCAGTGACCAACGGGAGGAGAGGAGAAGATGAACTAGGGAGATGCTACAGGGTTAGGTGCCCAGAATAAAGTATCTTGGGGTAACAAGAGTGATGAGCTGGTAAAAAGCTAGTGGGGTATGGGCTGGTCAAACCCTCCTCTACCACCCACTGAGTAAATGCTAAGAGCATCTCTATATTTTATTTGCCTTTATCTACAAGGATGAAGCTAGCTTCATCCAATGAATCCTGGCAATGCCAGTGAGCTCAGAAGAGGAAGCTGAGAGCAGATCTTTTTTGGGTGGCTTGAACTCAGGGCCTGCATGCTGTCTCTGCTATTAGAGTCACAGCTCCACTTCTGGCTTCTTGTTGTTTAATTAGAAATAAGAGTCTCATGGAGGGCTGGGAATGTGGCTGAGTGGTAGAGTGCTTGCCTAGCATGCATGAAACCCTGGGTTGGATTCCTCAGTACCATGTACACAGGAGAAGCCAGAAGTGGTGCTGTGGCTCAAGTGGTAGAGTACTAGCCTTGAGCAAAGGAAGCAAAAGAATTCAGGGCCCAGGTTCTGAACACAAGCCCCAGGACTAGCCAACAAACAAACAAACAAACAAAAAAACCAACAAGAATTTCATGGGATTTTCTGCCTGGGCTGACTTTGAACTGCAATCCTCAAATCTCAGCCTCCCAGGTAGCTACAATTAAAGGCAGGAGGCACCAGTGCCCAAAGAGAGCAGACCTTCTTAAAGGATGGGAGAGAGCATGGTCCTGTCAGCTTGGATCAGAGGCCTGCAGGGTTAGAAGCTCTCACATGGTTATCTGACCTATGCTACCCAAAGGAACGACATCAGGACAAACTACCCAGGGCTGCAAGACACCAAGGCTAGATGGAGCCCCGGAGTCCAGATGGGGAGGCCAATGGAGCACAGGTCCCCCAGGGAGCTCCCTGCCATCTTTCCATACTACAGGACTGAATAAATGAGGGAGGGAGGAGAGCCTGGCCCTCCAGCTGACCCAAAGCTGGGCACTGAAGCCCCTGGTTTGACCTCAGAGGCAGCGTAAACGGCCTCCTGCACCCAGCACCAGGCCCAAGAAGGAGGCCACTGCTCCACCTCCTTCCCAGGCTCAATTCTAGGCCTGCAGATCCCTGGTGACCTCAGAGGACCTTGGGAAGAGGCCTGGAGGACGAAAGGAGCCATTTCGAAGGGGGCAGTAATGAGAGCTGTTGTCCTCTTCTCACATCTGCTCAGAAGAAAAAGGGGACACAGCCAGGTAGACACTAGGCCCTGAGGGTGTAAACCATCTCTCCATAGCTGGAATGTACTGTGGGTTCCCTCAGCAACCATTCTAGCCAGAGCAAGGCTGAAGGGGTGTGTGTGCGTGCGTGTGTGTGTGTGTGTGTGTGTGTGTGTGTGTGTGTGTGTATCTGTGTCTGTATCTGTGTGTGGCTTCTGTGCTTGAACAGGAAGGGAGCTTCCTTCTACCATGGTACTCTGTGTACCCCAAAGTCCCCCTTCCTTTAGAACAGGTGGCCCTGTAAACAGGAAGTAGTGAAAGAAATGGAAGGGACGTGTGCCAAGGCCTTGGCCTATCTGAGGTGATATTCCTGTCATCCTGAGTCAGGCTGCACATGTGTCTAGACATCTCTAGGTGAGGCCCCGGGACTCCCCAACAACTGTATGGAGGAGTAGGAAACAAACTGCAGGCGTGTGGCTTCAGACCCTGTGCCCACAGCCTTACCCCTGGCCCCTGCAGGAAGGAAGCACGGCAGGGGCCCACCACACAGGCATTCCAGATGCCCTCATGCCAGACTGGGTAAAAGACAACCCAGCTTCTGCTGGGTCCTGTGAATGAACTGACAGTCCCTCAGCACTGTATCCGTGTGCCCTTTGATCTGAGCTCAATCACCTTGGGCTCCGGGAAAGGGAAGATTCACTGAGAAGATCCTGTGAGGGAGGCAAACCACATCTCTTCTTATCATCACAGGTAAAGCGAACTCCTCCAAGAACAAAGACTAAGCTAGTGGTCAAGCAGGCCGTACCTGTGAGGCAGGGCTGTTTCAGCCATGCATACCTTTCTCACTCCCTGCCCCGATTCTCCCTATTGAGCCTGGAGCCAGTGTCTGTATCTAGAGATGGCTGAAGATGTCCTGACGTGCCCCATGACTGCCATGTAATAAACCGTTCTCTGGCCTTCACTATCTTTATTCGGCATATGGGGGTGAAAGGCACGGGCCCTGTTCCCACACCCTCACGAGGGTCTCAGCAGCAAGTAGACAGACCTCCAGGGGAGGGATAGAAGTTCTCTTGAAGAGTTAAGCTCTCACCAGAGTCTCGGGGCCCTGTAAACAGCACGTTAACCTTGCCAAAGGCAAGTCACTGATGAACTTGCCAGCTCAGGGAGGCTCCTCCCATGAAGGGAGTACTGTGGCCGCGTGGCTTAAGCCCATGCCAGGCTCTCTGGCACCGCACTGTTGAGTGTCAGCTACTCAGCATCCCCTCCTATCACTCTCTCTGAAGCCTCCGGGACTGCTTGCTGTGTTGCGCTGTGCTCTGCTGCTGGACAATGTGGATCTGGACCAGACTCCAGGGCGTCCACCAGTAACTGCAGGAGGTGTCGGCCTATCTTACAGGACTGGGGAATGCTTTGTGATAGAGACATGCACTTGCTGCCTCTAAGGGGCCTCTAATCCCACTCAGACATCAAGCCACTAATATCTCTTCAGAACTGTAACATTTTACGCAATGGCCAGGACTGTAGTTTAGATCTGGGGTGTTCCTTAAAGGTGCGTGTGTTAAAGACTTGGTCCCAACATGGTGTAATTGGGAGTAAGGGAATCTTCAGGAGGTCAGGACTCATGGAAGGAGGGGACGTCACTGGCGGTGGGCTCTTGAAGGGGATATTAGCACCCTGGCTCTTCCTCTCTCTTCTGTCTGTCTGCTTCTCAGCTGCCAAGAGGAGACGAGCTCTGCTCCACCACACACTGCCCCTGAGGACATGCTGTCCTGACACAGCCAAGTGACTAGAGACTGAAACCATGAGCCAAGACAAACCATCCCACTTCTCAAGTTGGTTTTTCCCAGGTGATTTTTGTTCCTTCGTTTATTTTTGGTCATATTAAAAGAGATCTAATATAACACAGCCAAGCACTGCACTGATACAAAGTAGCACAAAGTACCCCAGTCCTCCGGTGACCCTATGTAGTGAACAGTTATTTCCTTAACTTCTGCAGATAAAGGAAAGGCAAGACAGGAAGTCAGTTACACAGCAGCAGCTGGCAGGATCCCGAGCCACATGTGTTCCCTGCAGAAGTCTATACCCTAACCATGCTGTAATGCTTCCTCTCCAGCAGTCCTGTCACCATGGAGTGATCAATGAAGTAAAAGAGCACATTGGTAAATGCTGAAGTGATGCAGGCAGGGAAATGGAAAGGCCCTGGGTTAAGCCACAGCTTTGGGGGCAGGAGGGGAGGAGGGAGGGTATTGGGGGCTCCTGCATTGGGTCTGTGATGATGCACAGGGCTAGCAGGCAGCCTGGAGTGAAGGGGTCAGGGGAGAAGCGAGAGAGACAGAGAAAGGCCTGGGCTGCACAGGGCCAGCTGGTTGGGTGGGAGGGTGGAGGATAAACTGGGAGAAGAAGACCCGAGAGCCTGGTTAAAGAGCTTGAATTATTTTCTTTAGTTCCAAATCGCGCTGGCAGTGAACTGTGATGTGGTAGAGCTGGGCTTCCCCAGGCCCTGCACACTCTCCTGGCCTTGTGCTTTGCACTTGCTGTCTGCCCCTGCCTCTGGTCAGTTTTCCTGTGGCCTCCTCAGCTATTTTTCTACAATGTGAACCATGCAGTGCTATACTGTTGTTGTTCTTGATTTTTGCTTATGATCCCTATCACTGGGTATTCCACTTCAATACTTTGTACACAATTGGCCAGGCGGCTGACTGCCAGACACCCCAGCCTAGCTCTCGAGTGTCTTCATCTGTTCCACGTCTCCAGGCTCTGCAGGTTCTAGCCTTTCCAAACATTCACTGCTTCTAGAAGGCACACATGGGAAAAGAAGCCTTGGAGAAGCAGCCACAGTCAGGGAACAAGCCCAGGGGAGGGGGAGGTGCAGGTGGGAGAAGATGGATAGAAGGTGATCCCAGGGCTTCACTTGCACCACTGGAGAAGGACTGAAAGTCAAAGGGAGGATGACGGGAAGAGTGCTAAGCTGGAAGGAAGAACATGAGCTCAGCTTGGGAATGTGGAGATGGAAGGGATTGCAAGGGCAGGTTAGAGCACCTGTCTAGAAGTGAGAGGCCATGAGTTCAATTCCCAGTACTGCCAAGAAGGAGGAAGGAGGGGAGGAAGGAAGGAAGCATCGCAGGGAGGAAGGAAGGGGGGAGGGAGGGAGGGAGGCAGGGAGCCAGGAGGCCATGCTGCGAAGGAGACTAACAGTTGGAAGAGAATATTCCAGAGAAGACATGGCCAGCAGCGTCCACTGACTGCACCTCAAAGGTCAAAGGAGTCGAGGGCTGAATCCAAACGGGACAGAGTTTCTTTCTGTACAGAGTTTCTTTCTGTACACCCACTGCCCAGCATGGTGGGGGTGGGTGGTTAGGAGAGGTGAACCACATCAAGACAAACTTCAAGCCCTTCAGGAACAGTCAACGCCGGAAATTAAGAAAGGAACACTGGGGCTGGGGATATGGCCTAGTGGCAAGAGTGCCTGCCTCGGATACACGAGGCCCTAGGTTCGATTCCCCAGCACCACATATACAGAAAACGGCCAGAAGCGGCGCTGTGGCTCAGGTGGCAGGGTGCTAGCCTTGAGCGGGAAGAAGCCAGGGACAGTGCTCAGGCCCTGAGTCCAAGGCCCAGGACTGGCCAAAAAAAAAAAAAGAAAGGAACACAACTATCAGTCATTCCTAAGAATCTCCAATTGTTGGCAAATATGTTCATGACACCTCAAGACTTCAGGGTAGCGTAAAGAAAAGAGGGCTAAGGATCCTCTTTGCAAGCTGAGCACTGGTAGCTCATGCCTGTCATCCTAGCTACTCAGAAGGCTGAGATCTTCTGAGGCCTATGGTTTGATGAACACACACATATACTTAAGAAAATGAAAAGGATTTCCTGTCCTTTGGCAGGCCATGGTCACGTCAGGCAGAAATCACAGGCCTTGCACCTCTGTGCATATGGATTTCTCCAGCATGAAGCTCATCAGAGACACAAATGAGCTGCAACATCAGACTCCAGCCAGCGGCTCCTCGGTCCTCAGCTTGTGGTCCCAAGAGGCAGCCAGTGGAGTTTCCCAGAAGTGTTGAGACAAGCCCTTTACCCCGTGCTTTCGTGTGGTGGAGCCACATGTTACAGTGGGTATCGGAACAGCACAATATTACCACTGTGAAAAAAAGTAGTTGATGTGGCTTTAAGACCCATTTCTCCAAATCTCACTGTTACTTCCTGACATGCCTGCACGGCACCAACTGGAAAGCTAAGGCTCCATTGTCAAGGGCAACAGAGCCCTCTCTCAAGGGTTCCTTCGCCTCCAGCATCTCCACACTTGTGTGTCCTGTAAACTCAAGCTGCCTCCCAGCTCCACCGGCCACAGGGAGATTAAGGCCCCAGAGGGACCATTAAACCCGGTGTTACTGAATGAAGTCACCCTTCCGGTGTCAGAGGTCTGGAGACTGCTGGGTGGAATTCGCTATCACCCTCTTCCAAGCCCCTGAGAATGCTGATGCAGAAAGAGAAACAGAAGGCTGGGGCCAAGAGAAACAGGGAGCTCAGATCAACACCTGAGGTTTGCCTTTTCCCTGCACAACCCGCCGGGGGCAATGCCAGTCACATCTGGAGAGTGTGAACTCCCAGCCTCTGGGTTGTGGTAGGATGAGAGGGTTCCTATTTCCAGACTGGAAGAATGTCTTGTTGTGGTGGTGGTGGGCGAAGCATTGCCTAATTCCATCCCAGGCTGAGACTGCGGAGCGTTCTCAATGGGCAGGGTGGTGCGGGTCACATGTACTGCCACGCTGCAGCTTGGCTGCCAGGAGCCAGCTGAGCCGGGAGGTGGCAAGCAGGCAGCCGCCTGGAGAAGAGCAGGCACTGGGGCCAGGGGAGGGAGACTTCTGGGAGCAAGGCTGTAGGCCACCCTCCATGGGAAGTGTGTTTCACTTGCCAGGCTGCCAGCCTCAGCCTCCCCCAGCTACAACACAGCAGTCTCTCGTAGGGCTGTCATAACGCCATGAGCTCCCTGGCAGCCACAGAGCATTGGACACATTAGACTAGGCTCACAGCAGTTCAGGAAAGGAAAGTAAGCTCAGCGCAATCAATAACAGCCAGCACCTGCTGCACACTATATGGCCTTGGCCCACCGATTCTTCAGACCCGATCTCCTGTGCTGAACACACTCTTGTGTAACTCTGAGAAATTTGCTTAGGAAATCAGAGATTAAATGTTTACTAAACTTTTGATGAGGATAAAGACTAAGTAAGAAAGACTTAGGAAATGAGAGCTAAGGTAGTAGGGGTGAGGGTCACTGGCTATTCTGGTCTGAATTGATAGTCAAGAGCCGTAAGGAGCGGGTCAGAAGCAGCGGCACACACCCGCTGCTGGTCCAGATACAGAGTCAAGGGTGGAGAGGATCATGTCCTGGGCAACATAGCTAAGCTCAGCCTAAGGCAGGAAGAGAGGAAAGAAGGAAGGGAGGGAGGGAGGGAAGAAAGGAAGGAAGGAAGCAAGCACACACAGGAAGTGGTGAGTTCTGGCCTCAGCTGAAGCAGCAGTGCATAGTTGGCCTGCTGTGTGGGATTGGCACTATTAGGAAAGGCATGTGATGCAGAAACTCCTACTTAGCACTTGCTTCTGCTGAGTACAAAATACTAACAAATCAGCATATTTCCAAGGAAACAAGGCCACTGTAGTTTCTTACTACAAGATCGATTCTTCTTGCATTATTACAACACCTGCCTATGACAAGGTCAATTTTGTGATGTCAAATAGCATCTCTATCCTGGGAGTGTATTATTTTTAGTATAGGTTCAATTGGGCTCAGGGGATGGGCTAGAGGGGGTGGGGCGTTGTGAGTTGGGTCTGAAGGAATGAGCAGTGCTTGCTAAGGAGGAAAACTTGCAGGGGGTAAGTTTCTAAGCAATTCAGACTTAAGAGCATTTAGAGCTACAGCTCTAAGACCAGTCACCAAGAGGCATAAACACCTCTGAAAAAGACAAGAGAGCTCTCTCCCATCCTGCCCCAGCAGTAAGCAGCTGCACCAGAATATCCTAAGTCAAACCCAAGCTGAAAATGCCAGCTCCGCATCTGAGCCCAAGAAGAAAAGGGGACACTGAGACTATTTCTACCACCAGAGGTCTCTCATAGTTCTAAATTTTATTTTATTTTATTGTTTGTTTTTTGTATTGCCAGTCCTGGGGCTTGAACGCAGGGTCTGAGCACTGTCCCTGGCCTCTTTGCTCAAAGCTAGCACTCTACCACTTGAGCCACAGTGCCACTTCTGGGTATTTCTATGTATGTGGTGCTGAGGAATTGAACCCAGGGCTTCATATATATGAGGCAAGCACTCTTGCCACTAGGCCATATTCCCAGCCCCAGTTCTAAATTTTAGAGCAGAACCTTTTCTCATTTGTTACCATATAGTATTTTTGGATATGTATGCCAGTACTGGAACCTGAACTCAGGGCCTGTCCTTTAGATTTTTCACTGAAGGCTGGTTGCTCTACAATTTGAGCTACAGCTTCACTTCTAGCTCTTCAGTGGTTAGAGTTAAGAATCGGGGACTTTTCTGCCCCACATGGGTTCAAACCTTGATCCTCAGATCTCAGCCTCCTGAGTAACTAGGATTCTGGTTGTGAGCCACTAGCTACTGGTTACTATATAATACGTAATAAAAAGCTAATACTGAGTAGATGCTTATCTTTGGCATTCTCATGGTCTTCCTAGGATTTCCCTTTGTTTTTAAACTTCATCATGTCCCACATAAGCCAAACTTCATGACCTTCAAGCCTGAAGTTCAAAGGCATAATCCTTAGTACAAGGTCATTTGCTTCTTAGAATCACTGGTGAACTGTGTTTGGTGTTAGAGCTCAGTTCAATGAGCATGGAGCCACATGGGTTAGCATAGTTCCTTGTCAGTTAAGGTCTCAAGAGTCTGGAAGGTGAAAACAGCAGCTTACAATGATTCTTACTCCCATTCCTCAACCCCAAGGAGTTTCTGAGCTGTGGAAAATCCCAGGGGAAACAGACACTTAGAAATTAATTCAGGCTTGGGATGGGAATGTGGTTTAGCAGTAGAGTGCTTGCCTTGCATTCATGAAGCCCTGGGTTTGATTCCTCAGAACCACATACACAGAAAAAGCCAGAAGTGATGCTGTAGTCAAGTGGTAGAGTGCTAGCCTTGAGCAAAAAGAAGCCAGGGGCAGTGCTCAGGCGCTGGGTTCAAGCCTCAGGACTGGCAAAAAAAAGTGCTTAAGAAATTAGTTCAGGCTTGCCAGCCCTGGCATTTAGCATAGATGAGGGATGTTCAATGAGCTCATGTTGAATGAGACATGGGAGTGACCTGCCTAAAACGAAATGACCCTGGGTGAAGATGCTTGTGACATAGTTGTCGCTGCACTGCCTAAGAGCTGGCTTCTCTAAGCACAAGCTGCAAGAGGCTGGCTGACTCCAGGGCCATGCAGCTCTGCTAGGCTGGTACACCCAACTAATTTAAGGATGGATGGTCTAGCTGAATGGTCAAGCCCCACATTCTGGCACCTTTTTGCATTTCAAGTGAGCTGAGCACTGGGTGAAAATGGGTGGCATGCTTTGGGGAATTTTCTAAAAGCATCCTGTTTTAAAATCATGGATATTTCTACAGGGTGGAGTAAAATGTATTCAAAATAGGACAGCACACGGGGAGTGAAACATGATGCTGTCCTAGAAAGAGAGAAGGGGGTCAGAGCCAGGTTAGAATCCTGGTGCTTTTCCCTCCAGAGCCATTTTTTTTCCCATTACACATGTATGCCACCACAAGCTCTTACAGTGCGCCTGTGGAAAAGACAAGAAAACACACACCTCGGTGCTGGTCAACAGCACGGTTTCTGGCCGTGTTGCCTGTGTTAACAATGGAATCCTAGGGGACACATACTGCTCTCAAACACCCAGGGAAATGGTGGCTGCAGAAGTCTTCACCAATTATGGGATTACAATTCCTACTAATCACAGTTAACTGAAAAATCTTGTAGAAGAATCTTAATCTCAGAACTACCATTCTGAGTGCTCCAAAAGAGATCAGGACTCTCATAGACTTCCCTCATGCATGCCTAATTATGATTTATTTAATACCAAATAGAGGAAATTGCCAACTAGGTTCCTAACATCTGCCCAAGGGCTTCCTTTGGGTGAAGAGCAATCCTTTCTCTAATTATCTATCTATCTGTCTACCTACCTACCTTAGATACACACATACAGACTCATATATTCCTTGTACTTGCCAATAATACCTGGCAACTACTAACAACCTGAACAGAAATTAATAAATGTGAAAAAGCCTTGAATTTTTCTAGGTACTTCTACCTGAAGCACTGTGGTGGCAATCTCTCAGGAGGTTCTTTTCTGGAAATCTTGTTTCATCCAGAGGTGCATTTGGAAACCTTCATCATGGAAACCACATACAAGACTAACTATGCAAAGCAGAGTGCCAGTGACTCATCACTGTAATCCTAGCTACTCAGGAGGCTGATATCTGAGGATCCTGGCTGGAAGCCAGTCTAGGCAAGAAAGTCTGTGAGACTTACTATCTCTGATTTACCATCAAAAAGCCAGAAGTGGAGCTGTGGCTCAAGTGGTACAGTAATACTAGCCTTGAGCACAAAAGGTCAGGGACAGTGCCCAGATTCTGAGTTCAAGCCCTAGTACTGGCAGACACATGCAGGCACGCACACATACAAGTATGCTATTATAATGCTAAGACAAAAAATAGAGCAGTGACCCAGAATCCCAGGAATGATCATCAGACTATTGATTTTGAAAATTACAATTCTAACTGTCTGCTTATTATTCATATTATACCTACTCTGGGACTTCAGGACCAGTCAAGCATGGCCCTGTCTGTTTTGAATTCAGGGCAAAGCCAGCCAGTCGAGCTGTATTGCTTATAGCTAATTACAGGACCTTGTAATGAGTGATGTGAGAGCAGCATACAAGGGCATTGTTCTGAGCCTAAGAAGTAGTTCGTGGTCAAACACCACAAATGGAAGGTGAGAAGGAAAAGTCAGCAGGGAGTGACAACGTTAAGTCACCTCCTCATCCACGCTAGAGCGTGGGCCTATGTGACAGGCAGCAGGTGCCACAGGAGGGTCTTACCACTGGTGCACGGGGCTCAGATGTGCCGTGCACAGCTGGCCAAGGGAGGGGAATGCTGCAGAAGCCACAAGACCTCTCAGGCTGTCTTTCCACAAGACTCCACGAGGGCCAACACCACAGCACACACTTCTCATGATGACAGACTGGTAGGTGAACTGAGACGGAGGGCCTCCTTTTGGATCTTGATTGATAGGAACTTGGAGCAGAAGAGCAGAGCAGGAGCAGCACACAGGGGACGGGCTCTGGTTAGGTTAGAGGGAAGAAGTGCAGACAGAGGAGCACGGTGGGAAAGTCTTCCCCTGGGGCATGCTGAGCTCCCCACATGTCTATTGTCTCCTGAACTGGACTAACCCTTTCTTTGCTTTTAAAACATTTCACGCCAAACAACTTACTGCCTAGCCTTATTTTTCACCTAGTCTGTAAAATTTTATGATCTACAACTTTTAGGCAAGAATTTCCATTTCTGCTCCTTTGCACCTGGCTCCCCTCACTGTCTTACCTTCCTGCCTTTATTGGCAGAAAGCTAACTCCTTCGAGGCTCTTCTTGGAAACTCTACTTAATCTTCATGAATTGAGAAGTACATTTCAACTTATCTGGATAATGGTGCCATGGGATTTCATTTGGGGAGAGCTTAAGAAACACAGAAGTGGGCCTTCATCTTAGGAATACCTTGTATTATATTATTGTTTTTGTTGACACTGGGGTTTGAACTTGGGTCTTATGCTTGCTAGGCTGGTGCTCTACTGTTCATTCATACTTCCAGACCTTTTTGGAAATAGGATTTGGCTTCCTGCAGGGTGTAGGACTACACCCTCCATCCTCCCATCCCCTTCCTGATGTAGCTAGGATGGCAGTATGCTAGCTAGTGTGGAGTTTCATGGATTTTTCAGCCTAGGCTGGGCTGACCTGAAACAGTGATTCTCTTGAGCTTAGCCTCTCCTGTAGTCAGGATAGCAGACATATACCAGCCTCCCCCCCCCCCCACTATGAGTTGAGAAGGAGTTCTTGAAAACTATTCTGTCTAGTCTGTTCTCAAATTATGATCCCAAGAATGCATGAGCCATGGATGTACAGCTTAGCTACAAGAGTTTAACAGAACTTTGTCAGCATGGACCTAGGACCTCTTCTTGGATAAACGTGTCATGTCAGCCTACCTGCAAAAATGGCACTAGGGTCACACCTTCCCTTTTCATGGTCTGAAGAGAACCTTAATTAGATTATTACTTAGGGGGCCTTACAGACATGAGACCAAAAGAGTTCTGCTCAAAATTCCATATCCTATTTGACCTAAATTTTCTCATTCTATGAAACCCAGAAGCCAAGATAACAGTTGGCAAGTTATTCGATGTACTTCAGAGAATTCATGTTACATGCTGAGCCGGAGCCTAACTTGTACCACAAGAGTGACTTGGATCCCAGGAAATGCATGGTTTGGGCACAGAAACCAACCAAGAACAACAAAGTTTGAGCAAGAGTCTTCTAATACATTAAAAACAACTGAATAATGACCTATTTCCCACAGCCAGAGGAATTCTGAAGGGTCAACACTTCACGAAAAGAACAGAATACCCCAAACTGTCCCAATGTAGCTCCCCTTGCATACCCAGCAAGAGTCGATGGACAGAACCATTCTCTAAACTGTGATGTTTCTAGAAATCAGTGGGAGAGTGAGCGCCCAGGGCACCCAAGCATTCCTAGGACAATGTGTCACAAAAGTAATGAGAGCTGTTCAATTGTTTCCAGACCTGAGTCTGATTCGCCGCACTGCTCATTTCCATGATGGAAAACCTGCTCTACACTGTAGCCTCCTGCATGTGTCCAGTCCTGTTTCTCAGTAGGGGGCAAGAACACCAAGCTTCTCCCAGAGGGCTCAGCAGACGTGCAGGAGCTTCTCCAGGTGTCTCCTCTGATCCTAGCTCTGCCTCAGCTGTTATTTCATATGCACCCCACAACCCCCACTCAAGAGACAGACCACAACCAAGCAATTCCCCTCTACCACAGGCTGCAGGGGGAAGAAGAGAGAGGCGCCACCAGAAAACACTGAGCTTGGCAGCCTGTGAGCCTGAGTCAGCATGTGTGGGAGCCGGGGGTGATTGGGAAATAGCTTCTCCACCACAAAACCCCCAAATGGAACAGCAAGTCAAGTGCTCCAAACCAGAGCGCACAGACCTGGAGCGGGAGAGCAGCTAACCATGAGTACTTAGGAACTGGTGGACGGAACTCCTCGTCAGCCACCACCAGAAAGAGTCAGATATTTGTGCGGGCTCTGAAGGATGTTGTGTGTCATCAACTCCTGTCTGCAGTCAGGCTTAGTTTTAAGTCCTTCTTCAACGAACAAACACAACAATGACCTCATCCAAAAACCTTTCATGTTTTTTCTTTCCAGAAGATGTGGATAGCTGTACATTTCCACTAGATGTAGCTTTTAAAGTAAAGGGTTGGCAGACTGTAGCTGAAGGTACAATGAAAGCTGAGTGAAAATGTTCTAGTCAATGACTTACTAAAGTTCAACTTTAAGTGCCCCTCTGGATATAGTATTATTGGGGAGTGGGGGGGCAAGATACAAAATTCTATGCAGACACACATGCTAACTTAGGAAAAAGTTAAAAAGAACAGATAGAAACCACTTAACACATGAGTAATGAGATTATGGATAATTTTAAATCTTTCTAGTCTTCAGAACTTTCTAGACTTAAGAATAACTCTCCAAGGCTGGAAATGTGACTTAGCAGTAGAGTGCTTGCCTAGCATGCATGAAGCCCTAGGTTCAATTCCTCAGTACCACATAAACAGAAAAGGCCAGAAGTGCAGCTGTGGCTCAAGTGGTAGAGTGCTAGTCTTGAGCAAAAGAAGCCAGGGACAGTACTCAGGCCCCAAGTTCAAGCCCTAAGACTGGCAAAAAACAACAACAAAAAAAAACCCTCTCTACTTCACTCAAAAGGTCTTTCTCCTGACCAAGCACACAGCTGCATGGGAGCCAGTAAGGGAGAAAAGGGCCCTGTGACTGGTTTTCCAGATGGGCCCTATCAATCCTGCTCACCCAGGGGAGAGACAGCACACAAAGACCACACATCCATCAACCGCCCTGCACTCTGCAGCTTTCCTTTCATGAATGAGGATAGCTTTTCCAGTGCAGGTAGGGAAGGATGGCAACACTCCATCTCAGCAATCCCAGGAAAGTAAGGGAACTGAAGCAATCATTCGCCTAGAAGCCTCCAGTTCCTCAGTCCTGTGACCCAAGTTTCCTGATACCACACAGGTTGCAGGGGTGAAGAAAGAACCCAAGGACTTTTTAATAGAGTTTGGCGGGATGTTAAAATACAAGATTAACTTGAACTGTGGGGTCTGGTGGTTGAATCAAAAGCAAGTGTTCACTCAGAATATTCCTGTTTCCACAATGACAAGTATTTCCTTTAGAAGGCTACTCACACCTCTACCCATCACCCTGCAACTGCCATGTTCTCTGAGCTGCTCAGACCTCCTGCCCTTCACAAAATGGTGCAGGTGGTCTTGGCCCACTTTTAGAGAAGGGAAATAGATACTCCCAAGGAAGACAACCAAAGTCTCAGGCTGATAAATTGTGGGGATGGAATTTGCATAGGCAAATCTACTCCCAGGCAACAGAGACTGGGGAAAAATATTTCTAGAGGTTATTTCTGGCTCTCCTGGAGGGAAAGGGGCAAAGCTCTGGGCTGTATGCTAGCAGCTCTTTAAAAGAAAAGTATGGCTGGGCTCCAGTGGCTCAGGACTGGGATTGTGGTTCAGGCCAGAATGAATAGAAAAAAAATCCTCAAGATACCCTCTTCATGAAAAGCTGGATGTGGCGCTGGGTACTTAATATCCTAGCTACCGGAAGCCTAACATGGGTGGATTGTGCCCAGGCATGTGTCCAGGCAGGAAGCATGACCCTATCTCAAAAGTAACACACAACAAAACCAGGGCTTGAGGCATAGCTCAGTGTTAAGAGCAAACACAAGGACCAAAGTTCAAGATCCAAATGCTGTCAAAAAAGAGAAAGAAAAGTACTAGTTGAGTTTTGTGGTACATACGAGTAATTCTAGCCCCTGGGAGACCGGGGCAGGATGATGCTGAGTTGGTGGCCCAATGAGCTACATTGCAAGACTCTGTCTTAAAAAAAACAAACTATAGCAGCCAGGTGCTAGTGGTTCATATCTGTAACCCTAGAAATTCAGGAGGGTGAGATCTGAGGAATGTGGTTCAAAGACCGAAGTCCTTGTCACTCTTATCTCCAATTAACCACCAAAAAGCCAGAAGTGAAGCTGTAGCTCAAAGCTCAGGAACAGTGTTCGTACCCTAAGTCCTGAATTCAAGCGCGCGCACACATGCATGTACATGTGCAGACACACACACACACACACACACACACACAGTCTTGAATTCAAGCTCTACAACACCCCCCCATACACACACACTAAAAGAAAAGAAAAGAAAGAAAAAAGAACTGCTAAAAGAGCATAAGTTGGGCTTACAGAGTTCTTACTATGGTTACCAAGGGAACCAAAAACCCCATCCACTATGCTGCAGTTCCTTAGGCAAAGCCTAGAGAATCACAGACTAAGAATGGCACCACCTGCACACCACCACCACAGCTCCCCAGGGGAGTGTGGCACTGACTCATACAGGAGCCAGCCTCTGGAGAGTTCTCTTGTGCCAGGCACTTCCCTCAGTCTCCATTTCTCACAACACCTCCACTTCCAAGTTCCCACAGCGATAGTGGTGTTAGAGAGTGAAGTCCAGGCCTGCCTGATCCCGGCCCATGCTGACTCTGCCACCCCACACGAACCAATCCAGCCATGACCAAGTCAGCCTCACTCTGGTGCAGAGACAGTAGCTTCTGTGGCAATGGTTGGTGCAGAGAACTCTCATTTTCCCACCTGCCTTGCTCTGTGGCATTCACATATCTAGCACTTTCCAGGGCAATGGTAATTTTGGATGCAATGTTTTGGTAATTGTGTTACACCCGTGTGTGTAACTGGAACGTGCCTCATGCCAGGTCTGCTTCTGAGGGCCCCCCTGCTCATGCACCCAAGGGCAGCCCTAGCACTTGCATCTTCCATGAAGGAAGGGCACTCCTCTCAACACAGCACACTGCCGCGTGCACCCTGTGGCTTTAGTTTTGTGTTGTCCAGGTATGTGAACCCTGGGAGTCCCGCTGTACCACCATGCCTTCTACATTAGCATCCACACACTAGTGCCCGCCCCAGTGCTGCTGTGGCCCAGCTAGTCCAGGGTCTTCTCCAAGGTAGCTGTGGCACTGCCCCTCCCGTGCCTATCCCAAGGAAAGGCAGGCTCTGGAAGGGGATGTGAACAGCCCCCAGGCCTGAGTCTGGCTCAGAGGCAAAGCGCTGGCCAGGGCGCCTACCTGAGCAGAGGACACCCTTGTTCCTGGCGCAGGAGAAGCTGTCACACTCGCAGAAGGGCCCGTAGATCCTCCCGAACTCGCTCTCGAAGCAGGAGCACTGGTTGCAGCTGCATTCACCGCGCCCGCTACATAGCGGCTTGCCCTCGGCCTCCCGGCACAGGTTTTGGTACCCGCTCTGGTTCTCTCCTTCCTGGCACTCACACCTGGTGCCCAGGTGGCTGGGGTTGCACTCACACAGGCCGCAGACATACGTGCCGTTCCCGCTGCACCTGGCGCTGTCGGGCTCCAGCCCAGCACTGCAGCCGCACGTGCAGTTGTAGGTGACCCCCACCTGCAGGGTGTCCCGGAACCCCACAGGCCGCAGGGTAAACTTGTGCTCTGTGTGTCTGCTAGGGCAGCTCCGGGCCTCCACTGACACCTCAAAGGACGCCTGGACAGAAGGAAAGAGAGACCATCACAGACATGCAGACCAGTTCCTTCTGGGCATCCCTCCCTTCCACTACACAGAAAGAACCCCTGGAGTGGCACAGGGGGGAACAGAGAACAGTTATGTAGAAACGGAAGACAGGCATTGCTCTTTGTTGTGTGTTTGTGTGTGTGTGTGTGTGTGTGTGTGTGTGTGTGTGTGTGTGTGTACGTGCACGCATGCACGTGGTGGCAGTAGGATTTGAACTCAGTGCTGCTTGCTATGTTGACACTCTATCATGGCCCCCTGCCCCCACCTTTCTGTTTTCAGGTAGGGTCTCATGTGTTTGAGGGTGGCCTCCTGCTTATCTGGGATAACAGCCAGGTGCCACCATGCCCAGTTTATTGAGAAAGAGTCCAGCTAACATGCCCAGGCTGGCATCAGATGATCCTCTCATCTCCTCTTGCTTTAGTTGGGATTATAGGCATGTTACCGTAGGCCTAGTCCATTCTTTATAACACTCATTGTTCTCACCGCACTGAAAAGAGAGGGACTTTGAAGAGAGGTACAAGGAATCATTTGTTTGTTTTGTTTTTTGTTTTGCCAGTCCTGGGGCTTGAACTCAGGGCCTGAGCACTGTCCCTGGCTTCTTTTTGCTCAAGGCTAGCACTCAGCCACTTGAGCCACAGCGCCACTTCCAGCTTTTTCTATATATGTGGTGCTGAGGAATTGAACCCAGGGCTTCATGTATATGAGACAAGCACTTTACCACTAGGCCATATCCCCAGCCCCACAAGGAATCATTTGTGTTCATGCAATTCTTGTTTTCCCCTTTCCCTTTACTTTTATCCTGTCCTCTTTCCACCTCCACCGAGGTACGAGGCCCCTTCCCATTTCAGAGATGAGGTCTCAAGATTAATTTTGGAGGCACACACTCAGTCCACTGCACTGATGCTCACAGAATAAAATCTAAAACTGTACCTGGGCATGGTGGTAGATCTAGCTATTCCTAGTATTTACAAGGGTATAAAAGCCAGATACAGAGTCACCCAGTTATAATACCAGCGCTCAGGAGGCGGAGGCAGGAGGATCAAGAGTTCAAGGCCAGCCTGGGCTACACAGTGAATCAAGGATACAAACATATCTATCTATCTATCTATCTATCTATCTATCTATCTATCTATATATATATCATCTGCCTACACACACACACACACACACACACACACACACACACACACATACACACATTTAAAAAAATTTTAAAGACCCTTCAACCAAGAAACATTTATGGAACCTGTTTATGCCAGGCATGGTACTAGATGCAGGGCGGTGGCAGTCCCTGGCATGAGGCACGAGGCACAAGGGTGGCAAGGATCTCCCTCCATAGAGGGACTGAATACTCTGCTGAAGAAGGGATGGATGACACCCCCTTCCTCCCTGCCCAAGGCCCAGGGCTCCCTCTGGACATGGCTCTAAGCTACATCCTGCCCAATCAGCCACGGCCCCAGAACTAAAAGGAAAGTCACTAAAAGGAGAGAAACATATCACACCTGTGCAGACTTTTCTTAAAACAACGAAGGAAGTGCGGCAACCTTCAGAGCTTCTCAGAGGTTGCCTTGGGTCCCGGAGAAAGTCATGCTTGGCACTAAGCCACAGTCTTAGAGGTCTTGACAACAGTCACTGGGACTCATCACTGACACTTAACATGAGGCGCGCTCTGCATGGGTGAGCTGAAGACAAAGGCTGGGAGCCTAAGCCCAGGAGAGACTTGGGAGGATCAAGCCATTCTGGACAGCCACGCCTATCCGCCATCTCTACGTGGAGTGTGGAGGGTGAGGTAAAGGGAAGAGACTCAGAAAAACAAGTTCAGGGCTGAATTCCAAAGCCCCAAAGTCCAGGGAGGCACTTGATGAAAGGAAATGAATGAGGTGGGGACCCATTTGGCATAGATACCTGTGTAGACAGCTTTGGTGAGCAGCTGCCAGGTGCCTACTCTGCACTAGCACTGTGCTGCTGTCATTGCAACTGTGTCACACAACTGTGTCACACAACTGTGTCACAAGCTCCAGAAGGCGGCATCTTTATTTCACTACAGAGATGGAGTGGGAAGGGTGAAAGGATTGTGAACTTGGCAGGAGTAGGTGCAGCTCGCCTAGAAGTGGGCCTGCGCCTTCAGCATATCACATCCCAGAATGGGGAAATGGGTAAACGCTCATCTACATCTGGGCACTGAAGGGGTGTCCACCTGCTGACTGCAGACACACCTTGGTGCTGTATTGGTAAAAGTGGTGGTCAGAGGCATCCCCAGAGCTTGGGTTAGGAATGATGTGAGCCTGTAGATGGGAAGCGGGTGGAGCATGACCAAATCAACTGTGGAGCCATCAAAAATGCAGAGGGAGCCAGGCACCTGTAATCCTAGCTACTCAGGAGGCTGTAGGAAAGTATCTCTAAACAACCACCACAGAGCTGGAAGAGAAGATACCATTCAAATGGTAGAGTATCAGTCTTGAATGAAAAAGCTAAGGGACAGGGGCTGGGGATATGGCCTAGTGGCAAGAGTGCTCGCCTTGTATACATGAAGCCCTGGGTTCGATTCCCCAGCACCACATATATAGAAAACGGCCAGAAGTGGCGCTGTGGCTCAAGTGGCAGAGTGCTAGCCTTGAGCAAAAAGAAGCCAGGGACAGTGCTCAGGCCCTGAGTCCAAGCCCCAGGACTGTCCAAAAAAAAAAAAAAAAAAGCTAAGGGACAGTGCCTGGGCCGTGAGTTCAAGACCTAAAACAGCACAAAAAAATAAAAAGGCCAGAGTGAGGGGGTAACCTAGGTGTGATGGTGCATGCTTAGCAATCTACTCAGGAGGCTGAGGCAAGAGGATCAGTTTCAAGGCCAGTTTGGAAGGGAGGGAGGGAGGGAGGGTGGAAGGGAGGGAGGGAGGGAGAGAGGGAGGAAGGAAGGAAGGAAGGAAGGAAGGAAGGAAGGAAGGAAGGAAGGAAGGAAGGAAGGAAGGAAGGAAGGAAGGAAGGAAGGAAGGGAGGGAGGAAGGAGGAAGAAAGAAAGAGAAAGAAAGGAAGCAAGAAAGAAAGACAGAGAAGGAAAGAAAGAAACCCATAACAACAATCCAAAAATTAAAAAAAAAAAAAAAAGATACAGAGGGGAACAGAGCCTCTCCCTCAAGGCAAAGCCCCACCCCCACCCCATCCACCACCCTCACCCCGCCTTAAGGTCCAGTGCAGAACAGTGACTTGCTTGAGGCTGCCACTTCCTAGAGCTACAACTTGATGGACTTGCTCAATGAAAAGCTTCTTCCCCACACAGGCATCTGCAGGTCAGAAATGCAATAACCCACAAAGAACGAGCTGGATCAAGAGCCAGAGGCATTTAATTCTTGAGAGACTGTAGGGAGTGTCCATGTGTGAGCACTGTCCCCAAGCAAACCTGCCAGCAAGCAGGGAGGAAATGGAGTTGTGAGTTGCATCTCTTGAGGCTCGCCAGCCTGATGTGTTTGTCGGACTAAGTGAAGATGCTGAGAGCTTCTGAAGCCGGTACTGGCATCACCCAAGAAATGGAAACGTCCCACTGCCGGCCTGGCTTCCAAGGCAGTCCGGGGCTGGCGGGGGTGGGGGGAGGGGGGCTCCTCAGCAAGGCTTTGGTCCAGTTAGCTATCTGTCGGACCTCATGCAGCCTGACCTACAGCTGTCTGTCTGATGACAGGGGCAAGGCTATTTTTAGCCACTGCATCTCAGCTCCTGCTGGACACAGGAACACGACCAAAACCGCGCCAGGAACAGCAAAGCAAGCCTGTGTGCTCGCCCCACCTTTCACAGCCGTGTTTCCTACCGGATTAGGAAATAATCCAGAGAGGCCCAGAGGCCACTGGATGGGAATGCAGCTTTACTGCTTCTCTCCCTGGTGACCAAGGATGCCAGTGTGAGGCAGATACCCAGGGCTCCTGGGTTTCTGGACACCTTCCGGTCCCGAACTCCAAGCTTCCACAGGAAGGTCCCAGGTGCAGTCACTGTCCTGCCCAGACTCACCACTGAACCTCACTGGGATGTGCCTGGCTTCCCTGGGGGGGGGCTGATGCTCTGCTCTACCCTTTCAAAAGGGCAGCCCAGCCCCCTCCAAAGCTACCAACCCCAGGCCTACGTCGATGCCAAGTCTGCTCGGATCTCAATGAAACAAAGCTGTGGGGTGGGCACAGAGTACAGAGAAGAGTAGGGGGGATGCGGGGAGGTGCCGTGGGAAGGGGCTCACTGAGCCCTTTGTACTGGGCATCCGTGCTGGCTACCCGGCTAATCACTGGCATACTGATTTGTCAAAGCCAGTTAATAGGAATACTGACTCCCAGAGGCTGGGTACACTCGGCCAGACACGATGGTGTTGGAGCAGAGGAGGAAATTCAGAGAATAACCAAAACTCTGAAGAAGAGAACCTCACTGGAATTTGGGTTCCTGGATTTTATCCATGGAAGATTTCTCTTTTAGACATCCTCGCCCCGACTCTCCACCTCTCCCACTTCTTGCTGGATAGATGCCTTAACCAAGAGAACACAGGCTGGGCACCAAACCACTGCGCATGGTGGATGTGACCGTAAGATGGCTGCCATTCCCTCTACCACCTCCGCAGGAAGCTACGATTATAGGGAAGTGAGATCCACATGACCCAGCTGTCCCAAGGCTGTCCTCCCCCATGGAGTACGTCCTTGCTTCTGTCCCTAGGCCAGACCTGAAGGCATCCTCTGACAGCTGACCGCTCCCTGCTTTCCTTAGCCCTGCCCTGGGGATCTGTGCTCCTGTTGACCTTCACCATTCTCTCACTTGTCCTGAGCCCTCCTAATTCATGGCAACCAGGATGGAACCCACCCACCAGACTGGCTATATCCCTTTTCTTGGCATGTAAGTCCTACCAGAGTGGCCCATGCCAGCCACTCTCAGTCCCCAATGGTCCTCTTAGCTGCTGGGCCATCATCCTCAGCTGCTTTTCACCTGCAAAGGGCAACACTGCTCACACATAGCAGACTTGTCTTGCAGCTATGCCCAGCAATGGGCGACTCTCTCTTCCTCCACCCTTTCTTCTATGCTTCAGCTCAAAACAACATCCTTCCAGGCTGCCAGGCTTGGGACCGACTGTGGCATAACACCAGTCACCGTAGGAGAGATGGGTTTGTGTGCATGCTTACCTAGCTCACTGGCTTGGCCACCTCTTCCTCACATGCTAAGTAAGCACGATACTTGGCACGTGAGTATTTTCCAGACCAGACTGGATTTCAGCACAGTCACTAGTACATTTGGAAAGGCAGGTTTGGGGACAGACTGCAACCACACCAGCGGCACAGCTAGTTGTCACAGCACAACTGTAAACTCTTTGGAGTTTACAGGTCAGCCTAGGAGAGGTGGCGTTTATCTTCCAGAAGATTCTCCATCTAACAGCCAGAGGAAGCTGCAGGCTTCCTTCTTTCAGCATAAAGGGAGTGGAGGACAGCCCCTCAACCATGCCAAGGCTAGACTTCTTTCTTTTTTGTGTGTGTGCTGGTGCTGGGGCTTGAACTCAGGGCCTGGGCGCTGTCCCTGAGCTTCTTTTGCTCAAGGCTAGTTAGTGGTCTACTACTTGGATGACAGCTCCACTTCTGGATTTTTCTGTCATTAACTGAAGAGTCTCATGGACTTTCCTGCCTGGACTGGATTTGAACCTTGGCCCTCAGATCTCAGTCTCCTGAATAGCTAGGATTTTAGGTATGAGCCACCGGTGCCTGGCTCCAGAGCTGGGTTTCTGAATGTAGGCCATGGAAGCCTACATGGCTCAGCAGGGCCTGAGCTTCCTCTTAGGCTCTTGAAAGTCTTCAGGATGTTTTGTAACACAACCCCACATCTTTACACTGAGACCCACAAACTATGTGTAGCCAGTTCTGCAGACTCCTCCCCACCCACCCCGAGTGCCTCCAAAGATATGCAGGGAGTTGGGCCTCATGCTGGGCATAGCATAGCCCTTATAGGCACCATGGTATCCAGCTCCAATGAGCAGAACGGCCATGGCCCTGTGCCAGCCTGTCCTCAGCCACAGCAAACAAAGCCCATAGCTCTTGCTGCAGTGCCAAGACCCATGTGACCATGGCCCCGGACAATGAGACAACACAAGGACAGTGAGAAGATGCAGAGAGCCAGCATGGAGGCTTTTGTGGGACCTGCTGCTGGCCATGAAATCCCAAAGGAAGAACTGGCAATGGCAGCCAGGGCAAGAAGATGGCCCACTTTTCTGCGACTGCTTCAAAGGCCCTGGAAACCATCCCAGCACAGCAGACTGCACACTGTTGGGAAAATTCTTCCTCATCTATAGACAATGTCTTCCTATTTTCCTGAGGTATCCCAGCAAAACAAAAGCTGAACACAAGGATATCCTCATGAAGCGGCAATGCTACCAATGACTGCAGCTCTGAGGCTCTTACTTCCCCCAAGGGAAGGCCTGGGTGGTGGCAGGAGTCATCTCTGGTTGCGTCCTTGTACCTGTGGCTCCCTGGCAGCAGAACCTCTGGCTGGTAGCTCAGGATCCCTGCTGGACCTGAGTTTTTCATGTATTAAAATGGAGAAGTTTGGCTACCTGGCAGAACTGCTATAAGAAACACAAACAAGAGCAGTAAAATGGGCTGGGAATATGGCCTAGTGGTAGAGTGCTTGCCTCGGATACATGAAACCCTAGGTTCAATTCCTCAGCACCACATATATAGAATAGGCCAGAAGTAGCACTGTGGCTCAAGTGGCAGAGTGCTAGCCTTGAGCAAAAAGAAACCAGGGACAGTGCTCAGGCCCTGAGTCCAAGGCCCAGGACTGGCAAAAGAAAAAAGAAAAGAAAAAGGCCAGTAAAGCCCCTATGAGGCACACTGCATGGTCCTAGTGACTAGTGCTGTGTCTCTGAGACAGGAAGGCCGGGGTCAGTGAGTGACCTGGTCTGGAGTGGAAAGAGCCACCAGCTTCACAGCCGGGTGAGCTGGGTCACCTACTTCTCCCAACCTTGGCTGCCCTTGAGCAGCCTTTGTGCTCATCAAAGCCAGCAACTGTGGAAACTGGGTGTAAAAAAGGGTCCAGAAGCCCTCACAAGCTGCTCCCTCTGGAATGGCTCGTGTGTGTGTGTGTGTGTGTGTGTGTGTGTGTGTGTGTGTGTGTGTGTGTGTGTGTTAAGAGGGCTTGAACTCAAGGCCTCGCATTCTCATTTGTTTTTATATGCTCAAGGCTGACGCTCTACCACTTAAGGCACACTTTTCCTTCTGACTTTTTGCTGGTTAACTGGAGATAAGATTTCTCTGCCCAGGATGGCTTTGAACTAAGATCCTCAGACCTCAGTCTCTTGAGTAGCTAGAATTACAGGTATGAGTTACCAGTTCTTTTTGTTTGTTTATGGTTCCGGAGTTGGAATTTCAATGCTTTACCCTCTATCTAGCTCATATTGGTTGCTTACCACTTGAGTCAGATCTTCTCCATTCTGGCCTTTTGCTGGTTAACTGAAGATAGGAGTTTCTCTGACTTGGCTGGCTTCAATGCACAGTCCTCATATCTTAGCCTCCCCAGTAGCTAGGATCACAGGTGTGAGCCTGTGTGATAGCCAATGCTAATAAGAATGTATATAAATTGGGTGCGAGTACTCACCGTGTCCCCAATCTTCAGACCCTCACACTTCCTCTGGCCTGGATAGGACATGCCATCTTGGCAGGTAGCAGTAAAAAAGAGGTTAAGATCTTCTGGCTGATTCCAGACAGACAGCTCCACTTTAGACCGGATACTCTGAACAGAGAGGGAAAATGAGACCCAAGCTAGTCAGTAAAGACTACCATTAAGGTGCTCCCCATACTGTCTTCCGATACCCATGCGGCTTCTAACTCAGAAGGCTCAAGTCAAGGAAGAGCTAGGGGGTGTGGGCCCCTGCCTCTTCTCCATCTTCTTCTCTCTCCTCCCACATACCACCTTGGCAGACCTGGCTCAAGATCTCTATAAGCTCAGATAGGCTGAAAGGTCTGTCTACTAAAATTACACATTCTTCTTTTTCAAGGGTTTTTGCTCTGCTTGAAAGCTTCTCATTACCATCGTCAACTCTCACACAGCCATGACCACGCTCCCCCAACATACTTGAATGTGGGGCACAAAAAAAACAGGACACCATTCCTTTACTCAGTGGCTCATCTCTCTCCCCTTCTGACTAGCTTCTTAACATCCTGCAAAGCCAGGTCCTCCTCTTTCCAGGACAAACCCCCTCACTCTTCACACACAGGCTTGTCTCCTATTATCAAGTGTAGGACACATGCTTTCACAAGTTTGAAACTACATTATAAGAAAAATCCAATCTTCCATGTGGACTATGTTCTCAAAACACTGAATGAAACAAAAACTAAGTCAAAATGATTCATTGAAACAGAAAAAAAAAAAGAGAGAGACAGAAAGGGGACTGAAAATACCATGTATTGAAAAGGACATGGAGCATGAGGGACTCTTGTTGTTGTTGGTGGTGGTGGTCTCAGGGCTTGAACTCAGGGACTGGGCTCTCTCCCTAAGCTTTAGCACTCAAGGCTAGTGCTCTACCACTTGGAGCAATAGCACTACTTCTAATCTTCTGGCAGTTAATGGGAGTTAAGAGTTTCACAAACTTGGGGCTAGGGATATAGCCTAGTGGCAAGAGTGCCTGCCTCGGATACACGAGGCCCTAGGTTCGATTCCCCAGCACCACATATACAGAAAACGGCCAGAAGCGGCGCTGTGTGGCTCAAGTGGCAGAGTGCTAGCCTTGAGCGGGAAGAAGCCAGGGACAGTGCTCAGGCCCTGAGTCCAAGGCCCAGGACTGGCCAAAAAAAAAAAAAAAAAAAAAAAGAGTTTCACAAACTTTCCCGCCCTGCAGGCTTTGAACCACTATCCTGAATAGACAGACCAGGGACTCTTATATTGCCAGTTGGACTGTAAGTAGGTCCAACTCTTTAGCAAACCATTAGATGGTATCTTCTAAGGTTTAGGCTAACTTTACACCCAGCACTGACTTGAGGGTATGTGCAGCAGGAATGTATACACTACCAAAAGACATGGATGAGGATATTATGGCCATCAAGGTTTGTAATAGCTAGAATCTAGAAACTAACCAAAGCCCATCAGTAATGGGATAGATTTAAAGTAAATTACAGTGCATTGACATATTTGTGTGAACTGTAAGCAACAATGAACAAAATACAATTATATACAATAACAATGATGAACATCACATTGCCCAAAGGAAGCTAGACACAAAGGCTTATACACTGTACTATTCTACTTACAGTTAGTTATAAAGACATTTGGGTCCCCAATGGACCATATGTACAATGGTAGTTGCATAACATTATAACAGAAATGTGTCAAGAGGATTACAAGCTTGAGGTCAGCTTGGGCTATAGAGCAAGACACTGTCTCACAAGAATAAAGAAATACAATAATTAAAAAAAAAAAGCTCTTGAAATTTTCTAAGAAAGATGATGCTTTGAAGACTGAGGCCAAATGAAGTAACTGGCTTAAGGGTCATATTTACAACAACATTATTTAAACTGTTTGTACTAAATACTTTCAGTACAACTGGACATACAAATACTGAGAGACACATGAACTCAAATTCAGACTCCCTCTACAGAAAACAGAAGAGTAGGTTGACTTGCCTCTTGCTTTCATAGGCTTCCTTTTCCCTTTCTTTTATTTACTTGGTTTTTTTGCTGAGCATTTGGTGTTAAACTTAAATGAAAGATGCAGGGTGTTTTTTCCCCCCCTAACAAATCAACAGCTTGTTGAAAATACTCTGCAAAAAAAAAAAAAATGGTCTCTCTCTTTGCAACAAATTGTCTAAGTGCTTCATCAACTCTAAAAATACTATCCCTCTTATATCCGCTTCCTCTTGAAGTGCCAGCCCTAACTGGTGAAAGGTCACAGAAATGTCACTCAACACACAACACTCTCCTACTGAATGTGATTATTTTCAGATCTGCCTTCTGGCTGCATTGTGAATGTGTCTCTCTCTCTCTCTCTCTCTCTCTCTCTCTCTCTCTCTCTCTCTCTCTCTCTCTCTCTCTCTCTCTCTGCTTAGCACAAGTCCTTGTTGATTGAATGGATGCATAGAAGGATATAAGTTTTAACAGGCCAATGGTCTGGGGTATAGTGGTATAGTAGAAGATCAATTTTTTAAACAGGGAAATTTTATTTATTTAAGTAAGAAGAAGGGAAGGGATAGTATGTCATAACAGAGTTAAGTAGAGCTATATAACAGATGATTTGAGAACAGTCACTTGAAACAGGGGGCTCTGCTATCCAGGAACAAATCAGGAAGGGAAGGCATTGTGGCTTCCCCATAAGGACCAGGCAAAGCCACCACCTGGCAAGACAAGGCAGGGAGAGAAAGAGCACTGGGGTGGGGGGTGGGGTGGGGGTTCAAACCTGCCTATTGCTAACAATAATGGGAGAGAAAGTGAATCCCGCCTCCAGCCTGTTCTGACCTGAAGTTAGTGCTGCTATTTCTGCTCCCCATAGAGCCTCTGGAGTCAGAAACTCTCCACCTGTTACAAGCAGCAGGAACCAGGAGGCTCATTCACTTTAAACTTCTCATTTATGTATTGTGCCAGTCCTGGGGTTTGAACTCAGAGTCTGAGTGTTATCTCTGAGATTCTTCTTCTCAAGGTTAGCACTCCACCACTGGAGCCACAGCGCCACTTCCAGCTTTTACTGAAGATAAGAGTCTCAAGGACTTTCCTGACCAGGCTATAGCCTTGAACCACAATCTTCAAGATTTCAGCCTCCCGAGAAGCTGGGGTTACAGGTGTGAGCCACTGGCTCCTGGCTCCAATTTCTCATTTATGAGAGCAGAAGTCAAAGCTCAGCTGCCGGAGCAGGCAGGACAGGAAGCTAGACCTCTCCCTCCCCTCCAGGCCTTACTGTAACCCCCACCCCTGCGCATGCCCTTCTTTCCTCAGAATGGGCTCTGACTTTAGAAAGTGCAGTTCACCAAGTTGCACCCTGGATGAGGGTCCGTCATCCTCCCCCAAAATACCATGAGCTCCTGGAGAGCAAAACTGTTTTGCTCACTTCTTTATTGCTATGGCATAATAGCACATTAGATCTTTAGGCTATACTTGCTGAATGAATGAATAAATGAACGAAATGTACGATATAGCAGAGGAAGACATCAATTCTTATATACAAAGGCATTTGTGTGTGACGTCGAAACTTCAATAAATTCCTACCCGACTGGTCCCTGAAGATGGTTTTTCACTCCCCAGCCTAAGAAAAGAACTCAATGTCAACAGTGTTAGACGTTTTTAAAGGCTATTCTGTTACATTCCTGGTCAGGTTGGGTCACATCTGCAATTGCTCTAGGTTGGGCTGGCTGTGGAGCGGGTGGAACAGACTTTATGGCAACAGCCAAAAGAGAAACACATGGTCTGCAGAGGGAGCGCACACCACAGGCTCTGACATCACCTTCTGTATGCCAAGCTAGAGGTTTCCTGCTCATTCGGCTCTCTCCCACTTTGAAAAGAGGTCCCTGTGGTTTCTGTCTGGGTCCCTTCTCCCTCTGTCAATGCAAGGAGATGCTCACATCTGTGTGTATGGACCCAGGCGTGAGTCTGAGCCCTGAAAGAAAATCTCTCATCAGTACCTACACTGAGTAATGCCCCACCCAGCCAGACACCCTCGGGAGAATTTGTAAGTTCTCAAACTGGAGAATCTTGACACAGCAAGAAAAGAAAAATCATAAGTCCAGGAAGTTAACAATTCCACATGACGAAGGATATACACAGAACAGACAAATTCTGTGAGATTTGAAGTTACACATTGTCTTTCCATGTGCCCCCTCCTCAGCTGTGCCAAATACCACAGCTATTTCAACTGTCACATATTCTCCAACCAACCACAAATCTTTCCTGCCAGCACTCCAGGGGAGGTAAGACATCAACACCCACACTTAGGTCATGTGTTTGTTGCATGACTCATAGGAAATCTACCAAGAAACCACTCCAACTGGAAGAGAACCAGAATGCAGAGCTGCAAGGGCTGCGGGCCAGGTAGAAAAACAGGTAGAAGGCTAAGCAGAGCCAATTCTGTGGCAAAACTCACCTTTCTCAACAGAGGCCGGTGTAGGCTTGAAGCCAGGAAAAGTATAAGAAACTTAATACCCAGAGTTTACACCTTCATCGTCATCCTCTTCCTCCTCCTCTTCTACCTCTTCTTCTCTCCTCCTCCTCCTCCTCCTCCTTCTTCCCTTCCTCCTCCTTCCTCTTTTTTCCTTTTTTTTTGGTGCCAGTCCAGGGGCACTATCCCTGAGCCTTTTGGTTCAAGGCTAACATGCTACCATTTGAGCCACAGCCCCACTTCTGGGTTTTTGGTGGTTAGTTAATGATATGAGTCTCATGGATTTTCCTGTCTGGGGTGGCTTTGAACCACAATCCTCAAATCTCAACTTCCTGATTTCAGCAAGGATTACAGGCATGAACCACTGACGCCCAGCTACAATTTAAATCTTTATGTTTTATTAATCAAGCCCGAATAAGGCTTTAAAAAAAAACTTTCCCACTAAATTTGAATAGTTACTGTTGATAATGACCTAGTCATTCTGCTAATTTTTTTTCAAAATGAAGTTCCCAATGCTCAATTATAAACCATATGCTTATTACTTTCCTAGCCTGTTTTCTATAGAAGCCAGTTTGACTTAGTGGAGTCAAGCGCTAGTATTACAGCCTCACAATTTCTCAGGAGATTCACCCCAGGTTCCTAGCATATTATCGATCCCACCTGGAAAGACCACGTTCTCCACTAATCCTAGATCCCAACTCCACAAAGACAGAAAGAGCTCATCACTCCTCCTGTTCCCTGACCCCCAAGTCCGTGGATTTCCACTAAGAAAACATTTACATACAATGAATCCTGTTCAAGGTCAATGCCATGAACCTCGGAG
This sequence comes from Perognathus longimembris pacificus, assembly GCF_023159225.1. Classification (NCBI taxonomy): domain Eukaryota; kingdom Metazoa; phylum Chordata; class Mammalia; order Rodentia; family Heteromyidae; genus Perognathus; species Perognathus longimembris. The sequence goes on from NC_063165.1 coordinate 50,000,070, forward strand.
AGAGACCAAGCATTTATGAGATCCTGTGGGGCTTTGGTCCCCCCACGTGAGCACAGACACATAGGACTACTGGGTCACACGGAATGCCAGTGAGCACAGTTGCCCTGTTCCTGGCAAATACATCCAGCCAGCTCTATGGAGTTGGGTGCCATTATGCCCACTTTATCCTAATAGAACAGAGGTCCTGGGCCTCCTGCAGGGAGCTGCAGGGTCTGAACCAGGAGCTGGCTGAGGATGGACATGCTAGAAAATGGCTGATGTGGAATCCCAGAACATCCTCACACCACCCGGCAGAGTGCAGATGAGGCCGCTCCTCAGCTGTGTCTTCCCCAAAGGCCTGCCTCAGCAGGAGAGCTGCCGGGGCTGCCCTGGCCTGTGAGAACAGGTGCAGTAGCAACCTGCCTCAACCCCTCTGATGCCATGGGGACTCCAGGCTATGATCTCCTCAGAAGGAGGGCTGAACAGTGCTGGGCACTTGAAGTTCAGTGTCCAGAGCTTGAGCCTCAACAGGCTCACGAATGAGCAGCCCTCAGAATAAGGTAGCCATGGCAGGCCTGGCCCCTGTCCAGTAAACACTTCTCAACCCCCCTCTCAGATGGTACCCCTATAATCAGGCATAATGGCTGAGCCGAAAACCAAATTCCTCACTGAGGAGGTGGAAAACAACTGACGTAGAAGCCGATTTGGAAACCTTATCTCACTGAGCCCGGGGCTCCGAGATGGCTACTGGATCTGGTGAGAACTTAAAGGTCAGAGGAGCTTTGGCAGGGAGGAGGGGGAAAGAACAGGAAAGGAGAAGGAAGGCACTAGTTTCTCTCAGCAGAAAGTTCCAGAAAGAAATGAGGAGTATCAGCATTCATGAGAGGAGAGGGTTGAACAGCAGAAGAGAGGAGGACCAACTTGCCTCCCGACAGCCCATCTCACTGCCCTTAGGACATAGAAGCTCAGAGAGTATAGGGCTGGGCACACCCCAAGTTTTAGGGGTTCCCCCAAAGTGAGGGTGATGGGACACAACCGAATCTACAAACCCAGTGCTCTACCTACCCAACCTCACAATAGCACCGGGACCTCACTAGGAGAGGGCAGGAAAGAGGCAGCAGTAGGTGACAAAGACAATGACTTACATTGTATGCATTGATAATCAGCTGAATGATGTTTTTGGAGTCTCCATGCAAAATCTCCACTGTGGTTCCAGGTATCAGAGCGGTAAAATTCTTGGGGAAAAAAAGGACAGAAATCAGTACACTAAGTGAAGTGAGCCAGACCCAAAGAAACATGGACTCTATGGTCTCCCTTACTGGGAATAATTAGTACAGGTTTAGGCAAGTCATAGCAGAGCATCACAAGGCCCAATAGCTATACCCTTATGAACACATAAGATGATGCTAAGTGAAATGAACTCCATGTTATGGAAACAATTGTTATATCACAGTTGTAACTACTTTCAACGACCCATGTGTATCTGTAGCATCTATTATTGATGATGTTCTTGTATCACCTTCCTGTAGTTGTACCTACACTATCTCTGTAATCTTATCTGAGAATATTGGAAACCTTGTATACTGGTATTGGAACTAGCAAATTGAAAGGGAATACCAAAATTGAGAGACACAGGGTAAAAAAAAAGACAAACAACTACAAAAGCAATACTTGCAAAACTGTTTGGTGTAAGTGAACTGAACAACTCATGGGGGGAAAGGGAAAGGGGGAGGAGGGAGGGGGGAATGAGGGATGAGGTAACAAACAGTACAAGAAATGTATCCAATGTCTAACGTATGAAACTGTAACCTCTCTATACATCAGTTTGATAATAAAAAATTTAAAAAAAAAAACAATTTCCAGAGGGAAAAAAAAAAGAAATCAGTACATCTTGCCTTCCATTCTACCAGAATGGACTGTGCTCTACAAATGAGAAGCCTAAGGGCCAGCACTGTATTCTGCCACTCTCTGGTACCACCCACAGGGTAAAATGTCTCCAGGAGATGTGAGAAGCCCTGGAGTGAGGAAGAGCAGCTGCCATGGGCCCCAGAGCACCCAGCCCCGTGCATAGGAGAGGAGAGCTGGCAAGGCACCCAGCCCCTGAGTGGAAAGTCCTAGGGAATGCATCTCCTCAGGTGAGCTATGGACAGCTTCTCATAGTCCATCCTCCTGGGTGCACTGCCCTGGGTGATTTTCTAGACATTATAACCTGCTCCCTGCGGCTCATCTCTGATTGCAGGATGATTCAGCCTGTCCCCCAGGTGCAGGGACCGCTTTCTCAGGTCTCCTGTACACCCCTCTTGAGTAGGGAGCTGAGATGGGAAGGACACCCTCCTGAGGACTTCTGGATACTGCCAAGCAACATCCTGAGACAAAGCAAGCAGCCTTGTGGTATAGCCTGCCCCCCTCCTTTAATGCAGCTGCAGGGCCCCTCCCAAGCCAGAGGCATTTGGGGATGAAGATGATGGCTAACACCAAGAAGGTCTTCCCTCATGGAATTTCTGGAAGCCACATGGACACATGTAACTAGTCTCTCTGAAAATGTAATTTGCAAAATGTTTGATGAGCTTTAACCTAACATGTTCCACCGAACCAAAGGAGATACAGTTGCCTTTCCATTTCCCTCGTGTCAAATGGATCAAGAACTCAGGAAGACCCAAGTTCACCGATGATGACCTCAGGTGGGAACCTCAGAAAAACAGTAAACAAAAAAACAGAAAAGCAAAGACTCTTTGGTGGACAGAGTGACTACAACTTGCAATATGAAGGATGTCAGGGGTGAGCTGAACTTCACATTCAGCTCCTGTGGGCTCCTAGTACTTAACTCACCTGTGACTGCAAAACAACATGTTCACAGGAACCAAGGACGCTGGTCCATGGGATGAACAGTTAGATGGAACAGACTCATACAGACCCTCTCTTTTCTTCGGGGACTCCTGTCCTCAGCCAACCCTGGTCTCCTATCCTCTATAAAAAGACATAAAACTAGATTCTTGGATTCCCTGTGCAGGTGCCCAGATGACTGAGTTTCCTTTCTGTGTATTTCACTTAAAATTTTCCTTCCCTATTACAGTGTGTCCCTGTGATTTCATTTCACCATCTGAAACTGGAATTCACAGGCCTTCCAAGGGTTTTCTCACAATCAGAATAAACACCATGTGTTGGTTTCCTTAATGATCTTTTCTACTATAACCAGACAGTACAATCTTGACTCCTTGTCTCACTCTCCCGCCCAGAGCAGGGCTGTGAATAGTCCTTACCTTCCACCACCCATCTAACCTCCCATTTATCTCAGTGGCCAGTCAGCAGGGTCCCAGCAAGCAGCCACCAGCCACCCTCTGTTCTTCTAGGCATACCTTACCTTGTAGAGCATATAGTGGCTTTTTGTCACAGCAAAAATGAGATTGATGTTATTCTCTGCCAACTTCTCTCCAAGCAGGGCAAGGGATGGGTAGTCCTAGGGCCAAGGCAAAGGTCAAGGCTGTAACACTCCCAATACATTGAAACACCAGCACCCGCTGTAACACATACCCAACTGCTTGGTACTTGCCACGAAGAAGGTAAGATTTCCCTTAGATGGCCTGGAAAAGCCCTTCAATAACCAAGCTTCATTCACAATCCCTGGACTAAAGGACTGTGTGGAAAGACCCTCATAGAAATGGCCTTCAGGTATTAGACCTGAGAGAGAGGAGTGAATACTGGGGCTTCTGGTCCATGTGTCTGTCCATTCAGCAAAGATGGGAAAATGAGAGCTCAGGGAGAATGACCACCATATCCTACTAATGCCATCCAGCACCTGTTACCTTTCCTCTTTCCTGTGGCTTTTACCCTATTTTCCTTTTGTGTTGGGGTCAGCTGCACCTTTAAGGGGCCACAGCTGACCTCAGCCTGTCCCTCCCCTTCCTGTCTTTAACCGGAAGAGAAGGAAGTCTGACATCACTTAAGGGATAGCTCCTTGGGACCAATCAGGGGCCCCTCTCTTGTGCCCGCCTTTGGAGTATATCTGGGAGGTTCATCATTTGAATAAACAGAAGCCCTAGAGGCTTTCTCCAGGGGCCCACGCATCCGTGTCGTTCTTGGCGGCTTTGGGGCACCCTGCGACCACACGCCACCAAGGCTACCAGTGGCCATCGCTCCCGTGAGTACGATAAAGGGCCACCCAGGAAGGGGCGGACAAGCCCCTTCCCCCCCAAGCGAGGGGAAGTCGAGAGAGCCCACACTTTTGCTATACCCAATAGTGTTTAGCTGTCAACTCCCATTCCCCACCCTATTCATGGCTCTGAATGGGTGGAGGAGGCTCCTGCTCTCTAGACTAAAAGCTGGGGCACGAACTGTGAGCAAGGAGAGAGTCAAGGAGAAGCAGCTTCACGAGGTCCTTAAAGCTTTTAAGGGCTACTGACTGGTTCAGGGGCCACAGTCAGGTGAGGTCCTATAGCATGAGACCTTTCTCCAGACTCCTCCATGGCTTCATGACTTGAAAGCGAGAGACAATGGGCTTGTCCAGAAAATAAAATTGAGAAATCCTCTCTAGACACTGAATGAATCTGAGAGAGATGGGGATAGACATTCCTGAAAGTTTGTACAGTTAGTGTGGCAGGACCTTGGTAATGGTTGGGGCTAGATGATCAGTATGGAGGAGGTCATGGACTGGCCTTGAAGTATATGTGTTTGAATTTTTCTTTTTTAATTCAATGGTCACAGTCATAGACTACTGAGAGTAAGGTCCCTGAGGCCTCCTACTCCTGCTATCCATTCCTGATACAGAGGAATCACTGCCTCTGGGAGCTACTGCTGGGAGTCAGGAAGTCTTGGCCTGTAACATGTGCGTGTGTATGTGCGTGCATGACCTCTTCCCCTCACAAGACTCTCCCCATTCAAGTACACAATGGCACAAAGACAGACCAGCTGCAGAAAATATTCTAAGTCAATAAGGAGTTCTGGAAAGCCAGTTGGAAAAGACAGAATAATGAACAATCCCCATTCCCAAGAATGGAACCAAACGTCAGGGAGGGCTGAGGGCCAAGGCAGACTTCTTCAGTGGAGTGGACCAGCTGTGGGGGCCACAAGGATGGCACGGGGAGCCCACCCAAGCCCTCACCATCTGGTTGGATGCAGTGTACTCGTTGGCCTCATTCAAGTGGCACTGGCCATCGTGGGGCTGCACCAGCCCACCTAGTTTTCCATCCAGTGCGATGTGGGGCACGTCATCTGTCGTGAACACCAGCAGATGCAATGCATCCTTCCGCCAGCCGATCTTCTCCTAGAGGACAGAAGATTGAGGGGAGAGGGGGGTTTTGAGTCTCAGTAGCATTCCTGCCCAAGTGTTCCCCAGGGGGCATCAGACAAGACCACAGCTATCTCCAGGGCTCCATGTTTGTGTACAAGGCTTCCCCTCTGCCCTGTTTTCCTGAGGCCAATTCACTGAACACTGGAGAAAGTTTCCGCAAAGGCCCGAAAGTCCCCAGCCCAGACTGGGAAAACCAGGATATGCAGACACCAATCTTTGAGCCTTTCCTCACACAGGCTAATGTGTCTGGACCCCTTCCTTACCTGCCACGGCTGCCCTCCCTGCTCCTTTCAGTTACATCTCGGGGTTGTTCTGCCCGATATTCCTTCCCCTACAGCAACTGCCACATCACCCAATGTGGCTGAGCTCAATGAAGATAATGGTTAAAGGAGCACTCCAGGCCCTCGCCAGACATGGCTCACTCCAGGGACACCGTGCTCAAGAGACCTGCAGCTACATCTGTCTTGTAAGGATTTAGTAGGGTAGGGGTTGCATTCTGGTAGAGACTGTGGTTCTGACTGCCAAAAGAACCCCTTTAGTCTCCATCAGATCAACCTTGTTCTCTTTCTTGCTTCACACCACGACATCTATTCAGTCTATAGGCTGAGGCCCAGGTAAATACAATCTGTGTAGCAAAGGAAGGACCGTAATTTTCATATTCAATCACTGTGGCCCAGACATTACACAAGCCAGGCATTGGTGGATGTCACCGGTAATCCTGGCTACTCAGGAGGCTGAGATCTGAGGATTGTGGTTCAAAACCAGTCCGGGTAAGAAAGTCCATGAGTTTCTTATTCAACTAGCCACCAGAAAACTGGAAGCAGAACTGTAGCTCAAAATGCTAAAGCTCTAGCCTTAAGCAAAAAAGCTCAGGGACAATGCCCAGGCCCTGAATTCAAGCACCATGACTGACAAAAAAAAAAATACATATATAGACAAAAACATTCCCAGTAATTAAGGAGACTTCGATACAGAGCAACAAAAACTGGGAAAAACTGGGGTATGATATACCTTTTTACAAATGTTGGCAATGGAGTAACTAGAGAAAAGATTTGTAAGTTATTTTTTATTTTGTTATATTCTATTTTGTGCTGGTACTAGGGCTTGAACTCAAGGTCTCATACTTTGCTTTAGCTTTTTTTGCTTAAGGCTAGAGCTCTACCACTTGAGCCACATCTCTATTTCTGGCTTTTTGTTAGTTAACTAGAGATAAGAGTCTCATGGGTTTGTCTGCCCAGCTGGCTTCAAATCAGGATTCTCAGATCTCAGCCCCCTGGGCAGCTAGGATTGCAGGCATAAGCCACCAGTGCCTGACTTAAGAGAAAGGATTTAAACAATATTCAATGTGCATATTTGATACTGAGTGACGTGCTGGGTTCACAGGCCTTACAGACGAAAAACGCTCACTCTCTTCATGGCAAGAGAGGCGGGGTATAAGGGGATCATTCCCTCATATTCATTACCTCAGAGGTGGATGGATATGCTAACCTAACCAACTAAGATGATATTGTCTCCGCTGCTCTGGAAGCAGAAATGGACAGAGGAAAAAAAAAAATAGAGCAACAAGGGAGAAAAAGGGATTTGACAAGAAGTCAATGAGGCCTGAAAACCCAGAGACCTACTGTGAGCATGGATCTTCATCTTTGGGGGAATCAGTTTCCCAGACAAACAGCATTCACCCAGTATACAACTAGTTATCTCTGAGACTATTTTTAAGCTTGTTTGAGATCTCAAAGAGCACACAGTCAAAGATAATGTTGAGGGAATGAGGCCAGGGATGAAGAGATGGAGGACTCTGAGTCTTACACAAAACATGCTGGGGTGAAGGGGTAAGGAAGAGGAAAATGCTTGGGAAATGTTGGAAGAAGGAAGGAACTAGTGCTCAGGATCTGTGTCACAGGCTTCCCCTTTGCTTTAGGTTCCTGTTTTCCTCCTTGAGAGGACAAGAATATGGGGGAGTTCTGGGCACTGACAAATCACAGAACAAAAAGGCATATAACAATTTATGCACACATCAGAAATCTAGAGTAAAAAACACCAAGAAAGACCATACAAATAAGAAATGACAGAATAACTGATGGTGGACCCCAGCCTTAATCAAATAACCTTAATCCTATCCCTAACCCAGACCCTACCCCTAACAAAAACCATGCCCTAACTCTAACCTTACACATAACCCTACCACTAACCCAAATCCTCTATTATCCTAATCCCAAAATCTAACTCTATCCCTACCCTTAATAAAACCCTACCCTTAAAATAAATACTAACCCTGACCCAAAGCCAGATCCTAACCCTATTCTAACCCAAACTGTACCCAGATCCTAATCTCAAACCTCTCCTATCTCAATTCTACCCCTAAACCTATCATACCCTAACCAAACCCTACCTCTAACCCAAATACTGACCCTACCCCAAGTATTAACCAAAATCCTATCTCTAGCCTTATTCCTACACCTAATCTGAACCCTAATCATAACCTTACCTTTAACCCTAACACTAACTCTAATCCTGATTTAATCCTAACCCTATCCTGAATCCTACTCTACCCATAACCATACCCCAACACAAAATGAACACAAACACACATACATAAGACAAACAGACACACACACACACACACACACACACGCACGCGCGCGCACATACACACACACACAACAGATAGACACACACAGAGTTAAAAAACACTTATGGTATAGAAGTTGGGATGGTAGTTCATCTTGGCAAGACTCAATTGCTGATACTACTGTTTCTTTACCTGAAAAATATTTTTGTGTTCTCAACATTTATTAAGATGGTCTATGATACACAGTTTTCTATGTACATGTTATAGATAGATTGATAAAATTTAGAAGGTTAAAACAAAGCAATACATCATAACCCATGGAGCATGTAAGTGAGGGTGAGAGCCTTAGTGACAATGTCCACTTAAAAGAGTGCATAGCAGACCACTGGTGGCTCACGCCTGTCAAGTTAGCTACTCAGGAGGCTGAGACCTGAGGATCACTCTTAAAGCCAAGCCAGACAGTAAAGTCTGTGAGACTCATCTCTAACTCATCAACTACCAAAAAAGCCAGAAGTGGTACTGTGGCTCAAGAGCACTAGCAAAAGAAGGTCAGGGATAGCACACAGCCCTGAGTTCAAGTCCCAGGAACAGCACACACACACACAAAAAGGGAGTACCTGGGTACATAAACTAGCTATATTTTTGCAGCCATATTTCAGCCATCTGCTAAACACTGTAGCCAGAAAGTAGAAGACCAACTTCTCATTTGGCTAAATGTATTAAGAAACTCAGAGAAAATCAGAGACCTAAATAAATGGTCAGAGATAGATACCTTTTTCATGATTAGAAGGGCCAATGGTGTTGAGATATCACTTCTCTATAAATTGATCCATAGAGGTAACACATGAAAAACCACAGGAAAAGCCACCTGGACAGAACTAGGAGGGAGGAGGCCCTGAAGGGGGCAGGAAGCATGCAGGATTGCACGGCTGTCTAGGCAACTTCGCACGCCTTCAACCCCAGGCAACTCCAAGGACCAGACAATTATATGTGCCCTAGAGGCTCAAAATCCTACTCTTGTTTTACCGACACTTCCTGTTTGGACATTCTTTTTAGCCTCCAGGCTCCAGAGCCAGCGGGCCAGAATGTCACCTTATAGTTGATCAGATGCTCAGAGAGATAAAAGTAACCAGCCCACCCCACTAGTAAGGGTCAGAGAAGGCAGACTGTGCCGGCCAGTCTTACCCCCAGAGCCACCCATTCACGAAGCACACATGGAGAGGAGGCTGTAAGTGTGCATCATAAGTGAGATAATCCAGTGGAGAGCTGGTACATGGTAGGCCCCTCCACTCATGATCACTGGATCCAAAACCAATGTTTGTGGAATGGAAGGCTGCATATGAAATGCAAAGAACTCCACAAGTGAAGAGTGCCACAGCAGAATAGTAATTCTGTTTTCTCTAAAGTGAGCTCTTGTTCTGCCAATGGTTGTCAATGGAGCAACAAACTTGGCCCAGAGGTTGCAACACTAGAGAGAGCCTGGACATACCTACTCATTCACCCAGGCCCTTCAGCTGGAGATCCCACGTGGTGACTTCATGGAGCTTTTACATTACAAAGAAATTCCCGGCTGACTGCAGGAAGTGTTAACCATTTTGAAGATTTTAAGTTCTGTATTCCATGCTCAAACTAGGAGCAATAGTTAGTTACAAATGGATTTTCCTGCATGCGTGGGGGGGGGGGGTGGGTTGGGGGCGCTCCTGGAGTGTAAACTCAAGGCCTGAGCACTGTCCCTGAGATTTTTTGTTCAAGGCTAGCACTTTACCCCTAGAGCCACAGCTCCACTTCAGGCTTTTTGATGGTTAACTGGAGATTTAAGTGTCATGGACTGCTGCCTGGGCTAGCTTTGAACTGTGGTCCTCAGCTCTCAGCTTGCTGAGTACCTAGGATTACAGATGAGCCACCCGTGTCTGGCTAGTATTATTGTATTTAAGGCAGTTTTATAGCTCCAGCTGGCCTGGAACTCAGGATTGTACCTCACCTTTGAGTACAGGGATTATAGATGTGTGTTACCATGCCCATATTTATTTGTGTAAAGGGAGTAAAACTAACCTATAAAATAGAACTTACTTTGGAGGCCAGAGTCTGTGAACTTTGGAATAGATGATTCTGAGTTTGAATTTTGCCCCGACTGTCAACCATGAACCCCAAATCTGTGCTTCCCTTCTCACAGCCTGTCTTCTCTGTAAAATGGAGCTGAGCCTGCTTTGCAGGGCCGGAGCTAACATTTTAGACACAAGGTACTAAAAATTACTTGGCATATAAAAGAGACTATAAATGGAATCTATAATCATCTTCAAAGAATAGTAAAACCTTTGAATTTCTTCTCTCTTCTTTTTACGAGTTAGCATAGAGGATACACATTAGTTCAAGGAACAATAATTGCTAGGCTACAAACAGGTTAAAAGCTCTGAATTAATTAAAAACCACTGCAAGATTCTATTGCAGGACTATTAAGCTAAAATTAAAAGGTCTTGGGCTGGGAATATGGCCTAGTGGCAAGAGTGCTTGCCTCCTATACATGAAGCCCTGGGTTCGATTCCTCAGCACCATATATATAGAAAACAGCCAAAGTGGCGTTGTGGCTCAAGTGGCAGAGTGCTATCCTTGAGCAAGAAGAAGCCAGGGACAGTGCTCAGGCCCTGAGTTCAAGGCCCAGAACTGGCAAAAAATAAAAATAAAAAATTTAAAAAGCCTTAACACTATAAGTGCTGATGAAGATGTATGGGCTGCTGGTAGAAATGTAAAAGGCTCATTACACAGGTGTGACATAGATTGCTGATGCACATACTTTAGAAAGCCACTAGATAGAGAGAGGGGTGTGGTGTGGTGTGGCACTTGTCTAGCAAGCAGAAGGATCTGAGTTCAGGCCCTAGTGCTGCTAGTAGAAAAGGAGGAACCATCAGAAAAATTAATTAAAAAGTAAAACATCTAGCACAGGATCCAACCATCCTCTTCCAGGTATGGACCCAAGAGAAAAGGAGGTATACATTCATGCAAAGGTAAGAACCCAGGCATTCATAGTGGCTCTCACAGAACAGGTATAAAGTAGAAACAAGCCCAAAGCCCATCAGCAGGTGGATGGATATTTTCTCTCAACTATATACAATTCCACCCATGCAGTATCTATGTAGTACTCCTGGGGGAGGGGGAGGAGGGTAGAGCATTTAACTACACAGAGGAATATCCAAATAATTGAATGGGAGTGAAATAAGCCAGACAACAAAAATTATATATTGTAGATAGAAAACCTTAGCAAATACAGTCTAGTATGCAGTAACAGAAGGTAAAGCCGTGGTTGCCTGGGGCAGTGGGGAATGGGGGAAGGAGAACTCACAAAGGGGCACAAGCACACTTGGGGGGATGGCCAAGAACAATATGTTCACTTTCCTGGTTTAGTGGATGGTTTCATGAGAGTACATATATATCTAAATGTACCAAAGTGAGCTAGTCACGGTGGTGCATGCCTACGATCCCGGCTATCAGAAGGTTGTGGCAGGAGGATCGCAGGTTTGAAGCCAGAGTAGGCTACAAAATAAGACTGCCTAAAAGTAAATTAAACTATACACTTTTGAGATGTGTAATACACACACACACACACACACACACACACACACACACATCAATTACACCTTAATCAAGTTTTTTTTTTAATTTAATTTTTTGTTGTTGGTCATGGGACTTGAACTCAGGATTTGGGCCTGGGTGCTGTCCCTGAGCTTGTTTGCTCCTTTGAGCCACAGCAGCACTTCTGGCTTTTGAGTAGTTAATTGGAGATGAGTCTTACACGGACTTTTCTGCCCAGACTGGCTTTGAACTGTAGTCCTTGTATCTCTCAGCTTCCTGAGCAGCTAGGCTTATAAACATGAGCCACTAGTACCTGGCTTTATTTTTTTTTTAAAGGAAGGTTTGCTCTGCTCAGAATGTCAGTTAAATACAGTGCATTGCACGAACTTGCAGTCAGGAATGTGCCGGGAACGGCACACATAAACATTCTCTTTCTTGGCAGGAGTATCTGACCACTACCCACGGTCACCATGTGTTTGGGCTCGGATGACTGGTAAGTGAGCCTCACATCTGCTTTGCCTCTGTGCTCTTGGGCAAGTTATTTCATCTTTGCCAATCTCAGTTTCCTCATCTATACAAAGGAGATAATAACCACTCTGATCAAATAAGGCTATTTATTGAGGGAATTCAACAAAATGACACACAGGAAGCATGGAGCCCAAGCAACTAGTGCATGCTCTGAAATGTAGTAAACACTCAATAATTGATGTTTGTTATCCTCAGTGTTTCCACAAAACCTCTTACATCTATAATTCAGAAGCACCTGAGTTTATATTTGGATTATAGGATAGGGGGGTTATTTATCTCCTTTTAAAAAAATTATGTTTCATATGTCTGCTCTATTAAAAAGTTTTAAGTGAAAAGGAAGACCTAGTTAAGTCCCTGAGTAAAAACAACAGGTAAACAAATTAGATTTCATTGAATGTGACAGAGGCCAGTCCTGGAGACAGAAACTCACTGGTCTTGAGCAAGAAATCCAGTGTCTGGCCAAGATTGCGGTTCACTAACTTCTCTGTCTACGGGAAGATCTGTATCCAATTCATCTCTAAGTCTGTTTCATCCTTCCCCCTCCCCCTCCTATGCTCGCTCAGGGGGTGACCTGGCTTCATTTGTCACCCAGAGAGATAAGACCCCCTCCTCACCTGCTCCTAGAATCTCCCTTCCCCTGTGAGCATACCTTCCAGCCAGTGTCTTCCTTCCTGAACAAGCCAGCCAATCTACCTCGCTCCCCTCTGACCTCACTGTCCCAAAGGAAGGGCAGCTCCTCCCTCCCTTAGCAAATACAGCCCAGCAAGTCCCACCCTCTGCTAAGAACATTCCACCCATCAGTGTCTCCACAGTTCCTTCCCATGTGCTTTAAAATAAGCTCTTGGACTGGTTACCCTAGACCTTCCTTTGACCCTGCTACTCCCAGACTCTCAGTCCTCATATCTCTCCCCTTTGTTTTTAAAACTAGCAGGCTGTTGCATCTATTTCTTTCTCTCCATTTCTTAAAATCTGACCACTTTCTCAATCACCCCCTAAAAAAAAAAGAATTAGGGAACTGAAAGGAAGACCAAACCCTTCCAATCTGAGAAAATAAAAATGGCTCTTCCTAAGGGCACAGATGGACATGCTGGCTGTTGGTCTCTAACAGCTGGCCCCAGAGAATCTGGGGCCCAAGAGGAGAGGAACGTATGGCGAGGGGACAGAAGCCCTGGTTTCTCTAGTGTGAGGACTTCAGTTTCCAGCTGTGGGGCAGTTTGGTTTCCTCCAGATGGGAGGAGTCATACCCCACCCCCACCCCCACCAGCTCTAAGTTCTCTTAAAGGCATGAACCCCCTGCCCCATCCCACCCACTGGGTCCCTGGGTCCCCTGAGCAGCTCCCCTATTAGAACAGGAGGAGGGCTCCATGGAACTGGCAGCAGCCAGGGAGAGATTTTCCTAGACACCAGCTCACAGCAAGCTGGGGAGAGTTCATGATCTCAGAGACCAGATCCTAATGTAGCTAAGAGGATGGTGCAGCAAGAACCACAGACAGGTGGGAAAGGAATGAGGCAGGTGAAGCACCAGGGAGCCCTGTTACTGGGTAGAAAAACAGGCTTGGGAAAAACAGGTAACACCTGGAGTTTGGAAGGCAGCCCGGGGGCTTCTCAACTAACTTTCTCAAGCACCGGCTTCTTTCTCTGGCAACACTGGCACACACTGGCGGTATTGGGCCTGCACACTGCCTGTGACATCAGGCAACTACTCGGATGCTAATGCTCCATTAGCAAGTCTTCCTTTCCTTGGACTCTGAGCTACTTTTCTGTGGCCATCCTCATGTATCTCCTGGGCCAGGCAGAAAGGTCTGTTCTGTCTTCTGAGGTGACAGCCTCGGCCGGCTGACATTCTTCTTATGCTATGTCTCCTGGGATGACATGATTTCCACACTCAGCACCACCGCTCACCCTCACTTCTGCTGAGGCAGACCCCCCCCCCACACACATACACACATACACGCACGCATGTGTATGCGGTGTGACCCACACAAAGGAAAGCAGGCCTGTGACAGTGGCCAACATGGCTCTGCCTGGGCCCTGAGCTCATGGCCTGGGTCTGAGAGCTGAATTTTCCAGGGGCCTGGCAGTCATCTGGCCTGCAGGTCCCCACAATCCACTTCATAGTACTGTGTTTACATTACAGGCGGAGTGTGGCAAGGGAAAGACTCACACTCAAGCACACCCAGCGGAGAGTGCAGGGGGGACCTGGGCACCATGTCCAGCAGGCTGTCTTAGAAAACATAGTGAACTGATGTGGGCAGCTCGCTGATCTGACTCACTGATGCAGAGATAGCCTCACAACACCCTCCCCTCCAGAAAGCCACTGGAATGCAAGGGGGCCTGGGACAAAGACCATTCCTCTGGGAGCAGCGTCCTCAAGGAAGATTCACTCTGAATGGCTCCTATCTCTTAATTCACTGTGATTAAAACTAGCAATCACCCACACGAAGAGGTCAAGACAGAGAGCAAAACACACAGCCCACGGGCCTGTCCCTAAACAGTTACCTGGCACATGTTTCCTGGCCCAGGCTTCCTCTCTGCTGTATGAACAACAGTGTCTGGCTAAGTCCTCTGAGGGAGAGCCCACAGGAGCAGAGCTCAAAGTTTAAAGGTCCCCCTCAGAACTGGGGAAGACAAGGCAGGAATGGGAGAGTCCATCTTACAGGTAGGGAAGCCAAGAGTTGCGCTCTAACAGCATGCCGACCTCAGGCAACCCAGGGCTCCCTCCCTGGAAATCCTAAGGACTGTCAGTCACGGCACAACTATGCCTAATGAGCAGGGAAGTCCTGGCTCCAGAGACAAATTGTACAAGCCAACTCTCTTCCCAAGACTATTTCAGCCTGTACTGCAGTTGGCAGGCAGGGTCAGGAGAGTAATTGTGATGGTCCTTTGGAATAGGAGTTGATGCATTTGGAAAATCACCCCTCCCACTCCTCTGTTCTTTTATGACAGAAGATGCAGGGTCCCCGTGGCACACACATGTAATCCTAGCTACTCAAGAGGCTGAGATGTAAAGATCATGGTTCAAAGCCAGCCTAGGCAAGAAAGTCTGTGAGGCTCTTATGTCCAATTAACTACCAGAAAGCCAGAAGTGGAGCTATGGCACATGTGGTAGAACATCCATCTTGAGGGAAAAAGCTGAAGGACCGAACCCAGGCCCTAAGTTCTAGCCCCAGTACCAACACACAAGCATGCATGCACACACACAGCAGACCCTCTAATGTCAAGGGAAAGTACACGTAACATATGGACATGGGTCCAGTTTCCATCTCTGGCTCTGTCATTTCTAGCTGTAAGACTCAGGAAACATTATAACCTTCCTGAGCTTGTTCCTGGTCAGAAGGGGACAGTACAACCACTTTCAAGGGATGGAGTGAATAAAGCCTGTTTTCTTGACCCAGAGTTTAGCGCTGTAACACACTCAGCCGATAGAGAATGTTAATGACCACATCATTAACATTAATGCGGCACAGGGAAGCAATGAGACTGGGATGAGCCAGGAGCGCTGTTAGCTACCATTTCAACCGCTGGCTCCTAGGGACCCAGTCCTCCCAGAGGCTGCACACTGCCTACACCCTGGACTTGGTTCACTTCACACACCTCTCTTTCATCAGGGGAGAACTCTTGGAGGCAGGAGCTGTGATTACTCAACTGTGTGCCCCTCACTCTACCTTACCAGGGTGAGGGGAATCTTGTGCACAATAAGTCCTCAGTACTTTTCAAATGTAACAACAAAACACTCTTTACATTAAGTCCTTGGAAAGAGAACAGGTGCTGTGGGAAGGAAGAGGGGCTGACCTAAGCAGCTAGTGGCAGACCCCACATCAAGAGCTGATCTTGGGCTGGGCACCAGTGGCTCACACCTGTAATCCTAGCTACTCACGAGGCTGATATCTGAAGAGCGAGGTTCAAAGTCAGCCTGAGCAGGAATGTCTATGAGACTCTTATCTCTAATTAATCACAAGAAAACTGGAAAGGGAGCTGTGGCCCAAAGGGTACAGTGCCCAGGCCCTAAGTTCAAGCCCTACAACTCACATACATACACAAAAAGATCTGAGCTTGAGGGACCCATAAGTCTTAATTCCAACACAGCATACAAGGGAAACCAACATTAAACTCTTTGAGATTGGCTTCCTGAATTATTATTCAAGCCTGTTTCCATCACGTTATACCAATAAACATCTTCACATTAGCAGTTTGTTTTTTCCTGTTTCTACCCATACTTTGAAAAACAAAATCTGTTCTGTGGTTAAACTTAACGAGGCCAAAAATGTAGGATTTCTTTGCTTTAGAAAAGAAATTTTGTTCTGTGACTCAGGGTAGAAACGCATTCTCCTCTAGCTCAAACTCACGACATTTCTAGTGTGAGCCTCTGCCCATTCTAGTGTGAGCAGGGTCCACCCAATTTGAACTGAAGATAATTTCAGAGTGTGAAGACAAGCACCAGGGGCTCACACCTGTAATCCTAACTACTTAGACTGAGATCTGAGGACCACAGTTTGAAGCCACCCCAGGCAAGAAAGTCTGTGAAACTCTTAGCTCCAATTAACCACAAAAAGCCAGAAATGAAGCTGTGGCTCAAATAGTATAGCACTATTCTTGAGGAAAAGCTAAGGCGAAGCATTTAAACCCTGAGTTCAAGCCTAGCACACAAAAAAGAAAATTTCAGCGCATACAAGGTTAAGCCATATTAATTTTCTATTGGGGGGGGGTTGTAGGGATGAAGCACAAAGATAGAGCAAAGCCCTAGGTTTGGGTCCTAGCATTGTAGAAGGTAGGGAGAAAAGAGAGAATGGAGAAAAGCAGGGAGGGAATGAGGGAGGGAAGAAGAAAGGAAAGAAAGAAGGAAAGGAAGGAAGGAAGGAAGGAAGGAAGGAAGGAAGGAAGGAAGGAAGGAAGGAAGGAAGGAAGGAAGGAAGGAAGGAGGGAGGGAGGGAGGGAAGGAGGGAGGAAGGGAGGGAGGGAGGGAGGGAGGGAGGGAGGGAGGGAAGGAAGGAAGGAAAGAAGGAAGGAAGGAAGGAAGGAAGGAAGGAAGTCCATTTTATAGAAAAAAATACCAAAAGGCAAATATCATAACCATTAATAGTTAAATGTTATTAATATTAATTTTATATGGGTCAATGAAATGTTCTACAAACAGGTTGCTTTATCTACCTCCTACTGAATCTGCATGCTCAAGTCGTATCTCAAGGATAGGGACTTTATCTCATTTACAAGAAAAGAAGACACAGTCCTTGCCTTTGGGGAAAAGCATACAAATAAAAATAAGATCACACCTAGGGTGGACATGACCAAGGACCTGGCCCTGAGGACCCAGGCCTAGTCTAGATGTTCAGTCAGGGAGGTTTCCTGACACAATTAAGCAGAGGTCTGCTCATGGAGACAGAGGTTAGATGGGGGAAAATAACAACAACAACCAACAACCCAGTAGAATTAGAGGAAGAAGGGAGGAATGAAAATGTAAGCAGGGGCCTTTCAGGGCAGGGGAACCACCCTGTACACGGTGGGATACATACAGTTACACATTTGCTAAAATCTACAGAATGGATACCAGCCAAGGTCAAGGTCAATGAACCCGAAAGTAAATTACTGACTCTGGTTGATCAACACCGCTGATTGATTGGAATGAATAGCCTACCCTGCCGGAGGCTGGAGGACCAGACCAGGAAAGGCTCCAAAAAAAATAAATAAATTCTACTAGTAAAAAATGAAGAGACAGGAAAGTAGGAATACAAGGGAGGAGTACTCCAAGCAGAAGAAGAAAGAGAATGTGCGAAGATGCCTGGCAGGAGTCAGGGCAGCTGACCAGATGTCATTCAAGTTTGAACGCAGAGGTCAATGGGCAGAAGCTGGGAGATTGCCTTTTCCCGGGCCTCTCTTCACCACCATGATGGATGAGTGGAGCTGCCTGCCTGCCTGCCTGCCTGCCTGTGCAGATGCTTTCTAGGGCAGAGGCAAGGCAGGGAGCAGCTGACTTACCCCTAGGGTAAAGGGATACACACTCTTACCATGCCTAGCCGACAACACTGAGGAGCAATCCAGCCAGTTCCTGACTCTACGGGAGGGCAGGCAGCTGTTGGCAAGGCAGTGAAGCCAGCAGCCTAGGGAACCACTGGGTCACAGACTAGAGAAGTCACCTCAGAGAGAAAGCTGGTGGAATGATTCAAAAGCACATGTTACACCACCACACTCTGCAACACAGAGAGCCAAGGAACAATAAAGGTAGTAACAGGAAAAGCCATTATTCTGACCAAGACAAAGTATAAACAAGGTCAACCAGAGACTTCTGGATAAAGATAAGAAGTCAGGAGGCATTCATTCCTGGGAAATGGGGCACTATGAAAAATGCCTGCCTGGGTGAGAAAGCCATTTTTTTAAAAAAATTGAGTTTAAGTTAATACATGTATTTCACAGTACACATTTTAACCTTCATGATAACGAAAATCATCATTCTATTCTACAAAGCTTATGAACTTCAACAATAAAACCATTTCTTCCAACTCGGGTGATATGTGCATTTCTTTCCTTTTGTTTAGTAACATCTGTTCCCTCTTCCTCTCTCATTCCCTCCTTCCCGTCACTGCCCCTGAGTTGCTTAGTTCCTTTTCACCAATGTCTGATGTAGCTGATGGGCCCCTCTGCTATATTATTTTTTTCACCTACTTTCCACTCATTCTGTACCCCCTCCTCCCAGCTTCCCTCAGATGTGCTCGTGCATACCCATACGGAATAGAGTCATCCAAAAATAATAGGAAAATTTCAAAAGAGGTCCTTGTTTCCTTATCTTTGGGGTCCTAAAATGTGCTTTGGTCTTGCTATTTGGTGCTTTTCTCCCAAGGCTGTCCTCTTTTGTTCTCACTGTGTTTGGGGATCTTGAGTCCTGTTTACTTTGTTATATCTCGTTTCATTTGAAGCCTAACACCCACTTATCCAGGTAACCATAGGCAGTTTGTCGAGAGAGCCATTCTTGCAGCCATGGGGGGAATAAAGAAACTCAAAACTGCCACTCATTTTATTTATACAAAATAAAATCCTAAATAGAAACAGGTAGCTTCCTTCTTGCGAAGAAGAACAGCTTTCCAGGACACACGGAGCAGGTCAGAGAGACAGAAGTTAGTAAGTCAGTCACGTGAATGGCTGGTTTCAGATCCCTAAGTCCTACAAATCAGTGACATGTAGTCCAACCCAGGGAAAGCGAAGTGAGAACAAAACCAGCGCAAAAGGCTCCTCATGGCACTGTGAGATCAGCTCCACCTCCAAGGGACCAGGGTCAAAGGAAGCAGAGCAAGCAGCACTGTGACGGGCACTGTCCAAGCAACCCAGCCTTAAGGGATGTCCAACCAGTGCTGGAGAGTCCAGGCCTTTCCCCTGTCACACCAGTTTGCAGCACTAAGTGGAAGGGCCTGTAATCCGAGCAAACAGGGGTAGGCAGAACACGCACTATTGGCTCAAATGACATCTGAGTGGTAATCATTAAAGATAAACAATGGACGCACAAGGTTTAATTTCACTATCCTTCCCACTTTAGTAAGCTTGAAATGCTTCATAATTTTAAAAGTCATAATGTTTATAATGGAAATTTGGGCAAATTTTTAAAAATTTTAAGTAATATCTATCTCCTAAGAAAACTATTGTTGTGGTCTAGTGCTAGGACTTAAACTCGAGGCCTTGTGTTTTTTGTCGGTCATGGGGCTTGAACTCTGGGCTGGCTGTTGTCCCTGAGCTCTTCAGCTCAAGGCTAGTGCTCTATCATTTTGAGCCATACCACCACTTCTGGTTTTCTGGTGGTTAATTGGAGTTAAGAGTCTCATTGCCTTTCCTGCTTGGGTTGGACTTGAATCACGATCCTTAGGTCTCAGCCTCCTGAGTAGCTAGGATTACAGGCATGAGCCACCAGCGCCTGACGGGCCTTGTGTTTTTACTTAGGTTTTCTCTCAAAATTGGCACTATACCACTCAATCCACACCTCCACTTCCACTTTTTGGTGATTAATTGGAGATAAGAGTCTTATGGACTTTCTTGTCAGGGCTTGATCCTCAGATCTCAGTCTCCTGAGCAGGTAGGATTATAGATGTGAGGATTATAGGTGTGAGCTACAAGCTCCCAGCTTTAAATATATTCTGTATTTTTTTCTTCTATTTGCTAATAAACAGGATCATCCTGTCCATACTGTTTTATAACTTGTTTTCCATGTGCCTGCCTTAATTTGTCTCAGTATTATTCAAGTCATTAAACAGTTGTAATAGCATGGTTGTTCTGGTCATTTACCAAAAGGTAGTCCCTGACAAAAATTCTGTTGTTTGTTTTTTTGTTTTTTTTTGCTAGCATAAATAAGGCTTCCGTGAACCAGGAAAGATGACATTTTTTATAAACAAGTGGTTTCAAGTGACTATAAACAATTCTGATGTAAATAGTGTGCCAACACAAAAGAAAAGGAAAGGAAAAAGAAGCTGGTGGCTAGCAGATTGCATGGTTCAAAGCCATCACTAACTTTCCATGCATTCCTGGTGGCAAAGACCTCAGTAGAAACCTCAAATGGTATAAGGCTGAAATCAGCATGCTCATAAAACATCTCTCAGTCAATAATAACTCACCAGGTCCTGGCACTGAGTTTGAGAAATATGCTAGAATCCCCTGAAATATTCAATTTCAAAGGGTAGGATATTCCATCCATTTGAGATAGTGTAGGAAGATTTTCCAGGCATGACAGCGGACTCATTGGTCCACCAGATCAAGTTGTCCCAATTAATATAGTAGGACTTACTTAGGCTTCTAACTAGGTTCTCTTTCTTGCACTCAAGAAGGCTTTATTTAAAGATGGTTTCCTCTCCCAAAAGAAGAAAAATGTACAAAATTCTCCAGGTAGGTAGATGAGAGGAATCTTGTATTTTCCCTGAGCTATTTTCTGCCAGGCCAACATGTAGAAATTGGCTAGATATCTGTGAAGACATCACCTCCTAAAACCAGTATCTGAATGCCAGTAAAAATATCTAATACACCAGGTGCCAGTGGCTCATACCTGTAATCCTAGCTACTCAGGAGGCTGAGATCTGAGGATGGTGGTTCAAAGCCAACCCAAGCAAGAAGAAAGTCTATGAGACTTTCATCTACAATAAACCGCTCAGAAAAGGCAGGAAAAAATGCTCTGTGGCTCAAGTGATACAGTGCTAGCCTTGAGCAAAAGAAGCTCATGGACAGCATCCAGGCCCAGAGTTCAAGTCTTAGGACTGGCAAAAATGAATAGATAATCAAATACTTCTTTCTGGAATACATGCATAAGCTACTTTGTGACACCATTAACAAGCTCAGAGATAAACACATTCTAGCTGTGTTCCATCTGCTTTCGGACTGCTGAAAAAAACACGTGCGCCAAACCATGTGTTTCTGGCCAGCAGCCACACTGGATGGAGAGCCACTGGGACTCCCACTCCGGGAGGAATGCCAAGACTCAGAGATGGCAGGATGAAGGGACCTCAAAGAGGACTGCAGGGCATTCGCTGCTTCCTTTGCCTTTTCTTTCCCCTTCCGCATCTCTGACTACCATGTGGGGTTTCTTATTTTAGAAAGGACACTAGCTCCCTTCTCATCCATACCAAGGACTGGAGAAGAAAAGTGCACGTATAATGCACTGAACACAAGCTCGGTGAGCTCAGAAACTATGGCAGTGCATGCACTTCAGAGCTGCTCACTGAATCATTTTTGTAGCAGCCACGTGGGCAACCTCTAAACTAGGTTCTAACCTCTTCCCCGCCATCCCCAGACAGCAGCATTCTTAACCTCCTCATTGAACTTGCCTGGATTTTCAAGAAATCATTACCATTTATACATAAAATATGATGAGTCTACAGGAAAATGCTAAGCATATGCACAAAGACTAGAAAGATTGCAAAACTTGTAAAGTATGTGTTGCTATAAGGAACTTGAGTGGTTATTTTTATCTTTTGTGGTCAACAAATTGTTTTGACAGTAGGGGTGTGTGTGTGTGTGTGTGTGTGTGTGTGTGTGTGTGTGTGTGTGTGTGTGTTTGTGTGTACACAAGTCCTGGGACTTGAATTCGGGGCCTGAGTGCTGTCCCCGAGCTTTTGCACTCAGGATGGCACTCTACCACTTGGGCCACAGCTCCACTTCCAGCTTTTTGATGGTTTAACTGGAAATAAGAGTCTCATGAACTTTCCTGCCTGGGCTAGCTTCAAACTGCAATTCTCAGATCCCAGACTCCTGAATTAGGATTGTTATGCATGAAATACTGGCAGAAACCACTGGCACCCTGTGAAAATTATCTTACGAGTAAGTTAATAGCAATATTCCACTTACATATTTGTCTAATCAGAACCTTTTCAAGTATGAGTTCATTTCTAACCAAGTCTATGTCATTCCTCTGGATTATGTGAAACAGAGAAGCTGAAGAAAACCAACATATAGAAAGGCAATCAGAGGGGTCACACAATTCCATTTTTCCAGCTGGGCTTACCAATAGGACAATCTTGAAAATGTAACAAAATTAGGCCAGAAAATTTTATAAGATTCTATGCCTATGGCTTGACTTTTGCCCTTTTCTCCTGAAAAGAAGCAAAATAAAAGCCAAGCGTATGACCACAGGACAGCCATTCTCTGGCAAAGACAGTGTCTCCGGAACAGCCTTACCCTGACATAGAAAGCACAGCTACGGCCAACCTGGATATCTCCCCAGAGGGCCACCAGGCTCACCCTGTGACGCCTGAGCGGACCAAAATCACATGTGGAGGAGGCTCACCAGCTGTCACCTACTGCAAGGAAATGCCACACCCACACTGAGGCTCCCTACCTTGACTTCTAGTAAAGACCCAGGACCAGAAAGGAAAGTTACCTTGCAGACAGCGGCCTGGAGGACTGCGTCAAAGCCCCCCTCGGGGGCATCGCGGTTCCTGGACACCCTCTGTTTCCGAACTTCCTCGTTGAAGCTGTCCACTCTGTCTGTGAGAGGCAGCAGATGGCGGAACCCAAAGGACGGGACACAGTTTGGAAACAACTTGTAACTAGCAAGAAAGAAGAGAAGAGTCACTTTCCAAAACTGTCTCCTACATTCTTTATTTTTATTTATTTATTTACTTATTTATTTTTGCTGATCCTGGGGCTGAACTCAGGGCCTGAGCACTGTTCCTGAGGGTTGTTGTGTGTGTGTGTTGTTGTTGTTGTTGTTGTTGTTGTTTTCCCTCCCTCTCAAGGCTAGCACTCTACCACTTGAGTTACAGTCCCACTTCTGGCTTTTCTGGTGACTAATTGGAGATAAAAGTCTCATGAAATTTTCCTTCCTGGCCTGGCTTTGAACCACAATCCTTAGATCTCAGTCTCCTAAGTAGCTAGGATTACAGGCCTGAGTGATTGGTACCCGGCTTGTCTCTACATCCTTCACCAAGTGTTCTTGGGTGGCACCAGAATTTACCCAGCACATACCACCAGCCCTGGAACAGATATAGGAGAGGGTATAAAGATAAATAACCCAATCACTGCCCCCTGATCCTAATGGTAAGCAGAGTGCATATATCACAGAAATGCATGGTGTACATAAATGGGTATAAGGAAGTGAGCATTATAATAGACTCCTATGGATGGAGGAAGACCTAGTGACAGCCTTGAAAGGCAAGTGAGACCAATGGTATGGAAAAATTGGCAATGTTGGGGGTGGGGGGTGGGGCGGAAATGTGAGCAGACTTGCTCTAGGAATTGAGCCTCTCTTATCAGCTCTGCTGCTGCAGGCAACAAACAATCCCACAAGTTTTTTTATGTTGACCTACCCAGTGACCAACAAGATATGGCAGCTGGGCTCACAGACTTTCCTGCCTGGGCTGGCTTTGAATCACGATCCTCAGGTCTCAGCTTACTAAGTAGCTGAGATTACAGGCATGCGCCACCAGAAGCCAGCTAAACTCTTCATTCTTTCAAATGCCATAGATACCATTTAGTAACCAAGCATTGGCAAATAGGAAATGGTATCTGAAACATAGAAAGAAGTACTACATGTCAGTAACAGATTACTTCCAGGCCTTTTCCCTAAAATATTGAGCAAGTTCCTCTTTTTAATCTGCTGTAGACACCCCCAGGCAGCTCTCTATTCATGAAGGAAGTTAGTTCCTAACAACAGTTTCCAGAGCTTCAGCTTGCTAAATAGCTATGAAGTAGGAAGAACTTGGTTGGAAGAAGTAGGAAGTACTTGGTTAGAAGAAAGCTTATTGTTTCTGTTTTCATCAAGTCGACATTTAGTTTCATTGATTATCTCTATTATTTTTCTTTTTTGTCTCATTTATAGATGGGTACAGAAGGGACAGGAGGAGAGAGAAAAGCATGACAGCCAGAGAAGAGCACAGGAAGACCTGTGGCATGAGACGGAGCAGGGCAGGTGGGTCTGTAGGCAGAGGACAAGGGGTGAGGACAGGCAAGAGGAAGTGGTCCGGTAGCCTGGCCCACACAGGCAGGGTCTTCAGCCCAGTAAAGGATGTGATGAGAAGTAAGAACCATCAGAGAAGCCTTAGGCAAGGAACACCTTTGGAATCTGCCAGTATCTGGGAAGAGCAACAGGCTCAGCAACTGCTAGAGAACCCACTTTCACTGCTGCCCCAACTAGCCCGGCCAGATCAGGTTTGGGCAGGCTCCCTTCCTCTGTGCAAAGCCAATCCTAGCTAATCCCAGCAACCTCCACTATAATCACAATACCACCCCAGCGCCTGCATGACAAGCCACCACCTCTTCCCAGGACAGTCATAGCTCTCTGCAGACAGGCAACAGCAGCTACCCCTTACCTGCCTGCCTCTACTCTGGGTCTCCCTTCTCCACAGATTCACAAATACCCTATGCTTGGACACATCACATTCTTTCTGAATGGGTGACTCAGGCCACCCAAGCATTATAGGACCTCCTCATTGTGTCATAAAGAGCACCATGGTGGAAATGATAATCCCCCAGGGAGAATGAGCTGAGGCTCCACCCAGAGCCATCTGACATATGGACAGGTTCAGAGAGAAGTAAACATACCCCCCCCCCATACACACGCATAGGACTCTATCTTTCACCAAGTGCGTACTCCCTCCTGGGTTGTTAGGCACCATGATTTAGAACTTCAGATGTGTTTATTGTCACAGCTGGTCAGATTGGTTGTGGAAAGGGAGCAGGGAGAGAAACTGAATAATTGCAGTTAAGTGAGAAAACGAGGAAAGCTGCAAGAAGTAGGGCTACAGCCCAGCCTTTTTCCCATTTCCCCCTTTACTCCCACAACAGCAGTCCAGGTGGAGTTTTACTGTGGAGAGTAGCTGCTAAGCGATCAGCCTCTCTAAAGTGTGTTTCCTACATGGGAGGCTGAGGATGGAAGGGTAGCCTGGGTAGAAAAGTTCATAAAACCCCTTCACAACCCACAGCTGGAGGCAATGGCATGCACCTGTCACCCCAAGCTACATGGGAGGCTGAAATGAGGAGGAGTGAAGTTCCAGGCCAGCCTGGGCAGAAAACATGGGAAGACTGCATCGCCACAGAGGGAAGTTGAATGTGGTGACGTGTACCTATGATCCCAGCAACAGTGAGGGACTACAGTAGTTGGATCATAGTTCAGGTACAAACCCAGGCAAAAAAAAAGTGAGCCTCTATCTCAAAGAAACAACCAGAAAAAAAAAAAAAAAACAGGGCAAATAAAGGAAATGCAAATCAAAACAACTTGGAAATTCCATCTCACCTCAGACTGGCCACCATCTAGAATTTGAACAACAACTGCTGGCAGGGATCTAAGGAGAAAGGAATCCTATCACTGCTGGTGGAAATGTAAACTATTAGCACCAGCCCCAGAAGGAGGTTTTGAGGTTCCTCAAAAAACAAAAACAACAAAACCTTAGAACTACCCTATGACCCAGCCATACCATACCTGGACATCTACCCAGATCATTACAAGTCAGGATACCATAAAGACACTTATACATCCCTGCTTATTGCTGTCCTATACACAATAGCTAAGTTATTGAAAGAGCCCAGATGCCCTACAACAGATGAGTAGATTAACACTACGTGGTATATGTACACAATTGAATTTTATTCATCTATTAGAAAGAATATTATGTCATTTGCAGGGAAATTGATGGAACTAGAAAAAAATCATGTTAAGTGAGGTAAGCCAAGTTGAGAGAGATAAACAGTACATGTTTTCTCTAATATGTGGAAGCTACATGCTAAAATATACTGGACATGAGAACCTATACAGGACTCCAGACATTCACACATAGATTAAGGGAAGATACCCTTAGGGAGGAACACAAAGGTGTAATGTCTCTGAACATTTAAATACTATCTATTGAAACAAACTCTAGGAAATGGAAACATGTTTCTTTTTTTTTAATAAAGTGAATCCAATTTGAGGATTACTAGATCTAGGCAAATCCTTGAAACAATTGAATCTTCAAGATAAAACTGGATTGAGTTTACATGAGCAAGTTCCCATCTTAGCCTAAACATCAAGAAGAATGTCTACATGAAATATAATTTAAAATTTTTAATAGAGCACCAAGCCTGGAAGCTTAGGAGGGAAATCCCAGATGCCAGAATTGAAGAGGAAGCCACTCAGCAAAGAATGGACTGGAGAGAGGGCCATAGGGTGGTTGCGGGTGGGGAGGCAGGGTGTGCAGCTCAAGCAAGGCATCTGCAGTGTGTGAAGACAGGACATGCCACAGCATGTACAGCAGGGGTCCACCAGGAGCAGATGAGGAACTCCCATCATGAACAAGGCCCGGAGCTATAACAGGGCTCTCTGCATAGAGCTGAGCTCAAAGAGCTGCCACTCACAAAATCAGAAGCAGAAATTCTCCAGCCATGGCCTGGGAAAGCCATAAGGAAGCTTACCACCAACTCCAGACTAAGCACGGTAAGAACCATACATACTCTAGGCCTGGGGAATTGGAATTCACAACTTTTATGGTGAAGAAACCCCCAACTGTGGCTATAGAAAACAGGTCCCATAGTGAACACAGAAGGTTCCCAGCAGCAGAAAACTGTGAAGTTGTTCCGCAGGAAGCTGGCACACCAGGACACATGAACTTCAGATGGGAAACAGCCTCTGATGAAGATGAGCTAATAAAAACATTATAAATCCCAGGAGAAACAAACCACCACGCAGGAATGTCAGCAAACCCAACACCCTGAAGGAAACAGAACAGAATGATCTAAAGTTCTTACAAGGGTATTCAAAACATCCCGAAGGAATAGAAGCCAAAGGCCAGACAGAATGTTAGAAAAATAAAACAAACAAAATGGAAACCAAAACAAAACTCTAGAAATAAAAAGAAGGAGAAAGAGAAGAAGAAGAGGAGGAGGAGGAGGAGGAGGAGGAGGAGGGAGAGGGCAGGAGGAAGAAGAGGAGGAAGGCTGAAAACCAGAATCCTCAGATCACGGCCTCCTTGAGTAGCTAGGATTACAGGCATGAGCTCTTCTCTCTGCCTTTTAAATTCCCAGGGTAGCCCTTGTACTTCAGACTTGGCACTTCTGGTGCATTCAAAGATAGGATGTTATGAACCCACAATTTCCATCCCATAACAGAAACATCCAGAGCAGAGAAGGGAGGGACAAGTCTAAAGAAAGCCCCAGTGCATCTCTTTCCTCTGAGATGTCCTGTGGCAATAATGTCACTTTCCCCAAGTTTCCCATCCCCCAAAAGCCCTGGCAGCTGCACAACCCTGGGAGAAAAACTCTCGTTCTCTCCTCCACATCAGTTGGAAGGAAGGAACAGTCAGACAGAAATCCAAGCAAAAGTCTCTAAAGCCCAGGCATGAAGTACAAACAAGCAAAATGGACCGACCAGCTGCAGGCTAAGAGGGAGAGAAAGATGGGCCCTGCAGGGACTTTACCAGACATCCCAGCTTTTGAAGAAACCATAGAAATGCATTCTGGTGATTCGTAGTTAAATCTTGTTTTTGTAAATGTTGGTAAGTCACGATGCCATGAGAACAGAAAGGGTGTATGCAGACTGGGCCAGCTAAGAGAGCTGTTGCATTACACAGTTGATACTGTTTTCCTCAAGGAGCAGTGGGACTCAGGAGACACTGGATGCTACATGGCCTGGACACCCGGCCTGTGTGGGCAGAGGACTCTCAGCCTACTCACACTGAGCTCCACAGTAACTCCCTTTGTGTCTTCTCAGCTTAGAGAAGAGAAATTTACATAACTTAGACCTGATGCTTCCTTCAAAACTCCCATTCTTCACTCCATTTCCTGTGTTACAAGCAGCTTTTCAGGATGCCTGGTATTCACTGTCATGAATCTCACTGTCGGGCAATGGGGTTCTGCCTTGGAGAGCTTAGAGAGCCAGCTCTGAATAAGCAATGTGGAAGAGCCTGGGGTATTCACATGCCGAACGGTGCCCACAGCCGGTCCTTGATCCTCTGCCAGCTTCCAACCAGCACCTAGCTAGTGGAGACACACCCCATCTTCTGGAGATAAAGCCCAATAAGGGTGAGGAGTTGGGGGAGGAATACAATCACTAGTGCAGACCAACTGAAAAATGTTTTCGTTAGGAGGCCAAAGCTCTTGTTAAGTAATAAGACTCCAACTGAGGGTTGGGAGGGTGTGGCTCCGATGATAGTGTTTGCCCAGCAAGTGGCAAGGCCTTAAGGCCAGATCCGTCAAAACTAAAAACAAAACAAAACCAGCTCCAAGTAGACTTTTGGCCTGAATTCAGCTGACTCGACTGGTAAGGGCCTTGGAGACAGGATCGAGTGACAATCATGTCAGTGAGACCTGTGGGCAGGAAGAAGCTACACTCCATAGGAAATGATGACACCTAGTTCCTCTTGGAGGCTGAGGCCATTTGTATTTAAAACTTTTTCCTATCTTACTGTTATTCCATCGCTATGTTGGTTTCCCACCCCGGGGAAAGACCTAGGAGAGTAGACAACAGTCCAGGAGGAATTCCAAAGAACACAGGCCACCAAGACATTCCCACTTTGCTGATCACCCAGCCCAACACAGCCCAAAGGGGAGCTGAGAGCCACTGAGACTGCCAAAGGGAGAGCTAGGCAGGCTCACAAGCTTCAAAACAGCTCCCCCCCCCCCCCACGTGCAGCAAAAGGCCAAGAACTACAAGTGACATAATGGGATGGAAGGAGCCTGTGTCCCTGCGTCATCGCATGAGGGAGACCTGCCAAAGAAGACTGATCAGCCCTCCTCAGGTTTTATACAAGCAATGCTTTTCAATGTGTTGACCTACAGATGTTCAGGAACTGCTTCTTACTACAGCCCAGGTAAGCCCCTAGCTGGCAGGCCTGGTGGGGTTTGCCGCATATGCTATTGCTCAGCCTCGGGTAGAGTTTCTTGGATGGGACAAAAAATAGGCATTCTGGGCTGGGGATATGGCCTAGTGGCAAGAGTGCCTGCCTCGGATACACGAGGCCCTAGGTTCGATTCCCCAGCACCACATATACAGAAAACGGCCAGAAGCGGCGCTGTGGCTCAAGTGGCAGAGTGCTAGCCTTGAGTGGGAAGAAGCCAGGGACAGTGCTCAGGCCCTGAGTCCAAGGCCCAGGACTGGCCAAAAAAAAAAAAAATAGGCATTCTATTCAAGGGAATGCAGTCTGCCAAAACTAGTCTGCTGTCTCCCATTTGTGTAATCATGGGTAAGTTATTTATTCTCTCTCAGCCTCAGTTTCCCCATCTCTCAAATCTTGGGACTAAGTGTTCCTCCTACTCCATCTCTCCACCCTTATGTACCAAACAGAAAGACAAGGGGCCACTTACCCGATGCAGGGATTTGTCTGGTACCTCGGTGCTGTGTAGGAGAAAGGAGAGATGTCCTTGTCAACAAAGGACCCAAAACCCAACCGGAAGTTGCTAGTAAGCTTCCTCATCTCCTCAGCAAGCTTGGTGCCCAGGTTGCGGATGCTGTCCAAGTCATCCTTCATGGAGAGGGAGAGGTCCATCAGGTAGTACAAGTCCACAGGGTAGTCCTCCACCTGGCGTACCTGAAGCTGGAAGGTGGTCTGGTCACCTGTGCCAACAGAATGCCACATGAGGCATGAGGAGCCACAGAGCTTGCTGGGGGCGAAGGGGGTGGAGTTAACAAAGAAGGTAGCAGCTAGGTGGAGAAAGGGGAGGTGAGCACATCAAGGGAGGGCAGGTGATGAAGACAGTCCACTTAAAACATCCCAAAGGGCAGTCTCTATTTCTTTTCCTAGCCATTTTGTTTACTAGAGTACTTTGTTCTTGTGTATATCTGGAACATCCCAGACACAACTCATTATCATCAGAAATTACAGGTATAAAACCAAAAACATAGATTTCAAACTCCAGCTTTTTTTTTTTTTTGGCCAGTCCTGGGCCTTGGACTCAGGGCCTGAGCACTGTCCCTGGCTTCTTCCCGCTCAAGGCTAGCACTCTGCCACTTGAACCACAGCACCGCTTCTGGCCGTTTTCTGTATATGTGGTGCTGAGGAATCGAACCTAGGGCCTCGTGTATCCAAGGCAGGCACTCTTGCCACTAGGCTATATCCCCAGCCCCTCTAACTCCAGCTTTATAAAAAAAAAAAAAAAAAAAAAAAAAGTCACAGCTGAGCCTCAGTAGCTAATGCCTATAAACCTATCTGCTTAGGAGGCTGAGATCAGGAGGACTTCAGTTTGAGGCCAATCTGAGCAGAAATGGTAAGACTCTTATCGCAATGGAATAAGTATGTTGGTTACAGTAGAAAACCTAGAATAGGAAGATCATGGTTCAGGCACATGCCTGGAAAGGAAAGGCAGTGTAAAAAAGGAAGTCTAGAAGTATGGAATAAAGAGAGGAAGAGAAGAAGGGAGGGAGGGATGGAGGGAGGGAGGGAAGGAAGGGCTCAGGTGGTAGAGCATCTACTTAGTAAGCATGTGTCCTTGAGTTGAAACCCCAGTACTGTCAATAAAAGAAAAGACAATGGTAGGGGAACAATTTAAAGAGAACAGTAAAACACTGCTATATCTGTCTATCAGCTACAAGGAAAATTGGTTTGGGCTCTACAATAAGACAGCCAACAGATGAGGAAAGGAGGATTCATTCAGAGACATGAAACAAGGAGAAAAGCTGGCATCTAGCTGTGTGGCCTTTGCTACCGCACCTCCAGGGCTTATAGAGAGGGCCAAGTTAAGGGTAATAACCTGGGGAAACCAAGTCAAGATAAGGCTCCCTAGATCCTTCCAGAATTTCTACGGACAAATTGCTTCGAACTGACTGTAAGTTTCCATGCAGGTAACCGAATCTGCTTTTAGCCCAAGGATGGCACTCTACCACTTGCACCACTGTTCCACTTAGTTGGAGATAAGAGTCTCAGGAGTCTCTTTTCTTCCCAAGCTGGCTTTGAACCATGACCCTCACATCTCAGCCTCCTGAGTAGCTAGAATTACAGGCACGATCCACCTAATGTCCAGTGTAAAGAATCTCCTTACATCAAGTTCTAAGAGAAATTGATCATTCATACACACACACACACACACACACACACACACACACACACACACACACACACACACGCCTTACCACAGGAAGGCTACAAATGTTAAAAATAGGGGCTGGGGATATAGCCTAGTGGCAAGAGTGCCTGCCTCGGATACACGAGGCCCTAGGTTCGATTCCCCAGCACCACATATACAGAAAACGGCCAGAAGCAGCGCTGTGGCTCAAGTGGCAGAGTGCTAGCCTTGAGCGGGAAGAAGCCAGGGACAGTGCTCAGGCCCTGAGTCCAAGGCCCAGGACTGGCCAAAAAAAAAAAAAATGTTAAAAATAAAACATTTCTCCCAGTATTCCAGAAAGGAAAAGTCTAAGAAAGCCGATAGTATCACTCACACTTAGAATGAGGCTTTATTATCACAGTAACATGCTTGATTTGAAATGCCACAAACTCCTAGATGGGCTTTGGCGCTGACAGAATAGGTGAGTCAGACCTTCCTTCCCAATGCCCAGTGTGGACACTGGGCAGCCCTGGGGACACATGCTCCCCAGCAAGGCTGGACGAGGTCTGGGCACACTTCCCACCTGCAGTGCACTTTGTTTGGACACACTTCTCTCTTCCTCCTCTACAGACACCCTGAGCTCTCCAAAGTGTCTGTGACATTGGCAAAGTCACTTTCACCTGGTGCCCTGCCACACACCCTGCAGGGCACAAAAGCCATCTCATGGTCCCCACGCACAGCTGGTCTGTGCCTGTCTTGTGCTGGTGACACGCTCCTGCATGCCCAGATCTGTCCTCAGCTGCCTGCTTCTGCACACAGCCCTGCGGGCTTACAGCTCTTCTCTCTGCAGCTGGTCCTCATCCTCCACACCTCAGCTTGGGATCAGGGATCCGGGGAATGGGCTAAAATGAACTTCACAGAGAAGCCTCTCCACAGAGAACCCCAGCCCTTCCTGATTCCAATGCACGGAATTTCTGCCATACCCCAGCTCTTAAGTACAGGGTCTCCCTCTATCAACCAGTAGTAACTAACTATTCACCTGAAAGGGCACTTTCCCCTTAGGGATCAGTGTCAGATGACCAGCATTGCTAGAGTGGGCAGAGAACTCCAGTGAGGACTTTCAAGATTGATTGACGTATGGGTGTACACTGTGTTTGACCTCAGGGCCTCCCATCCTCCCTTAGCTACCCCAGCACCACTAGCTCAAGGCTTGATGCTCTACAACATGAGCCACACCTCCACTTCTGGATTTGGCTGGTTACTTGGAGATAATAGTCTCTCAGACTTGTCTCCCTAAGTTAGCTTCAAACTCTGATCCCCAGATCTCTGCCTCCTGGGTTGCTAGGATAATAGGCATGAGCCGCAAGTACCCAGCTCAAGATGGGTTTTGTTCACATGTCAAGACAAAACAAGATCTCTACAAATACACGAGTGGCTTCTGATACCCTAGAATCACCTTTCTTTGCAAGAAATGGAAACAAAGAAGAGAAACATCACCTATGTTGTAACAGGGCTACAGTTGAACTTGGAGTTAGAGCCAAGGGCACACCTTGTAGGACAAACCTACAGCTCTTTCATTCACTGTAGCAGAGGCAATGAGTATGCTAAACCAAGTCCAGACCTGGAGGTAATCACTTCCCACACTGTGGCTAGAGTACAAGTGGTAGTTTGCTTGCCTAGCAAGTTTGAGGCCCTAAGTTCAAACATCAACAACACCACCAATAAAAAGTTTTTCTTGTGAGCTGCGCAAAAAAGCAGGAAGTGGAGCTGTTGCTCTGCTCAGGGATAGCACCCAGATCCTTAGTTCAACCACTACTACCAGCACACACACACACACACAATAATAAAAATAATCACTTCCCTGTTCCCTGGTCTAGAAGAGTTTGCTAGGCCACACTGAACCCCAGTGCTCATGGGGAGCCACAGAACAAGTCAGCTTTATGTTTGTAGTTTTCTTTAAAATAATCCCTATCAGCCTATCATCAAAGTCTTTATCACCTTATTTGGGGGGGCGGGGGGAGTGGTCAGTCAGTCATGGGGCTTGAACTCAGGGCCTGAACTCAGGGCCTGAGCTCTTATTCTCAAGGCTAGCACTCTACCACTTTGAGCCACAGCTCCACTTCCACTTCCAGTTTGATCTCGTGGGGCCTTTTCTGCCCTGGCTGCCTTTGAACTATTGATCCTCAGATCTCAACCACCTAAGTAGCTAGGATTACAGGCGTGAGCCACCGGCCTGGCTCCTTATCACCTCTTTAAGTGTGCACACCACCCATCTGGAAGGCAATACACAAATACACAGGATGGTAAGGGGTACTTCCAGAGGGCCTGGAAGGGCAAGAGAGAAAACCCAGAGGGAGAGACTGCCAAGAAACCCACAACAAAGCCACTGATCCCCCTGAAATTGAACCATTTGTACAGTTTCGTGGTTTTGATAATATACTCTGATGACACTGGACCCTAGCAGTGGGGATAGCTCAGTGAGATACACATGAAACCTCCAAATTATTTTTTAGTGGGTGGGGGCAGAGCTTGGACTCAGGGTCTGGGTGCTGTCCCTGAGTTCTTTTGTCCAAGGCTTGCACTCTACCACTTTGAGGCACAGCAACACTTCCAGTTTCTGGTGTTTTTTTGGAGATAACAGTCTCACAGATTTTCCTGCCCAGGCTGGCTTCGAACTGCAATCCTCAGATCTCAATCTCCTAAGTAGCCAGACTCACAGGCTTTAGCCACCGGTGACTGTCAATGCCTGTCTGTGCCTGTCGTACTTCTTTTATTTTTCACTTAAAATTTTATCTTGAAATAATTATAGACTCACAAAAAGTTGCAAAAATAATTTGGGCTGGGTGCCAATGGCTCACACCTGTAATCCCAGCTACTCAGGAGGCTGAGATCTGAAATCACAGTTCAAAGCCAGGTTGGGCAAGAAAGTCTGTGAGACTCTCATCTCCAATAAACTACTCAGGGGGCTGGGAACATGGCCTAGTGGCAAGAGTGCTTGCTTTGTATACATGAAGCCCTAGGAACGATTCCTCAGCACCACATATATAGAAAAGGCCATAAGTGGCGCTGTGGCTTAAGTGGTAGAGTGATAGCCTTGAGTAAAAAGAAGCTAGGGACAGTGCTCAGGCCGTGAGTCCAAGCCCCAGGACTGACCAAAAGATAAATAAATAAATAAATAAACTACTCAGAAAAAAGCTGGGAGTGGCGATGTGGCTCAAGTGGTAGAGGGCTAGCTTTGGTCACATAGAGGCTCAGGGACAGAGCCCAGGCCCTGAGTCCAAGCCCAGGACCAGCACAAAAAGTAAAAGAAGCAGCAGTAGCTAACAGGTCTTTTTTTTAAGAAGCTCAGGGACTGAAGCAGATAATCACTTGAAAAAACTCTTCCTAATTAACCCAGTGTTTTAGAGCCACCTCTAGTTTTGGACTATCTCCAAAAGATTTGCTTTGAAGTTTATGTTCTTTCTTAAGGATCTTATGACCTTTCTTAAAGTTTTTAAAGTTCTTATTCTGAAATAAAATGAAAAACATGATCCTGTGTTTACACAAAAGCCTGCTTAAAGTTTGGCAGTTCTTCAAAAAGTTAAACATAGAATTACCATAGGACCTAGCAATTCTACTCCTAACCATATAGCCAAGATTATTGAAGACATATGTCTCCATAAAAACTTGTATGTTTATGAAAATGACATAAGAAAATCCATTATCTAATATATACAAAAAAGAAAGAAAAAATGTACACAAGTGTTCATAACTGCCCAAAAGTAGAAATAGTCCTTCAAACGGAAATGTGGCATAACTAACTATACACACATAATGGAATATTATATGGCCATAAAAATGAGATGAAGTATATTCTACATCAATGAAAAAATAGCCACATGTTAAATGGGCCTCAAGAAATGTTTAGCAGAGGCAAAATCATAAATAGAAAGTGGAATTATAGTTGCCAGGGGCTGACTGGGAAGGGGGAGGGAGGGAGGGTAGGATGAGGAGTAACTGTTAGTTTGCACTGGCTTTCTTTTAGAGGTTAATAAAATGTTCTGGAGTTAGGTAGTGGTGATAGTTATGCAACCTTGCAAATATACTAAGAGTGACTGAACTACACACTTTAATGATGTGAATTATATCACAATTTAAAAAAAGAAACATTCTGAACCAGGCACTGGTGGCTCATACCTGTAATCCTAGCTACTCAGAAGACTGAGATCTGAGGATCAAGGATCAAAGCTAGCCTGGAATCCATGAGATTCTTATCTCCAATTAACCACCACAAAACTGGAAGTGGGACTGTGGCTAAAGTGGTAGGGAGCTAGCTGTAAGCAAAAAAGCTCAGGGATAGGGCCCAACCCCTGAGTTCAAGTCCCAAGAGCAGAGCATGCAAGCACACACACACACACACACACACACACACACACACACACACATACACACACACATCCTGCTTAAAGAATGAAGAAGGAGGGCTGGGAATGTGGTTTAGGGATAGAGTGCTTGCCTAGCATGCACAGCAACCTGGGTTTGATTCTTCAGTACCACATAAACAGAAAAAGCCAGAAGCAGCACTGTGGCTCAAGTGATAAGAGTACTAGTCTTGAGCAAGAGAAGCTCAGGTACAATGGCCGGACTCTAAATTCAAGTCCCAGAACTGGCCAAAAAAAAAAAAAAAAAAAAGAGGGGAGGAGGGGGAGGAGGAGGGGGAGGAGGAGGGGGAGGGGGAGGGGGAGGGGAGGGGGAGGGGGAGGGGGAGGGGAGGGGGAGGGGGAGGAGGAGGAGGAGGAGGAGGAGGAGGAGGAGGAGGAGGAGGAGGAGGAGGAGGAGGAGGAGGAGGAGGAGGAGGAGGAGGAGGAGGAGGAGGAGGGGGAGGAGGAGGAGGAGGAGGAGGAGGAGGAGGAAAGAGCTTGCTCTGGTGGCTCATGCCTATTATCCTAACTGCCCAGAAGGCTGAGATCTCAGGGTCAAGGTTAGAAGCCAGCCAAGGCAAGAAAGTGAGACTCTTATTTCCAATAGAGTACTAAAAAAAAGAAAGAAAGAAAAAAAAAAAAAAGCCAGAAGTGGAGTTGTGGCTCAAGTGGTAGCACATTAGCCTTGATCAAGAAAAACAAACATTTTTAAAGTAGTTCAGTGATAGGCCAGGCCCAGAGGTCAAGCCCCAGGACTGGCATAAATAAATAAATAAATTAATTAATTAATTAATTAATTAGATTTAATTTTAAAAGGAGCCAAGCCCTGGTGGCTCACATCTGTAATCCTAGCTGCTCAGGGGGCTGAGATCTGAGGATGGTGGTTTGATGCCAGCTGGGACAGAGAAGGACAGAGAAGTCCCCATGAGACTCTGATCTACAATTAACCACTGTTACAGTAACAATAAAATAATTTATATATATATACACACACAATAGTTCTAGAACCTTGAAGAATTCCCATTTCATAGACCTAGGAAAAAATTATGTTAAGTGATGTGCATGTTTTCTCTCCTATGTGGATGCTAGAGCTAAAATACAGGCATAAAAGATAACATACACAGGGTTTATGCGTGTACATACAAACTGACTAAAGGATGGGCTACTCAGGGGAGGAGTCTGAAGGTGTAACTCCTCTGAACAACTAAGGAACTGGTTCACAAAATTAAAACCAGGAAGTGGAAACATGTTTTGGAGGGAGAGGGCCATGCGGGGGGGGGGGGGGGGAGAGGGGGACATAGGAGAGAGAGTGAACAAATGTATTCGTTATAGACAATGTACATTACATGAAAGTTGAACTACAGCCTGAGGGTAGGGATGGGAGGGGGGAAATGGGAGATGACAGAAAAGGCGGCACTCACGAAGAAGCATTTTACCTATAACCTGACCTCAGGTCTACAGGCCAAAAGAAGCAGCGCTTGGTGTGTGTCTTCTTCACAGGACAGGTCACACCCGGCCCCCAGCACTGTGTCTTCCTCACCCGGCCCCCAGCCAAGCTCACACAGGACTGGCCTGCACACAGATCCACAATGGAAAGCACAGGACCTTGTCTCCATTTCACTTCCAATCCTGGAAACTACTATGATGGTTACATGGCAGAAGCTGTGGCTACCTTCCAAGATTTCTACTTAGCAGAACCTAATTATACCTTTCCTTTTGTTTTTTAGTTTCATGATAATCCAAACAGGAAAGACCAGACATTTCTAAAGAAGTCTACTTCTCAGAGTTCATTCTTATAATATACAACCTGGGCACCAGTGGCTCATGCTTGTAATCCCAGCTATTCAGGAGGCTGAGATTTAAGATCATGGTTCAAAGCCTGTTCAGACAGGTAAGTTTGTGAGACTCTTAGTTCCAACTAAACACCAAAAAGCCAGACACAGATCTGTAGCTCAAGTGGTAGAGCATCTATCTAGGATAAAAAAAAAAAAAAGGCTTAAAGAAGAGTGCCTAGGCCCTAAAGTCAAGCAGCACATAGGAAACTAGAGAGAAGAAAGGGAGAGAGGGAGGGACAGAACCATGCAATAATAACAATAGCTACAACAAGGAGCTTTCCCAAGTGCCCACCAGTGCAACCCACTGTACCACATCCAGTGAGCCCCACCCTACACCAACACCTGATGATAATAAAGTCACAGAAGCCTCTGCGTGCACCTGTGAAGAATGAGAGTTGCAAGACGCTTGGGTTACAAGGGTCAGAATAACCTACTCAGAACCCCCAAGCCAAGCGGAGACCCAGAGCTGGAACCCAGGGCTGCTCCAAGCTGTCCTGAAGCCTAAATAACCATCTAGAAATCATTATTGCCATCAGCTAGCTCTCTAGACAATGGGGGACAGATGAAAGAGCAAAAATAAAAAAGATCAATAAAATTTGAAAAAAAAAAAAATCTGCCTTGTCCCACATGTGCTACTTCCCAGTCAATCCACACCCACAACTGCCTCTGACAGCAGACAGTGAGGATGGTGATGTGTAGCAGGGAATTAATTCAGTGGCAGAGTCGCAAAGGAGGACCCACCAAGGGCCTGTGGTCCCCACGGTGTAGGATCGAATCCCATGTGCACTTATACATGTTCCCCAAGTACACAATGGGATTAGCTTCCTGGGTACCACAGACATTTACCAAATAGTGAGGGTACAAGAGTGTTTCATTTCCATGTATTACCACTACTCTAAGGGAAAGAGGAACTATTGTCCAATGGTTAGAGTTCTGCCTAAGATGATAGGAAAGTTCTGGAAGCAGGTAGTGGAGATGACACGGCATAATAAACTGAACTGAACACTTAAGCTAGTTACAAAACTACGTTTTATGTTACAGATCTTCTACCATAATTTGGGGTTGCTGTTGCTGTTTGTTTCGGTTTGATTTTAGCAGAGCTAAGGATTAAACCCAGAGTTTCTTACCAACTAGGAAATTACCCTACCACATTAAAAAAAAAAAAAATAGCAACAAAGCTAGGGGCTGGTGGCTCACACCTGTAATCCGTGCTACTTGGGAGGCTGAGATCTGAAGGACTGATTGTGGCTTGCATCCAGCTCAGGTAGAAAAGTCTACAAGACCTTTCCTAACCGATTACTAGACATAGTGGCATGGGCCTGTCATCCCAAGATATGTGGGAGGCTAAGACAGGCAGAATCACAGTGCCAGGCCAACCCAGGCAGAAAAGACAGAGATAAGTGGGACACTGGTGTGTGCCTAACATCCCAGCAACAATGGAAGAGCTAAAAGTGGTGTAGGCACACTTAGGTGTCACCCGGGTGACAAGCAAGACCCTAACTCAAAAATGGAGGGGCTGGGGATATGGCCTAGTGGCAAGAGTGCTTGCCCCGTATACATGAGGCCCTGGGTTCAATTCCCCAGTACCACATATATAGAAAATGGCCAGAAGTGGCACTGTGACTCAAGTGGCAGAGTGCTAGCCTTGAGCAAAAAGAAGCCAGGGACAGTGCTCAGGCCCTGAGTCCAAGGCCCAGGACTGGCCAAAAAAAAAAAAAAAAAACAATGGAAAAACAGGGCTGGAGGTGTGGCTCAAGTGGTGCAGCACTGGCTAAACAAGCATGAGGCCCTGAATTCAAACTCCAATACTGCTGGAAAATCTATATAGCAAAGCTATTCCCTTCGCCCTCCGCTTCCTGGGGTCTGAGCCTTGTCCTGACTCTCAGCCTGGCCTGGCTCATTTCCACGTTAACATGGTCCACTCCCTGAGGACGTCCCCGCACACACAGCCTCCAGCCCCCTGGGTAGGAACATGGGAGACTCACCAGGCCGGAGGTTCACGGCGACTTCCTGTGGTGTCATCTGGATGACGTCGGAGCCCATGATGCCGGAGCCCTTATTGCTGAGCGGCAGGCTCCGCAGGATGTGGGTGCTGCTGGCCGGGCTCTCGATCTCACCATCACAGCCGTTTCGGATGAGGTTTGCCCTCAAGTCACACCGCGAGGTGACTGACCGTGGGCTGCCAAAGTACTAGGTGGAGAAACAGAGGCAGCCAGTGGTCAGAATGGTCCCCCAGAACACCCAGGCTAGGAGCCTTCAACTCTCCAACCCATTTCATTTTCTGAAGAGGAAGACAGTGAGCCTCCCCACCCCAGTGCTCAACGAGGATTAAGAGCATCAACTAGGGTGTTGGATAGGAGAGCTCTGTGGAAACTGTAAATGACAGAAGAAATATAGCTGGCTTCACTGTTACTTTGATGGTCAAATATTCTTGTCTACCTGTGTCAGCAAGAAAAAGTAGCAGAGTGCCAATAAGTAATGCCTGTAATCCTAACTAATCAGGCAACTGAGATTAGCTGGGAACCTGGGAGAGGAAAATGGGAAACTATAATCTCATTAACCAGCAAAATGCCAGAGGTAGAAGTATGGTTCAAGAGGTAGAGCGCCAGCCTTGAGCCAAAAAGGAAGTGCAAGAAGCCCTGAACCCCAAGTATCTGCACAAAAGGAGGGAGGGAGGGAGAGTAAATGGAACAGGAAGGACAGGAAGAGAGAGGGGGAAGGGAAGGAAAGAAAAAGAAAGAAAGAAAAAAAGACAGAGAAAGCCAGCAAGCCAGAAAGGGAGAACAAGCTAACTGGGGATATGGCTCAGTGGTAGAGTGCTTAGCCTAGCATGTGCAAAGCTCTGGGTTCCCTGCCCAGGACTAAGACAGACACTGAAATGGCCAAGTTTTCTGCAGGCATACATCAAACCCCACTGATCCAGCAGTCCATGCCTAGAAGTTTCTCACATGAAAGTAATGGAAACAAAAGAAGAATTTATAATTATCTTATAGACATGTGAACCAAAATCCCCAAACCATAAACAAAACACAGCACATCACTTCAAAAGTCATGACAGTAACAATAAAGATTAAGCCAGAATTTCAAAACATGAAAGGGAAAAAAATGGAAATTGTTGGGGGGAGGGGGTAACAAGTATGACAAGAAATGTACTCACTACGTTTTATATATATATATATATATATATATATATATATATATAAACTGTAACCCCTCTGTACATCACTTGACAATAAAATTAACTTAAAAAAACAACACATAGGTATCAGGAACCTGACACATTAATTCTAAAATGAAACAATATGCTTACAGGCACTGGTGCCTCATGCCTATAATCCTAACTACTCAGGAGGCTAAAATCTGAGGACCACAGTTCAAAGCCAGCCTGGACAGGAAAGTCAAGGAAAGTCCATGAGAACTCTTTTCTCCAGTTACCACCAAAGGGCTACAAGTGGAGTTGTGGCTCAAGTAGTAGAGCACTAATCTTGAGCAAAAGAAGCTCAGGGACAGCCTCCAGCAGCTGTACACACAGACACGTACATGAATGTAAGTGACTGTAAGTGTGGATCCATTTTAAGAGAAAGTTTGGTTTTTTGTCTTTTTGTTTTGTTTTGTTTTTGACAGCCTTGGGGCTTGGACTCAGGGCCTGAGCACTGTCCCTGGCTTCTTTTTGCTCAAGGCTAGCACTCTATCACTTGAGCCACAGCACCACTTCTGGCTTTTTCTGTTTATCTGGTGATGAGGAACGGAACCAAGGCAAGCTCTCTACCACTAAGCCACATTCCCAGACCTAGGAAAAAGGTTTTTATTGTGAAGCTAGCCCTGATTCCTCTCTAAACACCCTGTCACTGACAGATGTGGAAAGTAAGTACCCCCGGCAGCTGGGTGGATGTCAGCCCTGTGTGACATCATCCCCAGGCTGCAGGGGGGTGAGGAGGATGCTGGTGTCTCACTCTCCCCTTCTCTCTCCCCTCCATAACATGACCAGAGAGCCTTACATGAGCTGGGGTCCCCAGACTTTGTGTTGGTGTTGGAAGTTGCTGGAAGCCAGCATGTTGGCGGAAGCCCCAGTGGGATGTGCCCTCCCCCCAGGTCCTGCTGTCCCACAACCGCCCAATGCTCTTCAGAATCTCAGCAAAATTCAAGACCAAAATTCATTCAAGAAGATTCTGCGGTACTGTTAAATAAGTAAAACCAGATGGACTGTCCTAAGCCTGTGTGATGGTATTTTGTTTCTTTGTTTTCTCAGTTTGGCAAATATTAAATAGGTTGTAGCGAGTGTATTGAACTCCTGGGCATCTTGCCTATCGACAGGGTCGGGGGACTGCATTGTAGGTGTGAGTGGGTCATAAACACCTGCTGTGGGATGACATGAGAAAAAGGATTCTCGTGGGCCCAGATTTCAATCCTAGGGTTTCCAAATTGGGTCTGGGCAGTCAGACTTGACTCTGAAGTTTCAACGAAGGAATGAGTAAAACACAAGGGTAGGGGAAAGCAAAGTTACCTTCCCAAAGGACCCAAGGACTGGTCTATTGTCCTGAGTGTCTGTGTGTCTGAGGCAGAGGTCTAACCGGGCCTCTGAAATCACACACCCTGAGCTTCCTACATTACAGCATTTCTCAACTCGTTGCTGTCCAGCTGTTCTGACTAAGACCTGGCTGGGCTAGGACCAGTTCTGACTGCCAAAGGGACCTGTCTGGATCGGTCCAGAGCAGAGCTCTACACCACCAGGCTGGCCAAGAAAGCACCTGCTACCTTTCCAGAATGATGTAAACCCCGCACAGCCTCCCATTGGTCTGGAGCAGCTTTGAGTCTGAACAGAGGAGGTCAGAGCTAACCTGCTAGCTGTAAGGGTAGTAGGTGCCAGACAATTCCTGTTCTGCAGCCTGGGCAATCTGCTTGCAGTGATTAAGATCATCCCCCTGCTAAAAGGATATGCTCAACAGGACATTCGTTTGTTTGTTTGTTTTTACTGGTCCTGAACTCAGGGCCTGAGCGTCCCTGGGCTTTTTTTTTTTTTTTTTTTGCTTATGGCTAGCGTTCTACCACATGAGTCAGAGTACCACTTCTGGGTTTTTGGTAGTTAAATGGGAATAAGACTCTCACGAACTTTCCTGTCCAGTGTCGCTTTGAACCATGATCCTCACATCTCAGCCTCCTGAGTAGGTAGGATTACAGGTGTGAGCCACTAGCTCAACGGGGTTCTTTTTTTTAATTTTGCCAGTCCTGGGGCTCAAACTAGGACCTCAGCACTATCCCTGGCTTTCTTTTTGCTCAAGGCTCTCTCCCACTTGAGCCATAGTGCCACTTCTAGCTTTTTCTGTAGATGTGGTGCTGAGGAACTGAACCGAGAGCTTCATGCACGGTCGGCTAACACTCTACCTCTAAGCCACATTCCCAGCCACATTCCCAGCCCCTCCACAGGGTTCTTGATGGACACTATAGCCCATGATGAAGGACTTGTACAGGGCACCTGCTAACCAGGGAAAATGTACCTGCTGGGACTATAGAAGTTTAAAAGGTAGTCCATCCAATTCTACGCAGGCGCAGGCACATCTGTGCCAGTGACAAGCTTAGCAGTGTATATGTCCCCACACACAGCTCCCCTATCTCTCTCTGTCTCTCTCTCTCACACACACACAGACACACACACAGACACACACACACACACACAAACACACACACTGTACTTTCCAGTACCCCTTATCCAGCTGCAAGGCACCTGGCATGACACAGCAAAACCATGGACTCCTGCACCTCACCTGATAGCCAGCATGAGAACCACCATCGATCACTTGCAAGGTGAGTGGAAGTGCCAACCAAGGCAGGAATGTGATAGAACAGGGGAGTCCCCTTCCAAGCATCTGCTACCTTGCAAACGGTAAGGAATGCCCTAGATGCCACACGGTCCAAATTGAGACCTCAGTGCCACCTGCCCCATCCTCAGGGTCGATGTTCTCTTTCATACGACCCAGACTGTTGCTCTGCAAGGTAGG
Organism: Perognathus longimembris pacificus; assembly: GCF_023159225.1. Lineage (NCBI taxonomy): Eukaryota > Metazoa > Chordata > Mammalia > Rodentia > Heteromyidae > Perognathus > Perognathus longimembris. The sequence goes on from NC_063165.1 coordinate 50,043,638, forward strand.
CCAGATGGTTTCGCCCAGACATAGCCTACACAGCTTTGTCAATCTCTCAAAACCCTGTTGCTGACACAGAGCCTCGGGGCCTTACAGCCACCCGTTGAGGCTCTCATGGACATGGCAGGTCTCATGAAACTTTAGGAGGAAGACAGCTACCTTGACAATGGGACCCCTAGACAGGAAATCATCTTTCAGGCTTGTTTTGAAAAGAGCCACAATTCAGGCCTAGGCACAGGCCCTTGTTGCTCACAAAGGGACAGAGAGCACTCCGATGCCCCGCAGGCAATGTCAGCCCCTAAATCCACGTGTATCGCCCCTCTGCCTGAGCGCCTTTCTAGATATTTTAATACTGAACAAGATCAGATGCATGTTCAAAGTGAGGAAACAAAAACCACGGAGAGCAGAGGCATATCTTTGGATGCTTAGGACCTTCCAGGTGCACAAAAAATACAAACCAAGGAAAAGGTCCCGAGCGGAACACTTGAGGTAAAATGGGAAAGCACTTTGCTGGGTTCAAAACTTAGTACTGCTCCCCTATCCACCCCCCCCCAAAAAAAGAAAGAAAAAGGTCAAATACCCCCATCTCTAAGCTCAACAAATGCAGAGGCCTTAAATTACAAACCCTTGGAGAAAAGAAAAGGATTTGTGATTAAGAAAATCCCCTTCCCGCTACAAGGTACACCATCCCAGAAGCCTATGGTTCTCTTGGCAAAGGTCACACCACAGGACATGCCAGAAGAAAAGCCTCGGGATACAGCACCGGCACAGCCCTTCCACAGGTAAGCAATCAGAGGCGCTCACAGCCGCGCGCTCCCCGCAAGTCTGACTTCATCGGGCTTGGCAGCATCTGCCTCTGTCTCCGCTAAAGTCACTGCCAAGTTCTGCAGCAGGAAATTAAATGGGCCCACAGATCTCATGACTCAAACGTATTTCTAGCCAAGCACTGATGATGCCTGCCTGTATGTACTCCTAGCTACTCAGAAGGCTGAGATTGGAGGATCACAGTTTGAAACCAGCCCCAGCAGGAAAAAAAAATCTGTGAAACTCTTTATCTCCAATTAAGTACCAAAAAGCCAGAAACAGAGCTGTGGCATGAGTGGTAGAATGCTGGCCTTGAATGAAAACAAGCTAAGGGACAGTATCCAGGCCCTGAGTTCAAGCCCCAGTACACACACGTACGTATACACACATGTACACACACACACACACACACACACACACACACACACACAAAGCGATAGAAAAGCTAGGCAACAAACTGCTGCATCTATTAGGTGCTCTGAGCTTTAGGGGGCAAGCAGACGGAAGTGGCTGAGAGGCACGTGGGGAGGGCCAGACAAGGCAGGGAGAATGTACCAGGCAGGGGGGGCAGAGGCTGCGTGGACAACAGCCCACACAGCTGGTATCAAAACAGGGAATCTAGAGAGTCTGCTCTTGAAGGCAGAGGGCATGAAGGGCGCTGGCAAACCACAAATCAGAAGCAAGGGCAAAGGAGACAGGGTGAACAGGGCAGAAAGAAGCAGTAAAAGCAGCAGGAAGGAGTGTGTGGGAGGAGGGGAACAATGCAATCCCTGGAGGAGATTATAGGAACAGGAGAGGTGGGACTAGGCTAGAAGGGGTGTTCAGGGCCAAGGTAAAGAGCCCCCTACGCCTACAGCCAGTAAAATAGGGAGGTCACCAGGAGATCTAAGGAAACTCTCAGGGAATGTGCTCTGGGACTCATGCAGATAGGAGGCAGGTGTCGCCACACACTAGTTGAGTTGAGCAGGGTAGTAGACGCCAATCATCCCAGCACTCAAGAGGCTGACACAAGAGACCTTGTCTCAGAACGAACAGTTGATATGTGACCCCCTTGTACAACTACTTAAAAGATGATAAAAATATCATTTTTAAAAAGAATAAAAATGGAAGTAGACAGAAAAAAAAACAAACCCACAAAATAAACTGCACTGGCTAGGAACCTGTGGCCCTCCTCCCTGGAGGTCCACTCAGCACCAACTCGGAATGTACACACCCATCATCTGCTTTTGGAAGAAACCTTGCTCCTCAGGCAACATGCCAGGACACAGCGAAGGAGGTACTCCCCATACCAACTCTGTCTTGCTAAGTAAGGTGCCAGCTGGATCACATATTCCTGAACTCTCTCGTCCCAGCTACCTGAAACACAATCATACGGAAAGTTTGCCCCAGAGATGGAAAGCTGCTTCCTCGTGCAGGGGTCACAGGAAGATCTCCCGCTAAAAGCAGCAGAGAGGCAGCTGGTGGAACACAGAGGAATGGAGCATGGGCTGGGTTAGCAATGAGCTGGTTGGGATGACCTCATTCGCCAACCACATCCAAAGGTCAGGCATAGAAAGTAAGGTGTAAGAAAGGCAGAAAGATAAGCAACAGACAGACCCTGGCTTCCAAACTCCACTGCCCGCGTCCCACCAGAAAGTTCCCCTGGATGACGATAAATAGTAGCTTCGTGCGTGGAGGAGCTATCCTGAGGCTCTGGGAGAGGAGAGGCTCACGCCCAGAGCCTCTCCTGCACTGCTGCTCCCAGTGTATCCCCCCCTCCCCCCAAATAACCATTTCCATAGCAAGAGTTAAATCCTAGCAAAGCTGGAATTTAGACTTTGGCTTTCTAACTCTGTGTCTGTTTGACTGAACTCTTCTATCAAATGTGAATTCCTGCCAGCTTCTTGGCTTTACATTGGGTACACTAAGGTGAAGACAGTGCAGCTCCAAAGGTCAAGAGGTTATCAATGCTAGAGGACTGCAGAGTATAGGGAGACAGAGAGAAACAGGCCTCACACAATTAACAGCCATACAGCGAACCCCTTCAACTGACATTCAAGTGGAGGGGGCTGTTATTCCCATAGTGGGTAGATAGATGATGGATGGATGGACAGAAAGACGAAAGGATAGATAGGTATGTGTAAAGGGAAACAAGGTTATATGGAGCAGATGGAGTTTGAACTGATTCTTTTTTCTTTCTTTTCTTCTTTGGAGAAAAAGAAGTAAGAATGCATTAATTTTGCTAAGTCAAGTCGGGACTGTAAGACGAGACTGACTGTTGGTGGGGCTCACGCCTGGAATCCTAGCTACTTAGGAGGCTGAGATCTGAGAATCACATTCGAAGCCAATCTGGACAGGAAAGTCTGTGAGACTCTTACCTCTGATGAACCACCAAAAGCCAGAAGTATAGCTGTAGCTCCAGTGATAGAGCACCAACCTTGAGTGAAAAAGCCAAGTGAGAGAACGAAGCCCTGAGTTCAAGCTCCCAAACCAGGACACACACACAAATGATGTCTGTCCATATTGGTACCACAAGAAAAAAAAAAGTGCAGATCTAATTAGGAGTTGGGGGAGGGGCATGGTTAGGAAAAGCCCATAGGCACAGCTTCCAGCTGTACATGCTGAGGCAGGACTGGAGGCCAGATGGTAACCTTGGGTCTGCTTCTTCACTGATATGTATACATCAATCTCTGGAGTTATATTCCTTGCTGTCCTGAATGTTTTTCACCTCCAAGGTCAGTGAGATAAAGAACAGGAGCAGGGTGACCTTATCTAGAGCAGAATCCAGGGTGTCTATCCACTGCCAGAATCTACAAGAGGTATATGTGATGCTCCCATGCTTTTGGTAACCAAGTAGTTTGCTGTCTCCTCTTTTCTATACTAGCCTCTACCTAAGAGGAAGTATTGCTACAGGTAATACAGGACATACTTGCAATAGCACATGCGCCCTTGTGGCCATCTGATTATCCAACCCCTTGGGCCAGAGAGTCCAAGGAGAGCACTGACAAAGCCAGCGTTGGAGCAACAGAGAAGGACAGGGAGTTACCCTCTCATCTGGGTTCTGGCTGCGGTGAAGCTGCCTCTGCTGGAAACTTCTTCACCTCTCAAGGGATAGAGCCGCAGCTTAACTATAGCTAGCTTCAACAAGGTGTGAGTTGCTAGTGTGGAGCTCATGCCTATAATCCGAGCTTCTCAGGAGGCTGAGACATGAGGATCACAGTTTGAAGCCAGCCCAGGCAGAAAAGCCTGTGAGACTATTTATACCCAATTAACCACCAAAAAGCCAAAAGTAGAGCTGTGGCTCAAGTGGCAGAGGGCCAGCCTTGAAGAAAAATGAAAAGTTCAGGAACAGCATCTAAGCTCTGAGTTCAAGCCCCAGGACTAGCCCCTCCCCCCTCTGCCCCCCCAAAAGGTGTGAGAGGTCAAGAGTACATCACGAGACACATTCACTTTTCTTCCAGTTGTTAAAACACCTTGCTCTTTCCAAGTCTTCAAGTGCCTGACCTCTTGTCCCGAAGGGATAGTGTCTCTGGCTGTGGGGGGTGGGGGTGGGGCGTGACTTGGAAGAGAAAGACATTTGGGTTCTGCCATAGAGAAAGGGATTTTGTCACTCTGAATTGCAGGTGGGGGTCCATATCTTGGCATGATCTCTTTCTCATCCTCTCAGTCAGGCTCTTCCAACTAGGGTAGCATAGGCCTCAACCACCATGCTTGGTCAAGTTGTAGTGACTTCTTTTAGATCCTTTTTTACTCTTCTCCAAAAGTTCCCCCTTACCCCAGCAGCAGGAGCCCTGTAGCTGCCATCTGAGCTGTAAAGAAGATGTAAATGGAAGCCACCTAGACTCGGCAGCCATCCCCTTGGTCCATTTCCTGTGCAGTGTGGAAAATGGCAGGTGGGAAGGTCGAAGGAGAAAGCTGGGGCCAGATTGTTCCTGTACCCTCCTGCTGACTTGAACCTGGAACTGTCTATGCATACTGCGCCTCCAACCCTCATTTTCAGCAGGGAGCCTGGCTGCCTGTGGCTCACACCAGATCAGTTTTAATTTCATGGCAGTATCAACTCTAGGGCTTCCATCATGCCCATTAGGCCAAGTGAGACCAGTCCCCCAGAGCCTTGGGTGACAGGGTGACAGCAACAAGTGGCGGATGTCACCTGAGGAACAGCCTTCTAAAACAGAGTGGTGGCCTTTGTTTTATTTTCTGTTTAAATTTTGAGACAGGGTGCCAACATATAGACAAGGTGGCCTATAGCCTGTGGTTGGTATCAAACTAAGATCTGCTCTCCTCAGCCTCCCTAGTGTTAAAGGATTACAGGCATGCATCATCATGCCCACTTGACCTGATTTTTTACAACTAGAAGGTGCTAGTAAAGAGGAGAGAAAGCCGGAAGGCCCTGCAAAAGAGGAACAAATGGGAAATCCTGACGGGTCCACAGGCAGCATTTTAGGGAGAGTTACCCAAAGCTTTCTTTCATCAAGTCTCTCTGGTGAAAGCAAGCATTGAGGGACAGCAAGGGATGATGGGAAGAAAGGTAGAGGCCTTGGAACTTGGGTCTGTCCTTCAGTCCACAGGAAACCAAAATAAAGTTTTCAAGAAAGCTCATGGGCTGAGAGGGCCTAGCACAATGGTAGTGTGCTTGTCTAGTATACACAAAGACCTCAGCACTGAAAACAAAACAAAAAAGATTCATAACAGCTGGGTGCCAGTGGCTCACACCTGTAATCCTAGCTATTCAGGAGGCTGAGATCTGAGGATGGCAGTTCAAAGCCAGTTCCGGCAGCAAAATCCCAATGAGACTCTTATCTCCAATTAACCACTCAAAAACCAGAAATGGAGCTGTGGCTCAAAGTAGTAGAGTGCTAGCCTTGTGCAAAAGAGCTCAGGGACACTACCCAGGCCCTGAATTCAAGCTCCCCAACTGACAAAATAAATAAAGATTCATATCAAAGGCACTGCAATTCAGGGTTTATACATTATACTTTGAAAGAGGAGATTCCTCTTCCAAAGTTACTTGTCCAGAATATCTTGACTCCTTCAAGAGAGCCCATATGGTAAGAAGCAACTTAACTAAAGGGCCTCCCCTCAGAAACCCAGACCGGCATATTAAAGCTCCAGCTTTGTCAGGTGGGTGACTTTGAACACATCACTCTACCTCTCTAAGACAGGAGCATTACCACCTACCAGACAGGGCTGCTAGCAGGGCTCAAAACAATGCATGAGCAATGCATGAGCTCTACTCTTAGACATGGTCGCTGAAAGCAATCCCTGAACCTCTAAGGCTGCCACAATGGAGAACAGAACCCTCACCTCCCAGGCCAGCTATTTATCCTCCTCACAGGACCCACGAAGCCTGAGCAAGCTCAAAACAGCAAGTCTTTGCTGCTGTGGCTGCATCATCCTCGTCCTCCTGTTCTTCGCCACCACACTCCTTTTTGTTTCTCTTTCTCCTTTGTCTTCTCTTTTTCTCCTTCTCCTCCTCCTCTTCCTCCTTCTTTGTGTATGTGGGGGGGGGGGGGCACGCACCAGTACTGGGGATTGAACTCAGGGCTTAGGTGCTATCCTTGAACACTTTCTCTCCAGGTTGGCACTCTCCCTACCACTTGAGCCACAACTCCACTTCTGGCTTTTTACTAGCTAAGTGGAGATAAGGTCTTTTCTGCCCAGGTTGACTTTGATGTATGATGCTCAGATCTTCCTGAGTAGGATTACAGGCATGAGCCACCCCAAAGGTGCACTTATGCTGGGAGGGTTTGTGTTTCATGGTTGTAGCAACAGAAGTCCAAAGTAGCCCAGAAATTTCCTTGAAGACAAGAAGCTTAAGCAAGGTGCTTGGAAGCTGTTCTGCTGGCTTTTTGTGCATGAAGGCCACTTCAATATCGATCCTGAGGTGGATCTTCAAGTTGGAACAAGTTACAGAGCCAGGAACACTAAGAAACCTCCAAATGCCAGCCTCCCAGGGCAGCGGCAAGAAATGCACATCAGTCCTGTCCTATCCACACCTGCCAGAGCATAAGGAGTAATCCAACGGAGAGAATGCAGGTGATTACAAGGCCAGCAAGCTGGATTCAGATGTAGTGAATTTCAATACAAGAACACAAAATAATAATGTAAAAAACCAGGCAACATGACACCTCAAAAGCCAACAATCGCACTACAGGGACTTTTTTTGGGGCGGGGGGGCGCCAGTGCTGGGGCTTGGACTCAGGGTTTGAGTAGTGTCCCTGGCTTCTTTTTGCTCAAGGCTACCACTTCCAGCTTTTTCTGTGTATGTGGTGCTGAGGAATCGAACCCAGGGCTTCATGCATGCTAGACAAGCACTCTGCTGCTAAGCCACATTCCCAGCCCCCACTATAAGGATATGAATAATAGTAGAGAAAATCTCAAATGTCAAATCCAAAAGAATGACAAGAATGTCCAATGAAATTAAAGAAGACATGTATAATGCCTCAATGAAGTCAATGACAACACAAATAAACAGCTAAATAAGCTGGGAAAAGATACAAAGACCCAACCACAATGCCACAATCTTATCATTGTAGCTACTTGGCAGGCAGAGATCAGGAGATCTCTGTTCAAGGCCTGGTCTGACTCACATGTTTTAACTCAAGGGAAGTACAAGGTCTGAGTGAGGTGGCATATACCTGCCCACTTCTCTCCTTTCCTCTCCTCTCCTTTCCTCTCCTCTCCTACCCTGCCCCATACTATGAAATTATGTCATTTGGAGGAAAATGGATGGAACTGGAGATCATCAAAGCAAAGTAAGTCAGATTCAAAAGATAACTATCACACATTCTCATATACACAATGTAGACCTTAGAAAATAAGTGAAAGCAGTACAAAATGGGACTGCTCCAGGGTGGAACGGTGGGAGGCGGGAAGGTGAAAGGAAAGGTAAGGGGGACAACAAACATGATTGAAATACTTTATACACTCATATGAAAACAGAGTAACAAAACCTGCTAAAAGTTGTTTTGAAAAGGAAATCAAGGATAAGAGAGGAAGTGGATTAGATCCAAGTATATTATAGACATGTATAAAAATCACAATGAAACTCTGCTGTACAATCAATATACATTAATTTTAAAAAAGAATTTAAGACCAGCAACTTACAAACTGGTCATTTCCTGGTCAGGCTATCAAGCCCTGGTACTTGCGTTGCTTTCTGATGGTAGTATGCCTTAGCAGCGCCTCACATTTGTACTCTTTCCTACAGGGCTTAATGAAATGGCAGCCATTTGTTTGTTTGGTGGGGGGTGGGGGGGGTTGTCTATTTTGTTTTTTGGACAGAGCCTCACTATATATCCCTGACGGGGCTTGCACTCAAGATTCTCCTGTCTCTGTTTTTCAAGTGCTAGGATTATAAAGAGGGTATCACCATAACCATTACAGCCATTATTGTTAAAGAAACCATTCCATCCCAAAGGCCAATTTCTATGATTAATTCTTGAATAAGCCACACTAAGAGTCTCTGCAGAACGTCATCTGTGTTATAAAGATGCTGCAGATGTATCAAAACATCAGGAAGATGGAGAACAAATTACCTTGGGCTATCTTGAGCTCCTTAGTAAATATTTACCTTATCTTTAGTATCTGACTTAACATTCTCATAACCAATAAATAAACTTCTCAGTGTAGCATCACTCATGTCAGTAGACCTAGCCTCTACCAACCCTAGAGCTGTAAACGCTGTAACATCTAAAACATATGCAACCTTTCCCACATTGCTATAGCCTGGCTGGCCTTCCTGATCCTCCCACCAATGCAACCAGACTGATTTATGACCTTTGTTCTATGGCTCCTAAAAGTTAATGTTCCACAGTGGAACATGTCATTCACAGCAACGTGGATCCATGACCCCTACTTACGTCACTCCTACTTGGCTCAGAATGAACGATTTTTCTCATTTTCTTTAAAAACAGTCATGATTTTACATCAACGCCACCCACCCAAGACATGCTTTGATTTTCTATGTCTCAAACGTACTTCACAAGTTCAGGTCTTTTGATCTTATCCAAAGATAAGAGAGCCCTAGTCAGTTCCCACACAAAAAGGGACGAAAGCTCTACTCATCCCAAAACACGACTAACATCCAGCACTGTTCAGTGATCCAGCTTGGGAGTTGGGATGTAACGCAGGAATAAAGTGCATGCCTCACGACCCAGAAGAGACCCAACTTATCATAAACTTGCATATTTGTCTTCATCCTAGATGGAATCAGGAAGGCGCTGTGGATTCTGCACATTATCACGCGTGCTCGCGCTGTCTCTGTCTCTGTCTCTCTCTCTCTCTCTCTCTTTCTCTCTCTCCCTCCCTCCCGCCCCCCCATTCATTTTGTTGTTGTACCAGTTCTGAAGCCTTAAACTCAGGGCCTGGATGCTGTCCCTGAGTTTTGTTGTTGTTGTTTGGGTTTTTTTGCTAAAGTCTCTGGCTCTACAACTTGAGCCACAGCTCCTCTTTCTGGCTTTTTTTTTTTTTTTTTTTTTTTGCCAGTCCTGGGCCTTGGACTCAGGGCCTGAGCACTGTCCCTGGCTTCTTTTTGTTCAAGGCTAGCATTCTACCTCTTGAGCCACAGCGCCACTTCTGGCTGTTTTCTATATATGTGGTACTGGGGAATCGAACCCAGGGCTTCATGTACATGAATGAGGCAAGCACTCTTGCCACTAGGCCATATTCCCAGCCCTCTTTCTGGGTTTTGATGGCTAATTCGAGATAAGAGTTTCACAGACTGTCCTGCCCAGGCTGGCTTTGAACCACAATCTTCAGCTCTTGGCCTCCTGAGTGGCTAGGATTACAGGCATCAATCAGTCACTGGTGCCAGCTTGGCACACTTTTTACACACAGTGAATTTATGTGCTGTGGTATGGGCCCTTCTCCACTCCAATCCCATAGCACCCCTCCTTTCCCTTCCCCCCACATACCTCTTTGGAGCACCAGGAACATTTTGGATGGATTAGCAGACATTCTTCACACGAGGTGGCACTTCCACTGGTACATATGTTAAGTCCTTCAAAGCAAGATAAAGATGCAGGGATTAGTCGGTTACTTCTTGGCGATTCAATGTCATCGCTGAGGCCTTTGAATGGGAGGAGGGGGTAGTCAGGGTACTTCTTCTGGTTTCAATAGGGTACCCCACAGCTGACCTCAGGTCACAGCTCCCATGTGGAGACCAAACACTGAGTCTCCAAGCTCATGCACTTGTGCTAACGCAACACCCATTTCTTCTGCTGGACCCACTCGGTCCCGTCTCTTTCCTCATCATTCAACAGATGCTCCCCACTGTGGGAGAAGAGGGCTTCTGTATCTTTAGTCTATCCAAAAGTGGCAAAAAGAAAAAAAAAGTACAAACAGCTGGTGGCTATAATCCTAGCTACTTAGTAGGCTGACATCTGAGAGCCACAATTAAAAAGCCACACCAGGCAACTGAAGTCTGTGAGACTCTTATCTCTAATTCACCACCACCACCACCCCCCAAAAAAAAGCCGGAAGTGGAGGCATGGCTTAAGTGGTAGAACACCAGCCTAGAGTGATAAACCTAAGGCCCCAAGTTCAAGCCCTAGTATTGACACAAAAAAAAGTACAAACAAAAATCAAAGAGAAAAAGAAGAGACAGCATAACAAAAGAAAAATCTAATTTACCATATTTCAGATACTCTGATTAAACAGCACAAGCTCTACTCAAATATATATAGGACTGAAGAAGAAATACAATGCTGGGATAAAGCAAATCTACTAACAGGTAAAATAGGAAAAAATCCTGTCATTGCCTGAAAGGTAATGTAGAGGCTAGGCCTGGAAGCTCACACCTGTAATCCCAGGAGGATGGCCAATTTTAGGCCAGCCTGGAATATACGGCTCCCAGCTAGCTCAAAAATAAGCAAATAAATACATTTTTTTAAAAAAAATAACAAAACATTCCCAATGGCTTAAAAAAATCAGAAACAGATTAAAAAGGAAATTTGCCTTTTCATCAGAAAGGTTAGTTATCTGAAACCCGGGCAAGACTTCCTCCTTCTACCACTGTGGGGTGGGGAGGGGATGGTAGCTGTGGGAGAGGAGATTAAGTCCATTGCTAGCACTCTCTCCTCCACTTTCTCCTTCCTACTCGCCCACCAACCACAGCACAGGGGCACCCAGTGAAACTCCAACTCCCTTTTCCTTCCTCTCTGAAATATTCAGGGCCAGAGCCGAGCTTGCTGGCCTGGCATTTCTCTGAATGGCAGTAACTCTGGTTGACTCCCAGCTCTAAAAGCCCACTAGCCTCTAAAGCAGGAGGAGAGAAGGCACATTAGAAAGATGGAGAAAAGAGAACACTAAAGCCAGCAGCCCCAGGAAGAGGATTCAGATCTTCTTTTCTCCTTTTATAATTGTTTTGTTGTTGTTGGTGGTGGTGGTGGTGGTGATGGGACTTGCACTCAGAGGTTGGGCGCTGTCCCTGAGCTCTTTTGCTCAAGGATAGCACTCTACCACAGAGCCCTAGCTCCACTTCAGGTTTTCTGGTGGCTAACTAGAGATAAGAGTCTCAAGGACTTTCCTGCCTGGACTGGCTTTGAACCTTGATCCTCAGATCTCAGCCTCCTGAGTAGCTAGGATTACAGACATGAGCCACCAGCACCTACCTCCTTTTATAATTTTTGGAGAAGAAACTGAATAAGATCCCCAAATGGAAAGCTATCTTGTACTCAGGATTTGGAAGAATCCATACTGTTAAAATGTCCACTCTGCCCAAATCAGGATACAGACCAAGAATAATCCCAATTGAAATTCCAGTACGGTTTTTCACACTCACACAAACACACACACACACATTCATATAGAACCACAGAAGACCTCAAAGTAATCTTGAACAAAAAGTTAAAGATACTGAACTATCTGGTATCAATGACACTTCAAAGCTATAGCCATCAAAGCATCATGGTACTAGGAGAAAGGAAGGAAGGGGAAGGGAAGGAAGGAAGGAAGGAGGGAAGGAAGGAGGGAAGGAGGGAGGGAGGGAGGAAGGTGAGGGCAACAACAGAAAGCTTAGGAATAAATCCACACACTTATAGACAACTGATCATCAACAGTGCCAAGGACAAACAACAGGAAAAGTCCAGACTCTCCAATACATGGTGTTGGGACAAGGAGGGACACCTACATGCTGTCAATTAAAAGCAATCCCTATTCTCACCCACAGGCCAACATCAACTCAAAATGGAGAAAAGATTTGAACATTAAAACCTGAAACTGTACAATTACCAGAAGAAAACACAGGAAAAAATTATTGCTGTTGGTCCACCTAATCATTTTTTTAGATATTAACCCCCAAACACAGGGTAACAACAGTAAACAAATAGATAACAGAGACTGCACCAAACTAAAAAGCTTCTGCATAAGCTGCACCAGTAATCCTAGCTACTAAGGAGGCTAAGATCAGAGGATCGAGGTTCAAAGCCAGCCTGGCAGGAAAGTCCATGAGACTTTTATCTCTAATCACAGAAAAAGCTAGAAGTGTTGCTGTGGTTCAAGTAGCGCACTAGCCTTGAGCAAAAGGAGCTCAGGGACAGTGATCAGGCCCAGAGTTCAAGCTCCAGGACTGGCACAAACAACAACGACAAAAAAGCTTCTGCAGAAAGAAGGAAATCATGAAGACTGAAAAGAAAACCAACAGAATGGGAGAGGATATTTGAAGACATTCATATGATAAGGGGTTAATATCCAAAATACATAGGGAATTCAACACATTAGTAAGAAAACAACCCCATGTAAGAGTGACCTCAACATCAGACATGAAACCTTAAAAGTACTACAGGAAAGAGGAAAAACATTAGAACTTATTGGCATAGCCAGGAACTTTCTGAGTAGTTTCAGAGGCTCAGCAAGTTGGAGAGAGAACCAATAAATGGGATTACATCAAACTAAAAAGTTTCTGCACAGCTAAAAAGGCAGCCTATAGGAGACTTTTACCAGCTATACATCTGACAAAGGCTTAAAATCCAAAATATATAAGGCGCTCAAAAATACTAAAACATAAAATAAAATCAGCAACTCAATTAATAAATAAGCAAAGAAACTAACAGAGACTTATCAGAAGTAAGAATGACAAAACATGAGGAACTGCTCAACATCCTTAGCCATGAAGGAAATGCAAATTAAAACAATGCTGAGATTCCATCTCACCCCAGTAAGATTGGTCAGCATCAAAAACTCAAATAACAACAAATGCTGGTGAGAATGTGAGGAAAAAGGAACCCTGTCGCACCGCTGATGTGAATGTAAACCAGTACAACCACTCTGGATGGTGGTTGGGAGATTGCTCAGAAAACTAAACACAGAACCTATGATCCAGCCATACCACTTCTGCCCATCTACTGAGATCACTGCAAGTCAGGACACAGTACAGACACTTGCACATCCAAGTTCACTGCTGCACTCTGGACAATAGTCAAGTGATGGAAACAGCCTAGATGCCCTACAATGGATGATGAGTGGATCAAGCAAATGTGGCACTTATACCCAATGGAATTTTACTCATCCATCAAAAAGAATATGTTGTTTGCAAGGAAATGGATAGATCTAGGGAAAAAATTATGTTAAATGAAGTCAAGCTCAGAGAGACAAATGGCATACATTTTTCCTCATATATGGAAGATAGATCTAAAATATAAACATACATGACAAAGTATACAGATTTTATGCATATGTGTACTTAGGGGAGGAGCTCAATAGTGTGACTACTCCTCTTGACAACCAATGAATGGTTTAACAAAATGAATACTAGGAAGTTGAAAAATGCTCTGTGTGGAGGAGGGAGTTCGATAAGTAGGCAGCATAGGAATGGAGGGAGGAAGGACAGGCAAATACAGTCTGCATATTCAATGTACATTATGTAAACACTGAGCTGTGTAACTTGAGGGTGGGGATGTAATGGGGAAAGATGGCAGAGAACAATGGAAAGGGTAACACTGATCAAGATGCATATGCTCAGAACTTGTCTTCTGGAACTGCAACTCCTTGTACAACTACTTAATAAAAGTAAAATTTTTTTTTAATGGGCAAAGACCCTCTACACAGCTATTTTTCAGGGGGTTGGGAATTTGGCTCAGTGGAAGAGCACTTGCCTAGCAAGTGCAATGCCCTCAGTTCAGTCCTTGGCACTGCAAAAAGGGGGGGGAGGGGGGAGGGAAAGAAGGAGGAAGGGAGGGAGGGAGGGAGGGAGGGAGGGAGGGAGGGAGGAAGAGAAGGAAGGAAGGAAGGAAGGAAGGAAGGAAGGAAGGAAGGAAGGAAGGAAGGAGAGGAAAAAGGGAGGGAGGGGAAAGGAAGGAAAGGGAAGGGGGAAGGAAAAAGGAAAGACAAAGAGATTTTTCAAGAAAAAAAAAAGATACAAAAGAATCTGAGTGTTGTGATTACTCCTGTAATACCAACACTTAACACTGAGATTAAAGTAGGGAAATTCAAGGCCAGCCTGAGCTGCATAAGAGAGTGTCTCAAAAATAAAATAAATTACAAAGCCATTCTTGATGGCACCTACCTTTACCTGCAACTATTCTAGAGATGGAGGAAGAAAAATTATGAGTTCAGAGCTAGTGCAAAGTTGGCAAAGCCTTGTCTCAAAATAAATAAAAGTAGGGAGAGGTAGGGGCATAACTTAGTGGTATAGTGCTTGCCTAGCATGAGAAAGTCCCCAAGTTTGATTTCCCAGAACTATCTATGTATACATATGTATGTATGTATGTATGTATATACACACACACACATACACACTAAGAATTGTGAGAATGTGGGGAAGAGGATGCTTTTGTATATTTACGCATTGCTGGTGAGAGCGTAAATTAGTGTAGCCAGTATGGAAAAAAGCGTGGAGGTGCCTCATAAAACAGAGCTTTCTATTCAATCCAGCTATCCCACTCTAGATGTACAAGCAAAGGGAATGAACCCAGTATGTTGCTGAGACATCCACTGCAGCACTAGTCTCAATAGCCAAGAAACTATGATGGATGATCAATAGCAAAAGAAATGGGCTATAGACATGAATGGAATATTATTATTAAACATGAAGGAAATCCTGTCATTGGTGATGGTGTGGAACAAGAGCCAAACTTATAAAAGCAGAGTGGCTGCCCAAGGCTGTTGGGGATAGGGAATGGGAGACATTAGTGCAAAATTTTAGACAGGATGAGTAAGTGTAGCGGTCTGTTGTGCAGTGTGGTGACTACAGGCAATAATAATGTACTGAACACAGAAAACTGTTAATCAGCTTGTGATAACACTTCCACCACACATACATACATCAAAACATAGCATTGAATTCAATAAGTCCATAGTTTTGTTGTTGTTGTTGTTGTTGTTGTTGTTGTTGTTGTTTGCTGTCTTAGGGCTCAAACTCTGGGCTTAGGTGCTATGCTTGAGCTCCTTTTTGCTCAAGGGTAGTGCACTATCACTTGAGCCCCAGCACCACTTCCAGCTTTTTCTGTAATTAATTAGAGGTAAGAGTCTACAGACTTTCCTGCCTGGGCTAGATTCAAACCACAATCTCGGCCTCCTGAGTAGCTAGGATTATAGGCATGAGCCACGGGCACCTAGCTTACACTTATTTTTAGTATTTGTCAATTATACCTCCATAACCCTGGGAAAATAAATCAAGATTTAAAAAGTAAAAGAGAGGGCTGGGAATATGGCCTAGTGGCAAGAGTGCCTGCCTTGTATACATGAAGCCCTGGGTTCAATTCCCCAGCACCACAACATATGTAGAAAATGGCCAGAAATAGTGTTGTGGCTCAAGTGGCAGAGTACTAGCCTTGAGCAAAAAAGAAGCCAAGGACAGTACTCAGGGCCAGAGTTTAAGGCCCAGGACTGGCAAAAAAATAAATAAATAATAATAATTAAAGTAAAAGAGAAGTATCAAAATAGATGGGGAAAGACATCTTGAAACTCTTCCAGTTCCCTAATTTGCCAGGTGTAAATCCCAGCCTCCCTCTTGTTTACAAGCAGTAAAATCCCATAGAAATGGTGATGGGCAAAGGACCAGTGGATGGATGGGGTGGGCTAGGAAACCACAAGGTCACCCTGGGACATCAGAAGGAGAAACACCAGCTCAGACAGAGGGGAAGAGAGAAGGGGAAGTACCAAAGCTGGAAACGGGGAAGGTCCGGAAGCCTCAGGGGGGAGACCAATGGCTTCTCTTCTGGAGCCCAACTCCAGCCCTAGGCCCTCTCACCCTCACAGTGGTTGTCTTGAGGCTGGTTCAGGGAACTGGGCTCCAGTGAGGACATCCCAGGCCTCCTAGTCCCTGTCAGTTTGCACTGGGAGCCCCAGTGCCTGACCCCTCAAGAGGAGGAGCTTCCTCCAACAAGCCAGGCAGGCCAAGGTCCTAGATCCCAAGCCTTTGGCAAGCTGGGCCTGCCACTGCCTCCCTCCCTGACAACCTCCTTTCTCATCTGAAAACAGGCCCATTCACTAGATTTCCAAATCGGCACCTAACACCAAAAATGTTTGTGACTGTGCATGGTGGCGCCTGTCTATAATTCCAGCACTTTTTTTTGTGGGAGCGGAGGCAAAAAAAGGAAGAGAGCTAGTTTCAGATCTGCCTCAGAGATCTTGTCACAAATAAACACCAAGTACAAATTCAAGTCCTTGTGGCATTTTATACATATGTGGATGTTATATAGATCTCATGTTACATATGTCATATTATATATTATACATACATTATATATACAGTAGACACATACTCACGCATACACACAAACACACAAAACCACTTCGGTAATATAATAAAATGCTAGAGTCTTAGAGCCAGGAGTGTTTAACATGACTTAAATTGCCCCATTTTAGAGGGCAGAAAAAAAAAAATGAGGAAAGCTGAGAGATTTGAAAGGAGTCAACAAGAAACAGGCCCAAAGAATATCAGTGCCAGTGACCATGTGAGGCGCCCACTGGGGGAGGGGGGATCCCTCACCATCCCAAACATGGGGCTTAGATGAGCTGGAGCCCCAGCATGAGGTCAGAAAGGAATTTGGTCAGAGGCCTCATTTAGGACTTTGCTCAAAGCCACATAAATTCATTGACACTTCCTAAACCCCAGAGCCTCATGGCTGAGCTCTGGAAACTCCGGCCTGGGATTCTGGGCTCAGGAGGTAAGGGCTGGTGGCTGGGCCTTCTGGTCTACCAGCCTACAGGTCCTCGGTTGCAATACTGCAAAGGGCTCCATGGTAAAACATATAGAACAAACATAAAAATATTAACTGATGCTGCATTACTAATCATTTTTATTACTATTCCATACTCACAGGCAATAATAAAGTTTTGATATTGTTGTTGTGTCAGTACTAGGGCTTGAATTCAGGGCCTGAGTGCTGTCCCTGGGCTTTTTCCGCTTACAATCTGTGTTCTATCACGTGAGTCAGAGCTCTACTTTCAGCCTTTTGGTGGTTAACTAGAGATAAGAGTCTGATAGACTTTCCTGCAATCCTCAGATCTTATCCTCCTGAGTGGCTAGGATTACAGGCCTGAGCCACCAGCGACTGGCCAACAATAAAGAAGTTTTACTACACTTAAAATGATTGCCCTAAAATTAAGCTGTAGTTGGGACAAATTCAACAGAACTGGCACTAAGCAGGTCCTAGTCTCAGACTAGGGGAGTCTAAGAGATCCACAGAGGTCACCCCAACTCCTGCTCCTGAGCTCACAGGACAACATACCAGGTAGCAGGCAGGAGCCCCAGGACCCTAAACCACAGGCTGTGTGTGGATGTGTGAGTCACAGTGCCAGTTATACCCCAGGCATTTCTTCTCTCTCCACTTATTAATATTTCAGTAAGCATTTTGAAAAGGAAGGAAGCAATGAATAAAAAGCCAAGCAGCCCAGGTCACAAATGTTGGATGTTGTGTCCAGGTCATGGAGACAGGCACTACTGGCCCAGCCAGTGGCTACATCTTATCTTGGTTGCTGTTTGCAGTGACCTGGCCTAGTACAACTTCAACGGCTACAGCCGAGGTTTCATGTCTCTGAAATCCAGAGTTTAGTGCAAACTATAATCTAAAAATATGCTGTTTCCCAAACTCGCTGACTCACTGGGCTTCCTCATCAATCATAACCAGGCAGCCACCATGATTGGCCAACCACTCCTTCTCCATGGATAAACTGTGTCTCCTAATCCAGCACCTTCCTTCCTGTCCCCAAGACAGACCCTCCAGGCTGGTTTGCTCCAGAAGCCTCCTGGCTAACCTCTCTATTCAGCCTCTCTACTTCTGCTTGCCTCTCACAGGGGGTGTTCAGGTCCTACAATCACCCCTAAAGCAGACGTCCAGCAGCTGGAATGGCCCGATCCAAAACATTCAGTGGTACAACAGATCTAGGTTCGGAAGGGATAGCAAACTCGCTGGAAGGTGACAGACCCTAGAGTGTTTCTCCCTACGACTGAACTAGGCCCCACATACCTGCCGAAATAGACAAAACATGTCCAGTTTGAAATCTAGCACCCAAACAAACCCATGTCTACAGCACTCACCATGAAGTGCAAGTTGCCCCAGGAAGGTTCTACCTCAGTTCCCACCTTTCTGAATATGAGATGCCTGCTCAACACTTAACAATTCCAGCTTCACAGCAATTTGTGCAATGGAACACTACAGTTGTTAAAAGAGAGAGAGAGAGAGAGAGAGAGAGAAGCTGTTTTTTTTTTGTTGTTGTTGTTTGTTTCTTGAGACAGGGTCTCTCTATATAGCTCTGGATGGCCTCAACTCAAGCTCCTCATGCCTCGGCCTTCCAAGTGCTATGATTACATGCAGTGCCACCATGCCTGGCTTGTTCTTTATATGCTGATAGGAAGCTTACACCATCTGTTGCTAAAACAAAAACAAAAAGCAAGCTGAGCACCAGTGGCTCATGCCTATAATCCTAGCTATTTAAGAGTTTGAGATCTGAAGATTGCAGTTAGAAGCCAGCCTGGGCCAGAAAGTTTGTGACACTCTTTTCTCCAATTAATCACCAAAAGCTGTTACGTGGAGCTGTGGCTCAAGTGGTAAGTGCTAGCCTTGGTCAAAAAAATGATCAGAGATGGCACCTAGGCCATGAGTTGAAGGCCCAGGACAGACAAAAAAAAGAAAGGAAAGAAGGGAAGAGAAGAGAGAGAAAAGAAAGGGAAAGGGGAAGAAAGGAGAGAAGGGAAAATGATAAGAGAGAGTGATAGAGAGGAAGAGAAAAGAAGTAAGAAGCAGAAAGAAGGAAGGAATAGCAAGAAGCAGAACAGTATGTTTAGTGCTATTTTTTAAATAGATTTCAGGTATTCCTAATATATGTACAGAAACACTGATACACAGGAACTTAACAGAAATCAGTTGTGAATGAAATAGGCCATTGAGCATTATTATCTTAGACTAATAAAGCAACAAGAAAGGGTGAAGGCAGGCAAAAGGGTATCCTGCTTACATGCAAGAAAATTGGGTGAATATATTACCTGCTCAAAAATTCATCTCTTTTCTTTCTTTTGGCTGGTCCTGGGGCTTGAACTCAGGGTCTGGGAGTGGTCTCTGAGCTTTTGTGCTCATGCTAGCACTTTACCACTTTGAGCTACAGCTCCACTACTGGCTTTGTGTGGTTAAATGGAGATAAGAGTTTCACAGACTTTCCTGCTAGGGCTGGCTTTGAACTACAATCCTCAATTCTCAGCCTCCTGAGTCACTAGGATTACAGAAGTAAGCCCCCAGCACCCAGCATCAAAAATTCTTTTTAAAAGAAGCAATTGTTCTTCCTCTAAAAACCAACAACTCCATCTCATCAAGAAAAAAACACATCAGCAGAAACCCCAATTGAGGCAAGATGTACAAAGTGACTGGCACACCACAAAACTGTCAAAGTCATCAAAAACAAGAAAACTGGCACCGCCAAGAGGAACCCAAGGGGATATGACAACTTTTAGGAACAGCATGTCCCGCATGGGACCCTAGAACAGGAAAAGGTAAAAAGCTCTGCAGATCTGAGTCAAGTGTGGACTTTGGTTAATGACAGTCTATCAGAACAGCTCACTAACTATTACAAATATGCTGCACAGAAGTAAGACGTTCATCACAGGAGAGACTGGATGTAAACAATAAAGGCCCTCTTGTTATAGTCTCACTATATGCAAAAGTAGACGCCAGGTCTACAAGAAGGAAGAAGCACCTAGGAACAGGGGGTAGGGAGCGAATCTGGGGAGGAAAGGGGGCCACACCAGAACTCACTCAAGCATTTAGGCCCCAGTCATGAGCCAATCTGCACCTGAGCAGACCTTCCCCTGTGGCCCTAGAATCAAAAACACTGCACGGGATAGAATCCAGAAACTTCTCTGGATGCAGGTGGCTCATACTTATAATTCTACTCAGGAGGCTGAGATCTGAGGATCCTAGTTCAAAGTCAGCCCAGGCAGATAAATCTGAGACTCATCTCCAGTTAACCACCAAAAGGCCAGAGATGGAGGTGTCATTCAACTGGTAGAATGCCAGCCTTAAGTAAAAAAGCCAAGCAAGAGTGAAAGGCCCTGCCTGAGTTCATGTCCCAGTACTGTCACAAAGGAAAAAAAAAAAAGAGAGAGAGAGAAAGAAGAAAGAAATCTCAGCAACCTAGAAGCCTCATAAATAAGGCAGTCCTTTACGTTTCCTTAAACAAACCATGCTCAAAGTCCTGGGTGCAGCCAACCAAAGATACCTGTGAAAAGAGACCCCAGCCCACCACCCCAGCCCCACATGGCCATTACTGAAGGACCATACAATTATTCCACATTGCTGATATTGTTCAAACTTCTCAGACTACTTCCATGAGCAGGCTGAAGAAAAGGTTGTTACCAGGGCAGGCAGGCACAGAGGGCCTTTTGCCAAGCTACTTAGATATTTTAATTCTCTGTTGCCTCAGTAGCTAAATAAGCATGGAGAACAAACAGGAGAGGAATATTAATTAAAGCTAATTAGGCCCTGCCCTCTTCTGCCTCAGTCTCCTTTGTAAAAAGCCCACCCCCCTGACTCAAGGATGATGGAATTAAGATGTAAATCCATAGGGTAAACAGCAGTGCATAAGCCAGGCCCACCCCTGGCATCTCAGTGTTCCAGCACTGCCAACCCCGGGGCCTGGTTACCTGAAGGGCCCTGCAAACCCAGCCTAGTTCTGATAGACCCACAAAAAACCATCATGCCCCCCCCATGGTGGGTGGGGCTAGAGAAGAGGGGCGGGGAAGGGGGCTGCCAACAGGAGTCCTCCACTTAAAACAAAGGACTCTCAGTATCCAGAGCATTCTAATTTGTAGCACATTTACTAAAAGAACATTTGATTGCTTTGAAAAAAAATGAACTAAGATAGCAAACACAGCCCCAGTTATGCAGAAGGAGGAAGAGTACACTCCTCCCTCTGTCTGTCAAAGGAAGGGGGCATGGAAAGACAGGCCCCAGGAAGACCCTTTCCAGCTTTGTAGGAAGAGTGTATGTAAGGGTCCAGTCTGTCACTCTTGGCCAAAGATTAGAAAGAGGAGGTTGAACCCTGGTGATGGAATGAGGAGCAGCCTGATTAAAATGAGCCTCTGAGCCTGCATGGTAGTTCAGACTTGTAGTCCTGGCTACTCGGAAGGCAGACTGGGAGGATGGTGGCTCAAGGCAGAAAGGAGCAAAAAGTTAGCAAGACCCCCTAGACTTAAGGTCCCTGACTGCTGGTTTCCTCCACCTGTTTGGGATCAGCCATGCGGGTGTGACACTGCACAGAACCTTTCTCTCTCTAGGTAACTAAGGTTTTTCTTTTAAATCAATGCAGAAAGGGACTGGAAAGGTGGCTTAGCGGTACAGTGCTTGCCTGGCATGCACAAAGCCCTGAGTTTGATTCCTCAGCACCATATAAACAGAAAAAAACCAGAAGTGTCACTGTGGCTCAAGTGTCAGAGTGCTAGCCTTGAACAAAAAGAAGCCAGGGACAGTGCTCAGGCCCTGAATTCAAGCCCAAGTACTGGCAAAAAAAAAAAAAAGAAAAAAGAAGAAAAAAAAAAGAGGCAGAAAGGAACTCAGGAAAAAGAACCTGCAGCACGAGGGGGAAAAAGAAGGTAAAAAGGTAAAACCCCCAAAATTGTCAAATTGGCTCAGCATCACTGGGTCAATAAAACAGATCATGCAGATGCGGTAGCCCCTTTGAGTGCAAAGCTCCAGGGCACCAAGAGGGAGGTGGTCAAGTCTGAAGGCTGGGTTCTGCAGATCCCAGTGGGGGCAGAATTCTAACAGGAAATGGCACAAGGCAAGCCTGCAGACAAGAGCTGGGTAATGGAGAGAAGAGAATCCTGAAGACACTGGAAAGAAAGGAAAGTCACCTCAGCTCACTGCTTTTCGCTACCTACAGTGAGCCACATAGGACAAAGAGCACTAAGGGAAACATCAAATTTACCTCCCCCCAACCCGGGGGGGGGGGGCAGTTACTGGGCCCTGGGGCTTATCTGCCAGATGACTATCCTTGTGAGGGCACACAGGAAACTCTGAAAAAAGGAAATCTGAAATACACAACAGAAAATGCCTTTTAAACATTCTTTTCTTTTTTGCAACTGGAAACAGTTGAGCTTGTTTTTTAAAAAAAAAATCACAGAAATGTCAAAAATGGAAGGGAACTACAGTTCTCAAACTTTGGAATTTCACAGAAAACAAAAGAAACACAAAGTTGATTTTAAAAAAGGGGAAGGAGAAATTAATATAGGGTTCCTGGATTTTTTTTTAATTTGGCCAAAATATCTTAAAACCACCACCACTAGGAAAGAATTTAATAAAAACAAAAATGTTCCACCAAATAATAATAAAAAGTGAGCCGGGTGCCAGTGGCTCATGCTGGTGATCCTAGCTACTCAGGAGGCCACTATCTAGGACCTTGGTTCGAAGCTAGCCGGGGCAGGAAAGTCCATGAGACGCTTATCTCTAATAAACCTATTCAGAAGATGCCAGAAGTGGTGCTGTGGCTTAAGTACTTGAGGGCTAGCTAGCCATGAGTACAAAGAGGCTCTGGGACAGAGCTCAGGAGGTCCTGAGTTCAAGCCCCAGGAACGCCAAAAAAAAAAAAAAGTGCATCAAAAAAGAAAGTGCATCCATCACTTCAAACTGAAGGAGAGTCCTCAAGCAGGAAGGGAGACTGATGGATAGTGTGTGTGTGTGTGTATGTGTGTGTGTGTCTGTCTGTCTTTGCTCACCCTACACTAACACATCACTGAGACACTAGGTGCCAGCGGGGCATTCAGGACCCACTGAGGTACATCGAGCCCCGGAGTGATCATCTCCCCATAAAAGAAAACTCGCTACAGTATCAAGTGTAAATTAGGGTTCGAACACTGTTCTGTTTGCCAGGACCCCTGCTCCCAGGCTCGGATGGAAACCTCCATCGCCTCCGTGCCAGTGCAAATGCGACGCCCAGGGGGGGAATCCGGGGGAAGGGCCCCGCCGGCAGCCAGGCAACCCCTGGGCTCACGAGGGAACAAGCACCGAGAGCTTGGAAGTGAACCGGGCACCGAGGGCTCCTCGATTCCTTCCCAACTTGCACTACTCCCTACGGAAAGGAGACCGCTCTGCGATTCCAGCCTTGGGGGCGCTCGGAGGTGGCGGCGTGCGGGGCTTCCGAACCTCCCTGCGGGTACCGGGGGGGGGGGGGCTCCTCGCCGCCGCCAGCACCGGGCAGCCCCTGCCCTGAGCGGGGAGGGAAGGGGCCCGACCGTCCACGGTGAGCGCCGTGCGGCTCTCGGTGCCTGGGCATCTGGGGACGGAGGCAGGCAGAGCAATCCGATCCGGAAGCCCCAAGTGGGGCCGTGGCTCCGGACGCGGCCGCCCCTAGGGGTTTCGGGGAGCTCGGGGAGGGACCGGAGGGGCTGGGTCCATCCCCAAAGGAAAGCGGTGGGCCCAGG
The DNA here is from genome assembly GCF_023159225.1 of Perognathus longimembris pacificus. NCBI lineage: Eukaryota > Metazoa > Chordata > Mammalia > Rodentia > Heteromyidae > Perognathus > Perognathus longimembris. The sequence goes on from NC_063165.1 coordinate 50,067,267, forward strand.
CGCGGGGCAAGTCTTGGGGTCGCCGTAGGGCCCCGTGCACCCGCTCTTCTGGGTCCAGTCCGGGGGTGGCGGGGCGCCACACATGGGGTCCCGCGCCTCACGCTGCACTACCCACCCCCCCCCCCGCCTCTCCCCGGAGCGGGGCACCCCTGGCATCACCCTGTGCCTCCCCGCCGCGCCTCCGCGGGGCCACAAGGACCGCTTTGTGACCGAGAAGGGAGCGCGAGCCCCGGCCGCAGCGCAGGGACGAGGACGGGCGGCCCGCCCCGCCGCCCCGCCGCCCGGGCTGGGTCAGCAGACGGGCCGGGCTGTTTACACAGGAAGGGACGCGGCCGCGCGGAGGGCGGCCGGCTCCGGGCGGCGCTCGCACGGCGGGGCTGGCCCACCTGGAGCGCCCGGCGGCGCCCTCCGCCCTCGGGCGCCGCGCCCGCGTGCGCAGCAAACTTTCTCGGGGCTGGGGCGCGAAGCTCGGCTTACCTGCGAGGCGCGGCACGAGCGCGCAGAGCCCCAGGAGGCAGGCGTAGTAGGCGGGTGCGGGACCCCGCGGCATGGTGGGGCGCGCGGCGGGGACCGAGGACCGGGGGAGCTGCAGCCCCCTGCCCGGCGCGCGGCTCGCGCTCACGGCGCCCGCGCTGGCCTGCGCCCCGCCGCCGCCACCATCCCGGGATGCCCGGTGTTGTGGGGGTGGAGCGGCGGGGAGTGGGGGAGAAGGTTGCCGCTCCGGATGGTCCCAGCCGGCCAACCGGCAGCAATGGGCAGGTAAGGGGGGGCGGGGGGCTGGCTGCGCACGGAAGGCTGCCCCGGGGGTTCCGGGACGCGCACGGGGACCCTGCGCCCTCGGCCTCCGCCCCTTCCTCTCCGCCCCCCCTCCCCCCTGCCGCCCGGCTCCACTTTCCTCCGCTGCGCTCTCCTCCCCCTCTCCCCGCCGGGCCCCAGCCCCGCCGCACACGGTCAGTTTACAGCTTACGGGGCGGGGCGGGGAGGGGCGGGGCGAGCTCCAGCCCCCGCCCCGGCCCCGGCCCGCTCCGCCCAGTGCACCGACCAGCCTGCGACGGGAGGCCCGCGGGCGTCCAGGTGGACGTTCTTTCTGGGGCGTTGAAGGAGAGTGGGAGGGCTCCAGATAATTAGCTAGCCTCCCCCCTCCCTCTCCCTCTCCCTCTCCCTCTCCCCTTCCGTCCGGTCCGGGCTGCCCGTCCCCACCGCAGGGGGCGGGGCCCGCTCCACTTAGGCCCGCTGAGATTTCTTGGGACACAGTGGGGAGGCTTTTCCTCCCTAAGCGACAGACACCAGAGGCCCTGTCACCGGGAAAGGAGGCCACTTGTGCAGCGTGGAGGCTCCGGAAGAAGTTTGCTTTTCACCGCAGGAACCTTTTGCCCCTTTGGAAGAGTCCACACTAGCAAATAGACACCACAGACTCGGCCGAGGGTTTCCACCTTGGCCTGGATCTGAACTCGCCACCGGTAAAGGGTGAGGTGGGGAACTTCTCAGATGGCTGCTGGGGAGAAGCTGGATTTGGCAGGGTCCGCCACACACGGGTGGAAAGAGAAGTGGTGGGAAAAGCCGGCCGCAGAAGAAGCCTTATTCCGATAGAAAGAAGCAATAATATGATCCTCTAACTCACTGTTAGCCAGGCACTATGCTAAATGCTATCAATACCCATGTTAACTTACTAAATTCTCCTGACAGATGAGGAAACTGAAGAGTCAGCTAATCTTTTAAGCAGGAGTGCCCGCATGGCTTGGCCTCTTACAGAAACCATAAAGAAGAAAGAGCAAGTCTGTCTGTCTTGCCTCTGCAGGTCTAAAACGATCTTGAAAAGGGGGAGGAGGGGACAGCCCCACAGCACATCCAACTGGAAGCCATTCGAAGGATTCCGAACCTCCTGAGTCTCAGCTCTCAAACGCTACCAAGGTGGAGGACACAAACTCAAGCTTGAAGTGAGTGTACTTGGGAGAAAAAAAAAAAAGCCATCATGAAGATCACATTTCACTGGGGCTGGGGATATGGCCTAGTGGCAAGAGTGCCTGCCTCATATACATGAGGCCCTAGGTTCGATTCCCCAGCACCACATATACAGAAAATGGCCAGAAGTGGCGCTGTGGCTCAAGTGGCAGAGTGCTAGCCTTGAGCAAAAAGAAGCCAGGGACAGTGCTCAAGCCCTGAGTCCAAGGCCCAGGACTGGCCAAAAAAAAAAAAAAAAAAGATCACATTTCACCAAAGCCAGGCTTTGTCCCAAATCGCAGGCAAAACATTGCATTCTATACCATTCTCCTGTTTGTTCTGCAGTAAAAAGTCACCGGCTCAAACATTTCCCTGTGGATTTCTCTTAGGATTACCTGCCCCTTAGGGCAGTGATTATAAATTAGAACTCTGAATGGGTTTGAACAGAGAGTGACCCTGTAACCAGAGGGAAACTTTAAAAGATGGGAGGGAAGTAGAGTGCTGGATCTGGGCAAATGACACATTAGTAAGTACCACCCTAACTTTGAGTATTCAGAGCCAGTATAGGCCGCCCTGGGTCCAATCTTCTGGGCATTTCTCGAACCCAGCGGATGAATGTCAAGCGTTATCCCACACCCAGCACAGACCACCAGTTCCCTGAGCTGCACCTGCACAAGTGCCATGATCCAACTTGCCCCTACTCTTCCCATCTCCAGCCCCCTCCTGTCTCCTCTGGTGTTCCTAGCCTGCCCAGACCTGCCATTCGCCCCTGAATTTTAAGTGATCCATGCTCCATAATCAGAAAGCTGGCTTTTCTAATTCTGAGCTTTTGACTTTCTGGCTTGTGCCTTTGTTTCTGTCCCCAAATCCTTCACCTGAGGGTCCAAAGATAAATGAGATAATAAAGAAAAGGTCACATACATACAGTGGATTATTATTCAGACTTAAAAAAGGAATGAAATGATGGCAACTGCTACAATACAGATGAACCTTGAAAACTTGCTAAGTGAAATCAGTCAGACCCAAAGGGAGATATATAATTCTACTTCAGTGAAATCTCTAGAATAGGCAAACTGACAGAAAGTAGAATAGAAGCTACCAGAGGCAGGAGGGAGAAAACAATGGGGAGTTATTAGTTAATAGGTGAAGAGTTTCAATTGGGGATAATTGGAAAGTTCTGGAAATGATTGCACAACATGGTGAAGATACTTAGTGCTGCCAAATGATACACTTAAAAGGGCAAATTTCATATTATAAAAAGACCACAGGATAGGGGCTAACACTGATTGATAGAGCACTTGCCTAATATGTGCAGAGCCCTGCATTTGATCCCCAGTACTATACAAACAATAACAAAAAACACTTTCAAATCAAATTGATTAAAATTTTCCTATTTCAGAACTCAGGTTTATGTGCTCATTCCCGTAGTGAGTTCTCATATTGGGCAAGTCTGCCTATAATCCAGATCAAAAACATTCTATTTCACAGCCCAGAACAATGGCTCATACTTGTAATCCTAGCTACCCATGAGGCTGAGATACGAGGATCATAGTTCAAAGCCATCTCTGCAGGAAAGTACATGAGACACTTAGTTCCAATTAACCACTAAAAGGTCAGAAGTGGAGTTGTGGTTTAAGTGGTAGAGCACCAACTTTGGTCAACAAAGTTAAGAGACAGTGGCTGGGCCCCAAGTTCAAGCCCCAGGACTGTTCCCCACCCCCACCCCCACTGTAATCCATAGCTGCAGTTAAATATGCCAGGGTGGGCGGGGGAAATTTAAGGGGGAGAGAAACAAGGACAGACCACATCACCCTAGCTTAGGTCATGTGCTTAGTTTACTCCACTTTTAATAGTCATTACCTGAGTTTGCTCACAGTGCAAGAAATAAATGACCTTGGTAAAAGGTCAAGGTCTTTTTATTTGAAAAGTAATGATTATATTCTTTTTCACAGGAAAATGTTCTACCATAAGTTTTTCCCCTCCTTGTATATACCATGGTCATTGTTAGGCAAAACTAATCACCACACCAGCTATGGGCCCGTAGAGGGAAGCTAACGATCAACCTGAAAGGGACACCTGGATAACAAATGAACCCAGGAAATGGCAGGTGACAATAAGAGCACACACTGGGTCCCCTGATCTGATCATCTGCCCTGTAGTAGATCCTCAGTAATCACTGTGCATTCAGTTGGTTAGTTGATTGGTTAGTTGGTTGATTGGTTGGTTGGCTGGTTGGTCAGTTGGTTAGTTGGTAGGTTGGCTGGTTAGTAGTTTGGTTGGTTAGCTGCTTGGTAGGCTGGCTGATTCATTGGTTGGTTGATTGCTTGGTTACTTTTGGGTTAATCATGAATGATTGTGTTGAGTCACATGTGTGGAATTTAGAATTTCACTTTAAGAAATGGAATATCAAACAGGTCTTGACAGCAAATGTCAACAATAGGAAAAAATGTTTCTATGTGTTGTAACTATTTTTTGCGATCTGTAGTGGGGTTTGAACTCAAGGCCTTCTACAAGCTAAGCAGGCCCTCTACCAAGAAGCCACACCTCTAACCCTTTTTAACTATGATTGTTTTTGAGATAGGGTCTCATTTCCTACACAGGCCTATGCCTGGACTACAAGTCCTCCTATTTTTCATGTCCCACCATAGCTAGGATGCCAGATGTTATCACCATGCCCAGCTTCTTCCATTGAGATGGAGTCTAACTTTTCTGCTCAAGCTGGTTTCGAACCTTGATCTTCCTAGTCTTAGTAGCTAGGATTACATATACCTGGCTTGCTGTTGCTTTTCATGCATAAATATAGTTGTTAATTAAAGAAAGGTCATATTTCCGAGTCTGTGAAGAGGCCCACATAAACATTTTAAATGTATTTAATGTAGTACTAGCGCACCCTTGGTAAATAAGCGGTGGGGTTCCTGACCTTTCTATTCATGTAATTATCAACTCTGGAAATATTCATTGCTTATTATATCCTTCTGAGGGCAATTTTTCAAAGGTTTGGAAATACTTTTAAGATGACATATTCCAGAGGGAATGTATATTTCCCAGCTCTCATGAGCCAAAATATTTTAAAATAGTATCTATTAATAGAATTATAGTAGTCTTGTGATATTTATCCTGCTTGTTTTCTTTAGAAAAACTTTCAAAATTGTCAGCAGGCCTTAGACCCAAAGAAAGTCTTTTTGCTGAATTCCCCTCTTCCAGTCCGGCAAAGCAATCCCAACTTGTCTGCCTCTTTCTAGAAGTTACTTCACAGTGGGTGAAGGTTAGAGATTGTTTTCCCATGAAGGAAAACAAGTGTGGGGGGGGAGGGAGAGAGAGATACAGAGCTACTGGTCATGTTTAGAGACTTCTGGAGTAAGTGCTATGGATAAAGGTGTGGGCAGGAAATGGGGGAGGGACACAGCACAGGAACAGTCCATGCAGATGAGGCCTGGGGGGAACTGCCACAGAAGCACAGGGACAGGACAGAAGTCCCCAATCCATGGCCACAAGCAGAGGCGACAATACATGAAGACCGGACAAAAGAAAGATATAGCTCCGGGAGGCAGAGCCATCCTGGCCCTGGGCCGCCTCAGGCCCACTGTCTTTATTCTCCTCTTTGCCTGCACCCCATGCTCCCTTTGTCACACACCCCCTTCTGTGCCTACAGTACACCAGTGGTCCTTAAGATAGTGTTTAGTAGCCATTTAGAAGCCTGTCAAAAAGCTATCAAAGTAATAAAGCTAAGCAAGAGCATGAGGCCCTGAGTTCAAGCCCCAGTACAGGCAACAACAAGAACAAAAAAACAAAGAAGGCTAGATGCCTCCCTACTCTTCTTGGAGGCCATGTTTGTGGGTGGGGTAGGGAATGAAGACTGGAGACTGAGCCAACTGCTGGAGAGGCAGGTCTGCAGGAAGCAGACTAGGCCAAGGGGTAGCCGCCAGCCACGAGCCACCAGCCACCAGCTGGGGTCTGACTTTAATCTGTTTCTCTGGCTGCTGCCCTCCTCCCCTCTATCCACCCCCATTTTAATAGAACCTGACCTTCACATTTGATTTTTTTTTTTTTTTGGTGCCTGTCCTGGGCTTGAACTCAGGACCTAAGTGCTGTTTCTGAACTCTTTTGCTCAAAGCTAGCACTCTACCACTTGAGCCACAGCTCTATTTCCAGATTTTTTTTTGGTGTGTATGTGGCTAATTAAAGATAAGAGTCTCATGGACTTTCTTGCCCAGGTTGGCTTTGAACCATGATCCTCAGCCTCTTGAATATTTAGCCACCAGTACCTTGTTCACATGCAATGTCTATGGAAGGACCAGACTCAGAAAAATTGACTTCCAATCGTCAGTGTCATCAACTAGCTGAGCAATGGTGCAACCACCTGCTGTTCTGGGACCTCAGTTGGCTGCTCTGGGGAGGGAAGGCTGTGGTTCCTGCCAGAGCTGGCTCTGTAATTACTAAACGGAAAGTCAGAGGTGTTCAGTGCCAGGCAGCAGCTGACCTACCAACTAGAAACTGTTCTTCAGGAAAAGCTCCCACCCTTAGAGTGCCGTGCAGCTTCATGCAGCAGCTAGAAGGTGGGCAGAGCCTGTCTGTGGAGTGCACACTCAGAACTATCATCTCTCCCCAGGGCTGCCATCACCAATTACAGCAAAGTTGTGGAATCCAAGGATCTTTGGCAATTTTCTCCCAGTGTTAGTGGAGGTCTGTCACTGTCTTCCCTTCCATATGTGGCTCAAGTGGCAGAGTGCTAGCCTTGAGCAAAAGGAAGCTAGGGACAGTGTCAGGCCCTGAGCTCAAGCCCCAGAACTGGCAGAGAGAGAGAGAGAGAGAGAGAGAGAGAGAGAGAGAGAGAGAGAGAGAGAGAGAGAGAGAATTTATCTGCTGGGTGCTAGTGGTTCACACCTGTAATCCTAGCTTTGCAAGAGGCTGAGATCCGAGGATTGTGGTTCAAAGCTGGCCTGGGCAGGAAAGTCTATGAGGCTATTATTTCCAATAAACCACCAGAAAACCGCAAGTGTCGCCATGGCTCATAATGATGGTGTACCTACTCTTGAGCAGAAAAACTCAAGGACAACACTCAGGCCCTGAGTTCAAGCCCCATGACCTACAAAAATATAAGAAAGCTTATCTCCATATAACGGATGCATGTATCTAAACATTTATGCTATCCCATAAACGTGTATTATTTCATGAGTCAATTAAAAACTAAGTGAGAATAGAAAGTTCATCTCATGGGAGCTGTTCAGCAGATCCTCCCTGGTTTCAAAGCCCATGGGATTGACCTCAAGGCCTTGTGATTGCTAGGCAGGCACTCTACCTCTTGAGCCATAGGGCAAGCTTTTTAATCCTTTCCTGTTTCAAGTAGAGTCTTGTCTGTATGCCCAGGCCAGCCTTGACTGTGGTCCATCTATCTATGCTTCCCTCGTAGCGAGGGTGACAGGTGCACACCACGGCATCCAGCTACTGATCCAGGTAAGGTCTCACGTTTATCCCCAGGTTTGCCTGAAACTGTGATCCTCCCAGTCTCAGCTTCCCATGTAGTTAGGATGACAGGTATTTGCCGCCGCTTCTAGCCAATGTCTCTTAACTCCATGAGTATGTTTCCAAAATCCTCAGCAAAGACCAACAGAGCTGAATTAGCACTCTCAGAGGGGCCCAAAAGATCATGCTGTCAGAAATGCAGACATTTCTAGTTTGTACAACTCAACACCTACGCAGAAACCCAGGCTCAGAGAAGTGGTCATAAGCAAGCAACACCATCTCCTAACTCCAGGATCCCTTGTTCTCTCTACTAGTTCACAGCTGCTTCGGTTGGGATGGAATTTCTGATCTTTAGTAGGCCATGACAATGCATGTGGGTGCATTTTAGGACATACTGTAATGATTTCTAGAGTCCAATGGCATTTCTGTCATTGTGATTATTTCAGAAAATATGTAAGATGAAATTGGCAAATGAATCCAAAACTACCAAGCACATAGTAAGTGTTGAGGGGAGTCAGACTTACTCCATCTCAGAATAGTTAAAGAGAGCAGAAGCTGACTCCATCTTCACTAAGATCTCCCCTGCCCCTGAGCTTCAAGGTTGAAGGCCGTGCCTTGTCTGCTTGGAATCCAGGGAAGGTCCCCCTCACTGTGATAAGAAACTGCTTGCCCACCTGCGTTGTAGAACGTTCAAGGTTAACAATAGTACTCCACCCCCATGAGTAAGTGTATCATCCTGCATTGTGTGGGGTGTGCCAATTCTAACTAAAATGATAGGTTGGTTCAAACAGATCCTCTATGGCAGGTTGTAACTCCATTGGCCACCTACGTATGGCCTGGCATGACTATGCGGTTTTCTGTAAGTGTTGTAACTCCATTGGCCACCTGCGCATGGTCAGGCTTGACCATGTGGTATTTGCCTTTATAACCCCAACTTGAGCACCGCTCATGGTCACAGTATCAGCCCCTCAAGTCTGCACTGTGTCCCTGGCTGGTCAGCCCGCTTTTTTACTGTCACAGTTTAAGCTCCCGAGTCTGTGCTGTGTCTCTAGCTGGTTAGTTTGCTTTTTGCTTCCCCAATAAATCCATCTTTTTGCTTGAGACTGTCTCTTGGAAGGATGGGGAATCTCCTCCCTTGAACCCCATAACAGTAGGCATTCAGCAAACCTGCCTTGTATTTCCAAAAACGGGAAGTGAACTCCAATGATTTCTTAGGGTTGAACAGTTACTACTGTGAGGCTTCAAAGTCACAGGACTCAGAATCAAGGCAGACTTTTGTTCCACAGGGATGACCGTCAGCATTCTTTCCTAAGCCACAGTTAAATAATCACTGAGTGCTAACCTTGAGTGCCTCTCAACCTAGAGTAGTAGACAAAAAATTAGGAAGTTATGGGGAGATTTCTGGCTGCAAAACTAAATCATCACTGGTTTTCCAAGTCTGGTGTGGTGGTACAAGTCTGTAATCCTAACATGATTTTAATCCCAGGTGGATTGTGAGATCTAGGCTAGCCTGAGCTGTATAAAAAAAGTCATATCCAAAAAGGAAAAAAGATGGAGTTGGCGAAAGTGTCCCTGTCTCAGACCTAAAGAAAAAGATGTTTTCTGAATACAGCTGAAGGCAGAGGCAAGCAAGTGCTGAGGCAGGATGCTCACAAGCACAAACTTGAGCCAGCTACATAGTTCTCCCCAGAGCATCTGAGAGCCTCCCCACACCTACCCGCCCCAGGAAGACAGGGCTTAAGGAAATGCCTTGCTAATTACAGATGTTCCGAAAAAGCAGGAAGCACACACACACACACACACACACACACACACACACACGCACGCACACACACACACACACCTGATACAACTAAGAGAGCAGTAGCTCAGGAATACGGTGGGGAGGGGGCAGCTCTCTAGCTCCAAGGCCCAGCCCAACCCACCCACCTGGACAGCTGTGCTTGTCTGCATATTGTTGTTTCTTCTCCACCAAAGATCCCTATCTCTGACCAGTTCTGATTGGTAAATTTGTGTGCGTGTACATGTGTGTGCATATGTGCACATGCTAGTACTGGGGTTTGAATTCAGGGTTTGGGCACTGACACTGAACTTTTTTTTGCTCAAGGCTAATGCTGTACCACTTAAGCTACAGCCACACTTTTGACTTTTTGGTGGTTAATTGGAAATAAGAGACTTCTATTCCAAGGCTAGCTTTGAACTGTGATTCTCACATCTCAGCCTCCTGAGTAATTAGGATTATAGACATGAGCCACCAGACTCAGCCTGACTGGTAAACTCCTACTGTCTTTCCTTACTCAGCTCCATTGTTGCCTCCCTTGTGAATCATGGCTGAAGGGAAGCTTCAGAAACCCATAAGCCTTGCCTCCCTGGGAAGAGCTGAGGCTGACCATACCTGCCGATGACAGTGTCAGCGATCCAATGAGTCCAAGTCAGGAAAAGACATCGTTAACCCGTAACTTCCTGGACAGTGCACCAAATAGGTTACCAGAAAGTTTAAGGTAGCTAAACAACTTTGGTCCTTATGTCTGGCAAGAGAAAAAGTGTGGCAAGATGCAACATAAGTAAAGATGACAGAAAAGTATATTAGAAGAGAAATACGAGAGAGAGAGAGAGAGAGAGAGAGAGAGAGAGAGAGAGAGAGAGAGAGAGAGAGAGAGAGAGAGAACATGCACGCACATGGCAGAGATATACCATGGGGATGACAGCAGTTCATCCCATCTTGGTTGGCCATCTTGGTCTTCTTCCTCCTTCAGTAGAGAACCCGTGTCCTTGAAGATGGCTTTTTGATTGACTAGTCAGTCTCCTTTCTGTTTCTTATAAGGCTGTAAAGAAAATGCTTAATACCCACTCTTCACTTCCTCATTCTTTTGACCTACTTTCTCATTCTTGTGTAGCTCCCAACCCCCATTCCTTGGTTAGGCTGGTTTGGGTTTATCTGTTTATCCTGCATCTGCAAAATTTATAGGCCACAAATCCCTGCGGGCTTTTCTACTAATCCCTATCAGCAGGGCCATCTGTGATAGAATTCTCAGCGCCCCATAGTGGGGGCCTGAGGAAGTGCAGGTGGATATCGTCAGTCCTCAGAAATACGGACTGAGCCTCAAAGGAAGGAAGGACAGAGACTGGTTCAGCTGTCCCCGAGTTCCCATCTTGACTTGGTACTGGACCGAGGTCAATGGACCAAGATCAATGGAGTAGAAACGTTAGCAATGTCATAGGAACAAGCCTGCATCTGCCAGGGAAGGCAATAATCAGAAACATGTTTGAGCCAAAACAGACATTGCTTGCTTATAGTAAGATGGGGTCCACTGTCCAAATGTCCATTTGTATTCACACTTTTGGGATGTTTATCCCTTAAACTTGAGAATTAACAGAACAACTTAAAAATATCCTTGCAAAAATGGCAGATGTGATGGGGCGCTGGTGGCTCATGCCTGTAATGCTGGCTACTCAGGAGGCTGAGAGCTGAGGATCAAGCCAGCCCCTGCAGAAAAGTCTCTGAGACTCTTGTTTCTAATTAAGCACAGAAAAGTTAGAAGCGGGGCTGTGACTCAAGGGGTAGAGTGCTAGGCTTGAGCACAAAAGTTCAGGGATAGCACTCAGGTTCTGAATTCAAGGCCCAGGACCAGCACAGAAGAAAGACAGACAGACACACAGACAGACAGATTGATTTCTTCCATGGCCACAAGAGAGGATATCCAGCTGATAAGAGAATGGAGGCCAGAGAGGGAAAGAAAGGAAAGGAAAGGAGAGGAAGGAGCTGGACGGGCTCCAAGAGGCAGACATGTTATAGACGGCTTTAATCACTTCCATGGAGAGATTATAACATTTGAACAAGCTGAGTCAAGAACTTTCTTTCTGAGGCAGAGTCTTACCCTGTAGCCTATCCTATCCTGATGCCTGGAATCATTATTCTCCTACCTCTGCTTCCCACATGCTGGGATTACAGGCACATGCCACTGACTCCTGCTTATATTTTTCACTTTTGATACTAGAAGCCTATTCGTTTGTGAGCGCCTGTCTTTCAGTCACTGCTTTATTTATATCTGCCACTAAGACCAAGGAAAAGTCCCCTCTCCGTTTAAAAAATAGGTCTCATTGTCCTGTAGACCATTGTGATCACCTGTCTATGTTATTAATCTGGCATTAAAGCCAAAGGCAGTGGCTCTTGCCTATAGCTCCTTCTACTCGGGAGGCTGAGCTTGGGGGGATCAGAGTTTGAGGCCAGCCTGGACAGAAAAGTTCATGAGACCCTCTTTTCTCGACAGAAAGATGGACAGGATGGCACGTAACTGTTATCCTAGATTGGAAGTTAGGCCATCCCAGCCTAACATAAGTGGATGGTACCCAGGTGTACACCCGGGCAGGAAGTAAGACCCTACCTTAAAAAGAACCAGCAAAATCAGGCTGTAGGTGTGATTCGGCAAAAGAGCACCTTGCAGGTGTGAGGTCCTGAGTTCACACTTCAGTACTGCCAACAATCAAAGAAAAATACAGTTCAGGACTTGGAATGTGGCTTAGTAATAGAGTGCTTGCCTAGCATGCATGAAGCCCTGGGTTCAATTCCTCAGCAACACATAAACAGAAAAGCCCAGAAATGGTGCTGTGGCTCATCTGTTGACTAAAAGAAACTCAAGGATAGTGCCTAGGCCCAAGCCCTGAGTTCAAGCCCCAGGACTGGCAAAAAATAAAAAAGTAAAAAGTAAATAAAGTTCGTAAGACTCCATCTCAATGGTAAAATTTCTTCACATAGTAGTGTGTACCTGTCATGCCAGCTACACAGGAGGCTTCTGTCTGCCATCAGCTTTCATGAAAGGATATGGCTCAAGTGGCAGAGTGCTAGCTTGAGCACAAAAGCTCAAGGACAGAACTCAGGCTCTAAGTTCAAGCCCCAGAACTGGCACAAAAAAAGGAAAAGAGAAAGAAAGAAAGAAAGAAAGAAAGAAAGAAAGAAAGAAAGAAAGAAAGAAAGAAAGAAAGAAAGAAAGAAAGAAAGAAAGAAGAAAGGAAGGAAGGAAGGAAGGAAGGAAGGAAGGAAGGAAGGAAGGAAGGAAGGAAGGAAGGGAAAGAAAGAAAGAAAGAAGGAAAGGCCCCACGGTTTTCTACAAACCATAGGAGACAGTGCCACCTGCTGCTCATTGAATTTGCCCAGCTACTAAGGAGAGGTCCATAGCAGGGGAGGGGTAGGGTGTCAAAACTGCCTCCAAGCACAGGAAGGAACTTCCTGAATATAGTCTCAGGGGTACAACAAATAGGGGAAAGACTCAACAAATGGGACTACTACAAATTAAAAAGTTTCTGCACAGCTAAGGACATAGCCACCAAAATAGAAAGACAGTCAACGATATGGGAAAGGATATTTACCAGCACAGCAACAGACAAAGGCCTGATATCTGTCATCTACAGAGAACTCAAAAAACTAAGCCCCTCCAAGCCCAATAAACCTATTAGGAAATGGGCAAAGGAGCTAAAGAGAGACTTCACAAGAGAAGATATAAAAATGGCAAAGAAACACATGAGGAAATGCTCAATATCCCTGGTAGTAAAGGAAATGCAAATAAAAACAACCTTGAGATACCACCTCACCCCAGTTAGAATGGCCTATACTCTGAACTCAGGCAACAACAAATGCTGGAGGGGATGCGGGGAAAGAGGAACCCTTCTCCATTGTTGGTGGGAGTGCAAATTAGTACAACCACTTTGGAGAATAGTATGGAGGTTTCTCAATATAGACTCAATATAGACCTACCCTATGACCCAGCCATACCACTCCTAGGCATCTATCCTAAACAGCAAAACCCAAGATATCAAAAAGACATTTGTACTTCCATGTTTATCATGGCACAATTCACAATAGCCAAAATATGGAAACAACCCAGATGCCCCTCCACAGACGAATGGATCCAAAAAATATGGTACTTATACACAATGGAATACTACATAGCGATTAGGAATGGTGAAATATTGTTATTCGCAGGGAAATGGTCAGAACTCGAACAAATAATGTTGAGTGAGACAAGCCTAGAACACAGAAAACAAAGGGGCATGATCTCCCTGATATATGGCTGTTAAGAAAGGGAGACAGAGAGACAGTAGAGACCAAGTCTGTGAAACCAAAAACTGCTTGTCAAATAGTATTCCCCACAGGATTGGGGCAGAGACCCAATAGTATGTAACTAAAACCAAACAATTACTCAACATATAAAGGTCAAAAATTGACCTCTCAGGGGAATACAATAGCTCAAAAGCTAGGTATGTACGTTCATATAAGACTACTGCCGACATATTGTCTAATATCAACATTTCATTTAAAGCCCTAGGCGAACTTTCTTGGGCGTGGCCACGTGGCTACTGTATATGTTCTTTTTTTTTTTTTTTTTGCCAGTCCTGGGCCTTGGACTCAGGGCCTGAGCACTGTCCCTGGCTTCTGTTTTGCTCAAGGCTAGCACTCTGCCACTTGAGCCACAGCGCCACTTCTGGCCGTTTTCTGTATATGTGGTGCTGGGGAATTGAACCCAGGGCCTCATGTATATGAGGCAAGCACTCTTGCCACTAGGCCATATCTCCAGCCCCTACTGTATATGTTCTTGATACATTGTATATTGTATATATGTCTACCTGACCTAGAGAAGGGATAGAAAAACAGGGTGTAAGATATCACAAGAAATGTACACACTGCCCTACTATGTAACTGTACCCTTTTTGCACAACACCTTGTCAAAAAAATTGTGTTCAATTAATAAATAAATTAAATTAAAAAAAAAAACTGCCTCTAAGGGGCTGGGCATATGGCCTAGTGGTAAAGTGCTTGCCTCATATACGTGAAGACCTGGGTTCAATTCCTCAGCACCACATATGTAGAAAATAGCCAGAAGTAGCGCTGTGGCTCAAGTGGTAGAGTGCTAGCCTTGAGCAAAAAGAAGCCAGGGACAGTGCTCAGGCCCTGAGTCCAAGGCCCAGGACTAGCAACAAAACAAAACAAAACCAAAACTGCCTCTAAGATTTAAGTCTCAGGTAGTTTTGGTGTTGAACCAACCTGGATAACTAATCACTTTCTCCATAGGGAAGCATGGAATCCACTGAGGTGGTGTGTGTGTGTGTGTGTGTGTGTGTGGTTCTGGGTATGAACTCAGAGCCTGAGCTTTTGTGCTCAAGGCTAACACTCCATCACTTGAGCCACATCTCCATTTCTGGTTTCCTGGTGGTTAATTGGAGATAAGAGTCTCACAGTCTTTCCTGCCAGGCTGCCTTAGAAACTCCATCATCAGACCTCAGCCTCCTGAGTATCTAGGATTACAGATGTGGCCTACCAGTGCCCGGCCCATTGAGGCTTCTCTTACATAATAATAGATTTGACTTCTAGAGTCTCAAGGGAAGGGTAGAAAGTGATGTAACCTTCGTCTTGACCATGAAGAGCCTACCCCTGATCCAAAGCAGTGGCTTTACACCAGCCATGGTGGTGCTCACCTGTAATCCAGGCTCTTAGGAGGCTGAATCAGGAATTGTGAATTCAAGGGTGCCCTAGAACTACACAACCAGACTATATGTCAATAAAACAAAAACAAAAACAAATCTCTGGACACTGGTGGCTCACCCATATAATTCTAGCTACTCAGGAGGCAGAGATCTGAAGACTGAAGCAAGCCTGTGCAGGAAGATCTGTGAGACTCTTATCTCCAGTCCATAACTACCCAAAAGGCCATAAGTGGAGTTGTGGCTCAAGCAATAGAGTGGCATTGTTGAGTGAAAAAGCTAAGGCACAGTATCCAGGTCCTGAATACAAGCATAAGTACTGGCAAAACAACAACAAAACCCTTTATTTGACTTTGTAGCTCAGTGGTAGTGTGCTTGCCTGACATGCACATGGACCTAGGCTTAATCATTGAAAGAAGAAAAGGAAGGAGATTTGGAGCAGTGGTTCTCAAAGTCCACTGCACCTTACAGCTCCTGGGCACTTCAGCGCCCGGTGCTCCACGAAGCACCTGGGACATGGGGCTAGGCCCTCATTTAGTATCTTCCAGTGACTCCAATGTGCTGCTGAGACCCAACCCCAGCTGAGCACAAAAAGCCTCCAGTCTGACAAAGAGCTCCAGCAGAATGTCCTATGCCTGTCCCTTCTCAGTCCTGCCTTAGTGGTGTGCCAGGAAAATGCCTGCCCCAAGATCAGAGAGGCCCCTACATGCTACTTCACTCCCAGCTGCAAAAACACAGCTTTGTTGCGGTTGCATTGACATGCAATATGTTCCATGTATAAAGCAGACAGTCTGGCAAGTTTTGCCACATATGTGGCTGTGAAACCATCGCCACAATTAGGACTGTATACAGTGTTCGAGTCTGAGCTTGAGGAGTCCAGTCTTCTACTCTTGGATCCTGGTTTCTTTGTGTGTGTGTGTGCTGATACTTGGGGGCCCGGGCTCTCTCCCTTAGCTTCTTCCCTCAGGAGTTGCACTCTACTACTACTTCAGCCACAGCCCCACTCCTGGACTTTTATGGACTTTTCTGCCAGGGCTGGCTTTGGGAACCTTGCTCCTCCGACCTAAGCCTCCTGAGTAACTAGGATGACAGGAGTGTGTGCCTGGCTTACAGCATGGTTTCTGAATGGTCATTCCACAGAAGACATGGTGCTGATGAGGAGGAAGCAGAGTCACCTGTGCATGCCCTCCTCCCTGGAGCCCAGTCACAGGCCCAGCTGGGACACGAATGAGGCCATGCTTCTATTTGAGAGAAAAGGAGCATGGGGGAAATCTGGCCAGAGGAGAGCACAGCTTTGCTGGTTCATCAGATGGAGGTATTTATTAAGCGCCGTGGCCTAAATGTTTGGGTTTCCACCTGCATTACCGAAACAAATATTGTCGGACTACATAAATTGTGGGGGACACTCGGCTCTGTGCGCTACTCCCGCCGGCGGGAGGGCAGAGCATGTCCCAATTGAGACTAAGCCGAGATGGAGTAGAGCCGTCGAAACCACCTGTCCCAAGGCCTCCCCTTACATTTAACAGCAGACACTGGACACGGAGATTTTGAGGTGCCATCTGATGGACTACCGACTTCTGTTTATTTTGGGGGTGGACAACTACATTTAAAGCAACAGTGACAGTGGGAAGGAGAGGGACTTGGGCGGCTAGCTGGACGTTAGCGATTGGCTGATCTGGGCTATCCATCATAGTGATGTCACAGAACTTCCTCTATGGGCAGAGATCATGGCCCATAGAACCGCCTCCCCTGGGCTCAGCTGGCGCCATGCTGGCACACGTGCTTACAGATGGAGGGTGGGGCTGGTGGGGCTGGTGGGGCTGGTTTAGCTCCCTCTTCCAGGGGAGGTTCCAGACCCGGGGAGAAGGTAGGAGTGGATAACAGCCAAGCAGCCCCAGGGCAGGAGAAAGGGCCTGTCTCTTAGGTATAGCCAGACCCTGACATCTCCTCCTTTTTTGTTTTTTAAATTAGCAGGAGATGCTGTAAACATATGGCATGTAGACATGAGGCAAATGTTGGCATAACGGGCTGGGGATATGGCCTAGTGGCAAGAGAGCTTGCCTTGTATACATGAGGCCCTGGGTTCGATTCCCCAGCACCACATATACAGAAAACGGCCAGAAGTGGCGCTGTGGCTCAAGTGGCAGATTGCTAGCCTTGAGCAAAAGGAAGCCAGGGACAGTGCTCAGGCCCTGAGTCCAAGGCCCAGGACTGGCCAAAAAAAAAAAAAGAAAAAAAAGTTGGCCTAAGATATATGTGGGGCCTCTTTTACAAAAAAATGGGTAAGTGAAGGGACCACCCATTTGGCTCAGTCTGGAGAAATTGGAGTTCTTAGCCCGTTTCTGCTCCACTCAAGATAATGCAGGCATCGTTCCCCTCTTCTGGCGGTAAGGCAAAAGCAGGTCGAAGCTTTGGCCACTCTGTTGGTTCACATGTGGTTAGTAAAACATTTTATCGTAAGCATTGAGGCAAGGTGCTAAACCCTTATGCCTACTTTGTAAACATTTTTATCACATACACTGAAGTAAGGTGTCTAAACCCTCAGCTCCTATTTCCCTCCAACAGGACCCCCTAAATCAACCAGCAGGGGGAGAGCAAAAGGAGAAACAATGGTGCAAAACTTCTCTTTAGTTCTTGTGCAAAGCTGCAGGTGACGCTGTCACAGCAAAACATTGTGCCAAGGGACACCAGGCGGAGTCCAGGGAGTAAGCAGGGCTGGCGCTGGTCCACCGCTAATGTACATAGGCAGGCTTCCCACACTTCCATGGAAGAACAGGAAAAAAATCCACCACGATCTCTGTTTTCCTAGAGAGAGAGCAAGGAGAGACATTTCTCCAGAGCGAATGCTCCAGGCTTAATTTCCCAATCTGGAAAGGCACATACAATGCTCCTTCCCACACTGTTTTGGGAATATTTAAAAATTTTTGTGTAAATTTAAGACATTTAATGTAAGCATAGCTGTCCTTAACTAGTCATGGGGGCTGTTCCCCTCTTTTTGTTTTTTTAAAAATGACACAGGAGGGCACCAGGCTGGGAGTATGGGCGAAGGTCATTTCTTCTGGAACTACTTCCTGCTGAAAGGGGACGAAGTTGTCAGGGGCCCCTGATTTTCCTGGCACCATCCAGTTTGGTTGGTAAAGGTCCTCATCATTACTATGAGAATGGTTATTAGGGCCAGAGGGTGTTAGGGTCTCCTCTGGCCAGCTCTTGTAGCTTGGGCATATCAGGAAGTTCCTAGGGCTGGGGCCTCCAGGGTCCAGATCTGTGTTGGGCACAGCAGTGTAGAAGAATGATGGCCTTGAACTGTAAGTTCCCAGGTGGTGATCTTAGTGAGGGATGTTATTTTGTTAAAAGAGACTTTTGAAAAGGTCAGGCAAAAGACTGACAAGTTCATAGGGCTAGTTAACATGAATGGCATAGGAGAACATACCCTGGGCATAAGCCAGATAAGTTCCATTTAGAACATAAACCCAATTGTGGCGGATTTCAAGGAAGGAGGGATAGCTGAAGGAAATGTTTAGGGATAGTGGTCCGGTTTGGAATAGCCAGTCAAAGGTTAAAATAAATATATATACATATATACAACTGGCAGGAAAAGGAAAATGGACAGGTGTGGGCATTGGGTTGGTACAACTAGTCCTCCTGATCTCCCGGCTCTGATTAGTTTTGAAAGGGCGAGACAAGGTGGCTCTGTTTAGGATGTGACATCATTCTCCTCTTACTCCTCTCCATATCCCTGTTTCCTGGACTGGCTGAGTCCCAGGAGTTCAGGCACTTGTTGCTGGGATGGCATGCTCCCATCGGCATTCACGGGGTTTGAACTCAGGGCCTGAGCACTGTCCCTGCGTACTTCTGCTCGAGGCTAGTGCTCTACCACTTGAGCCACGGTGCTGCTTTCAGCATTTCTCTGGTTCTCTTGAGCCAAGCTTCCAGTCTGGCTCTTTGCTGGTTAATTGGGAGATGGAGTTTTAGAGAGATTTTCTGCCTGGGCTGGCTTCGAACTGCAATCTGAGGAGCTCTAGCCATAAAAGCCCTTTTTATATCCAATTAAAGCAACAAGGAGAACAATAGGAACAGAGCCCCATCTGTGACTTGTCGAGAATTGACCAACAACTGTTTCTCAGAGTTCTATCATAGCACTTAGAGAACAGCAGACTGAATGAGATCTATGTGCCATCAATTTAAATCATACCATTTGATCTTACTGGCAGGTGGAAGAGAGCACAAATGAATGATAATTAGGAGGGCAAAGAGTCAGGACAATGTAAAAGTCTCAGCTTCAGCGGATCCAAAGTGTCTGTGTCTTCCATCCCAAATCAGCAGGCTTTGTTAGTTATGTGTGATGGAGGCAGGCAGGAGAGATGAGTTGGATCTGGATGAGGCTGTAGTTGAGGTGCCAGACTTTGAAGTCAGGCCCCACCACGTGAACCCCATTTTAGAATCGAACCCTGAGCCAATCAGATTTGTACCTGTGTTCTAATCTTGCTTGCACAGCTGATTGTTGTAACCTTGTTCTTTGCCTTTATTTTTTTTATTTTTTTTTATTTTTGGGCCAGTCCTGGGCCTTGGACTCAGGGCCTGAGCACTGTCCCTGGCTTCTTCCCGCTCAAGGCTAGCACTCTGCCACTTGAGCCACAGCGCCACTTCTGGCCGTTTTCTGTATATGTGGTGCTGGGGAATCGAACCTACGGCCTCGTGTATCTGAGGCAGGCACTCTTGCCACTAGGCTATATCCCCAGCCCTGTTCTTTGCCTTTATAAGCCCTGTGTAATCACAGCTCAGGGCTCCCTCCTAACCTCCGCTGTGTCAGTGGGTAGGACGAGGCCCTAGTTGGCAGCTCATTAAATAAAGGCTTGCCTTGCTTTTGCATTTCGGAGTGTCTGAATCTCTGTGGTCTTCTTGGGGGTGGTCTTGCGACTTGGCACAACATTTGGGGTTTCGTCTGGGATAGCCCCAGAGACCCCGAGACCCCAGACTCCGAAGGTAAGAAAATAGGGCCGTTCATTCTGTGCGTCTGTGTCTGTGTGATTTGTAGTTTTGTTTTCTGTTTAGGTCAGCCGCTTGAATCTATTTGGGGTTGTCTGGTCCGCTCCTACACAGGAACGGGAGAGAGAGAACCTCAAGACTGTGTGGTCTGCCCCCTCACAGGGGCAGGAGAGACACAGTGAGACTGTGTGGTCTGCCCCCTCACAGGGGCAGGAGAGGCACAGTGAGATTGTGTGGTCTTCCTCCTCACAGGGGCAGGAGAGACACAGTCAAACCTGTAAGCCGCGGCTCCCTAAGTCTGTAAGTGTTGTCTGGTCTTTGTGCCTGTGATTATTTTTGTGTGTTTCTTTCTTGCACTGTGCCTGACTGACAAACGGATGATGGGGAATGTTCCTTCCACTCCCCTGACTTGATCCTAGCTCACTGGAGGGAGGTTAAGGAGATAGCTCAGAACCAAGGTGTGGCCCTTAAGAAGGAAAAGTGGGGGGCTGGGGATATAGCCTAGTGGCAAGAGTGCCTGCCTCGGATACACGAGGCCCTAGGTTCGATTCCCCAGCACCATATATACAGAAAACGGCCAGAAGCGGCGCTGTGGCTCAAGTGGCAGAGTGCTAGCCTTGAGCAGGAAGAAGCCAGGGACAGTGCTCAGGCCCTGAGTCCAAGGCCCAGGACTGGCCAAAAAAAAGAAGGAAAAGTGGATCACCCTGTGCAAGTCAGAATGACCCACCTTTGAGGGAGCTAATTGAGGGAGCTTTGACATAGGTAAGATCAGGACTTTGCAACACCTAATCTACACCCCTCGTTCGGGCCATCCAGACAAGAGAGAAACCAAGAAGGAAGAGAAGAAATTGTACTCACCTGTCCTCCAGGGAGGAAGCACAGAGGAGGAAATGTTTCCTGCTCCATACTCCCCACCCCAGTTAACTCTACAAGAGGAGGACTCTGAGGAAAATGTTTCAGCTGTGCCCTCCGCTCCGGAGGGTCTTGCCCAGTCAACTTGCCGGCGCCGACAGCCCAGGACACGGATGCATCAGCCCCAAGTCCAAGTCCTGACCCACAGCCGCCGACAGGGTGGACGTAAGGCCAGCCCAAGTCACCCACAGGTGGCAGGGAGTGACCTCACCATGCCGCGCTGTGATCTCTGTGTTGTTTGTAAGTCTAACAGTCTCTTTTGTGTCAAACCTGCATAGCTCATTGGAAAGATGTACAGGCGATGGTTCACAATCAGAGTGTGAGTGTCCACAGAAAGAACTCTGGGGGGACCCCCACCCAGCCTTCTTAAGCAGAAAATTATTTGGTATGCTGAAAATGTTTTACTAAGGCTATCAAGCTCTGGAAAATGAGGCTGGAGAATGCTAAAATCATATATTAAAGGTTTTGTCTTAAAATGTGCGTGTTGCAGGAGTAAGATTGACAAAATATGTCTTGCCACTGGAAAATGTATGGCCGATGCTTATTCTGCGTGCTTTAAGATCTTTTGAAAATGTATGTGTGTGTGTGTGTGTGTGTGTGTGAGTGTGAACATGTTCAAGACTGCAGTATGATGCAAAACTAAGTTTAAATTCAAAGGTCTTCATGCCATGCAGTAACTGGGACTGAAGAGAAAAAAAAAAAAAAAAGAGGCTCTTTTGAAACAAGCAGCCCGTAAGCAAAGGGCAGCACCTGGTTTCAGATTGCCTGTGAGCTTCAGTTTTTCCAATGCAGATAAAAGCTAAAGTGTTGTGTTAGTGTTAGAAAGGCTTTGGAAATCAAGAATACATTTCTAGATAAGAAAATTGGAAGTAAAATTGTCCTAAATAATTATTGCAAAGTGAGAAAAGGAGAATTATGGCTACCAAAATGTTTAATTGCCATTCCAGCTTCTTTGTAGGTTTTTTGTAACAGTTTCCAGCAGGCCCACAGAGAAGCACAGGTGATTCCTACAAGTTTGTCAAGATCTAATACTGACCCTTAATAAGTTCCAGGTAAGAGAGCATGCTTAAAAACTACTTCTGTGTGGACCACCTTGTTGCTTCTAATTGGAGTAAAGTGGCCCCTTATAAGACTCATTGATCTGAATTTGCGGTTCAAAGCCAGCCCGGGTAAAGAAAGGTCCCTGTGAGAGACTTGTCTCTAATCAGCCAGCAGAGTGCTGGGAACGGAGTGATGTGGAGCTCAAAAGTGGTACGGTGCTAGTCTTGAGCTGGAGAGCTGAGGGACAGCACTCAGGCCCTGAGTCCAAGTCCAGTGGAAAGTCACTCCTCCTGGGACAAAAGTGATGGAGCATCCAGAGGCAGTAAGCCACTGCTTGGATGGCAGAGATGGTGTCAGATCCTAGAGTCACTACTGTTGGCCTTTCAAAAGTTAAAGCCGGGAAGTCCTAGAAGAATAGTTCATAAGCATGCCTTTCCAATGCCCATGTCTGTCTACTGGGCAGGAATTTGCCAGTCATCTGTGATAGTGGTTAGTAAGGGTAAGTTTGTCAAATGAGAGGATAGATTAAAATCTCAACCCCCCGCATTTACTCAAAGCCCTGACTGGCAGTGAGAATTTTAAGCTCATACATCTGTTTAGTAAAGAAAGCTTGTAGACCTGAGATTGTGTCCTTATTGAGATCTGTTAAAGGCCTGCAAAGGTATATTGTTAAAAATTGCAAGATCTGTCAGCTTGCCAATGCCCCCAATCAACAGATTACTAAAGGAGCTCGCCCCTGTGGGAATAGGCCAGGCATGTATTGGGAAGTAGATTTCACAGAAATTACAAATATTTGCTAGTTTTTGTAGACACCTTTTCAGGATGGGTTGAAGCCTATCCAACAAAGCACTGCGAATGTAGTGGCTAAAAAGATCCTGGAAGAAATCCTACCCAGGTATGGCTTCCCATCCACCATTGGGTCAGACAACGGACAGGCTTTCATCTAGTCAGGGAATAGCTGCAGCACTGGGGACAGATTGGATAAACCCCAGAGTGCAGGACAGGTAGAGAAAATGAATTGGACTCTAAAAGATATGATTCTGCTTCTGTCCCTACCCCCCATTTATTCAGACCAGGGGACTGAAATCCTAAGAACCACGGTGGAAGGAACCCTAGACGGCATCGCCACTTGGGTTCATTGCTTCCACGCCAGGCCAGCTGACCCCTTTGCCCTGGATGACAACTACCGTGGTGGAACATGGGAGGTCTCCAAGCACCCAACTCAGCCGCTTCGCCTTCGCCTCAAGAAAAGAAAGTTAGACTGATTGTTATAATTTTCTTTTTGCCTTCTTTCCTTACTACCCTAGCTAGTGTTAATGTTATTTTGGCAGCTCACTCCAAAGTGAGGTGAATCCTGCAGTCCCTTGGTAAAGTAGACTAAGGTTATAGGTTCCTGGCTAGGTAAGGTCAACGCCCCTGAGTCAGCCTGAAGAAATTACAGAAGATGGATGATCTTCACCCATCAGCCCCCCTTTAAAACCGAGGGACCAGAGTTATTTTCGGATACTACTTTTGGCCCTACTGGCCCATGCCTTACCTCTATATCATCCCCTAGACATGCAAGCCATTGAAATGGACAGAATGGAGCCATGATTGGCTCCCAAGGTACCAAAAAGAAAAAGGGGGAAATGAGGTGCCAGACTTTGAAGTCAGGCCCCACCACGTGAACCCCATTTTAGAATCGAACCCTGAGCCAATCAGATTTGTACCTGTGTTCTAACCTTGCTTGCACAGCTGATTGTTGTAACCTTGTTCTTTGCCTTTATAAGCCCTGTGTAATCACAGCTCGGGGCTCCCTCCTAACCTCCGCTGTGTCGGTGGGTAGGACGAGGCCCGAGTTGGCAGCTCGTTAAATAAAGCCTTGCCTTGCTTTTGCATTTCGGAGTGTCTGAATCTTGGTGGTCTTCTTGGGGGTGGTCTTGCGACTTGGCACAACAGTAGTGGCATCTCTCAGAGTCCCCTGGATAGGCTGTCACACCTCCTGCTGGGTTGCCTGCAAAATTCTACACAGACTGGTTAAAGACATTTGAAATCTCCCAGTATTCTCTGGTTGGTTGTTCTGAGTATTCTCTGGCTTTTGGAGGCTGATGCTTTTCTGGTTTAAGTAAGATAAAAGGATTTTCTTAATCACAAAATCCACACGGCTAGCACACATTTTTTAACCTGTATTCTGTGAAGCAAAACGTTAATTTTGGGTCAGGAAAATATGAGTTAATAGTCACATTTGTATAAAACTATTCTGATTCCTTGATCTTAAGAGTTTATGAGAGCACAGGAGAGAAAAATGGAAAAGTAAAATCTTAATTTATACCAAAGAATTGTCAGGATCAGATGTACATTTGACTTTTTTTCTCTTTTTTTATTATTATTATTATTAATTGAACATAAATTTTTTTACAAGGTGTTGTGCAAAGAGGGTGCAGTTACATAGTAGGACAGTGTGTACATTTCTTGTGATATCTTACAACCTGTTTTTCCATCCCTTGTCTAGGTCAGGTAGCCACATATGCAATATACAATGTATCAAGCACATATACAGTGTTCACAGACTTGGTCTCTACTGTCTCTCCATCTCCCTTTGTTAACAGTCATATATCAGGGAGATCATGCCCTTTGTTTTCTGTGTTCTAGGCTTGTCTCACTCAACATTATTTGTTCGAGTTCTGACCATTTCCCTGCAAATAACAATATTTCACCATTCCTAATCGCTATGTAGTATTCCATTGTGTATAAGTACCATATTTTTTGGATCCATTCGTCTGTGGAGGGGTATCTGGGTTGTTTCCATATTTTGGCTATTGTGAATTGTGCCGCAATAAACATGGAAGCACAAATGTCTTTTTGATATCTTGGGTTTTGCTGTTTAGGATAGATGCCTAGGAGTGGTATGGCTGGGTCATAGGGTAGGTCTATATTGAGCTTTTTGAGAAACCTCCATACTGTTCTCCAAAGTGGTTGTACTAATTTGCACTCCCACCAACAATGGAGAAGGGTTCCTCTTTCCCCACAGCCCCTCCAGCATTTGTTGTTGCCTGAGTTCAGAGTATAGGCCATTCTAACTGGGGTGAGGTGGTATCTCAGGGTTGTTTTTATTTGCATTTCCTTTACTAGCAGGGATGTTGAGCATTTCCTCATGTGTTTCTTTGCCATTTTTATATCTTCTCTTGTGAAGTCTCTCTTTAGCTCTTTTGCCCATTTCCTAATAGGTTTATTGGGCTTGGAGGGGCTTAGTTTTTTGAGTTCTCTGTAGATGACAGATATCAGGCCCTTTGTCTGTTGCTGTGCTGGTAAATATCCTTTCCCATATCGTTGGCTGTCTTTCTATTTTGATGGCTATGACCTTAGCTGTGCAGAAACTTTTTAATTTGTAGTAGTCCCATTTGTTGAGTCTTTCCCCTATTTGTTGTGCCCCTGGGACTCTATTCAGGAAGTTCCTTCCTGTGCCTATAAGTTCTAGTGTCTTTCCTACTCTGTCCTTCAGTAGTTTCAAGGATTCAGGTCTGATGTTGAGGTCCTGATCCATTTTGAGTTGATCTTGGTGCATGATGATAGGCTTGGGTCTACTTTGAGTTTTCTGCATATGGCTGCCCAGTTCTCCCAGCACCAGTAGTTGAAGATGCTATGTTTATTCCATTGTATGTCTTTAGCTCCTTTGTCGAATATCAGTTGGCTGTAAGAGTGCGGTTTTATTTCTGGGTCTTCAATTCTAATCCACTGGTCTTCCGATCTGTTTTTATACCAATACCATGCTGTTTTTGTTATGATGGCCTTGTAGTAGAGCTTGAAGTAGAGCTGGTTTTGTGATACCTCCTGCACTATTTTTTTTGCCTAGAATTGCTTTGGCTATTCTAGGTTTTTTGCTGTTCCATATGAATTTATGGATTGGTTTCTCTATTTCAGTGAAGAATGTGGCTGGGATTTTGATAGGTATTGCATTGAATTTGTATAACAATTTGGGCAATATGGCCATTTTCACTATATTGATTCTGCCTACCCATGAGCATGGGAGGTCTTTCCATCTCCTTGTGTCTTCTTTGATTTCCCTTATTAGATTTTTGTAGTTTTCATTGAATAGGTCCATCACATCCTTGGTTAAGTTGATCCCTAGGTACTTTATTCTTTTTTTGGCTACTGTAAATGGAATTGTTTCCATAATTTCCTTTTCTGCTTGTACATTGCTGGTGTACAGAAAAGCTGCTGACTTTTGTGGATTGATTTTGTATCCTGCTACTTTGCCAAATTGGTTTATTAGGTGTAGGAGTTTGGGTACTGAGTTTTTTGGGTCCTTCAGATATAAGATCATGTCGTCTGCGAATAGGGATAACTTGATTTCTTCCTTGCCGATGTGGATCCCTTTGATGTCCTCCTCTTGCCTTATTGCTATGGCTAGGGATTCCAGCACTATGTTGAACAGAAGTGGGGAGAGTGGGCATCCTTGTCTTGTTCCTGAGTTTAGGGGGAATGATTTAAGTTTCTCTCCATTTAATATGATATTAGCAGTTGGTCTGTTGTATATGGCTTTTATTGTTTTGAGGAATGTTCCATCTATTCCTGTTCTCTCCAAAGCTTTTAATAGGTATGGATGTTGTATTTTGTCAAAGGCTTTTTGGGCATCGACTGAGATAACAATGTAATTCTTAATTTTAGATCTGTTTATGTGGTGAATTATGTTGATTGATTTACGGATGTTGAACCATCCTTGTGACTGAGGGATGAAGCCTACTTGGTCATGATGTATGATTTTCTTGATCAGTTTCTGGATCCTGTTAGCTAATATTTTATTGAGGAGCTTTGCGTCTGTGTTCATTAGTGATATTGGTCTGTAGTTCTCTTTTTATTTGTTGGGTCTTTGCCTGGTTTGGGAATGAGTATGATATTAGCTTCGTAGAATGAGTTTGGGATTTCTCCCTCTGTTTCTATTTCGCAGAAGAGTTTGAGGAGTATTGGTATTAGCTCCTCACTAAAGGTTTTGTAGAATTCATTGGTGAATCCATCTGGGCTTGGGCTTTTCTTAGTAGGGAGGTTCTTGATTACCTCCTGTATCTCACTGTAAGTTATTGGTTTATTTAGTTGATTTATTTCTTCTTGGTTCAGTTTGGGCAGTTTGTACTTCTGTAAGAATTGATCCATTTCTGTAAAATTATTGTTTTTTGCTGAGTAGAGGTTTTGGAAATAGCTCCTTATGATTGTTTGAATATCGTGTGTACTTGTTGTAATTTTTCCAGTGGAGTCCCTGATTTTACATATATGAGTCTCTTCTCTTCTTTTTTTTTGTGAGTCTTGCAAGGGGTCTGTCAATTTTGTTTATTTTCTTAAAGAACCAGCTTTTAGTCTTATTTATTTGTTGAATGGTCTTTCTATTTTCAATCAGATTTATCTCTTCTTTAATCTTTGTGATCTCTCCCCTCCTAGTCGTTTTAGATTCTGTCATTTCTTGTTTCTCCAGTTGTTTTAGTTTCATCGTGAGGGTATTCACCTGCGCTGCTTCCATTCTTTTAATGTGGGTGCTGAGTGCAATGATCTTGCCCCTCAGTACTGCCTTAGCTGTGTCCCATAGGTTTCTTTTTTTTTTTTTTTTTTTTTTTTTGGCCAGTCCTGGGCCTTGGACTCAGGGCCTGAGCACTGTCCCTGGCTTCTTCCCGCTCAAGGCTAGCACTCTGCCACTTGAGCCACAGCGCCGCTTCTGGCCGTTTTCTGTATATGTGGTGCTGGGGAATCGAACCTAGGGCCTCGTGTATCCGAGGCAGGCACTCTTGCCACTAGGCTATATCCCCAGCCCCCCATAGGTTTCTTTGTGATGTGTTTTCTTTGTCATTGTGGCTTATGAATTCGTTGATTTCATCTTTAATTTGGTCTGTGGCCCAAGTGTTGGATAGCAGCGTGGGGTTTAGCCTCCAAGAGTGTGTATAGGCTCTGTGGTTTCCTTTGTTGTTGAGGGTTACCTTTAATCCACTGTGATCAGATATAATACATGGGATGACGTCAATACTTTTGTATTTGCTGAGGTTCTTTGTGTGGGCTATGACGTGGTCTATTTTGGAATATGATCCATGGGCTGCTGAAAAGAAGGTGTATTGGGTCTCTGTAGGGTGAAAGGTTCTATATAGGTCTGTTAGATCCATTTGGGAAATGGTGTTATTTAGGTCCTCAGCTCCCTTACTAATCCTCTGGGTGTTGGATCTGTCTCTTGGAGAGAGAGGAGTATTAAAGTCACCCACTATGATTGTGGTTGTGTCTATTTTGCTCTGTAATTCTTTGAGAATTTGCTTGACATATGTTGGGCCTCTTTTGTTCGGTGAGTATACATTTATCACCGTGATGTCTTGATTCTGGATTTTTCCTTGTATTAATATGTAGTGTCCTTCTTTATCTTTTTGAGTGGACTTTAAAGAGAAGTCCAGCTTGTCTGAGATCAGAATGGCTACACCTGCCGTTTTGGTGGGTGCATTTGCTTGGTAGATCTTGCTCCATCCTTTCATTCGTAGCCTGTTTTTGTCCCTTGCTGTAAGGTAGGTCTCTTGTAGACAGCAGATGTCAACTTTTTGTTTGCGAATCCATTCTGCCAGTCTGCTCCTCTTGATCGGGGAGTTTAAGCCATTTATATTTAAAGAGATCAAGGATAAGGGTGTTTTTTCTCCTTCCATTTTCTTGTTGGGCTGTTTTTTCCTCTTTTTTTTTTTCTTCTTGTCTTTAGTGAGCTGGTCTTTCTGCTGGACTTTGGCTATTGAAGTTTCTTTCTGATTCTGTCTGTGTGTCTTTTACGATCTCTGTTGGGTGGGGTTCCCCTCTTAATATTCGCTGTAGGGCTGGTTTTTTATTCACATACTCCTTTAGCTCCTCTTTGGTGTGGAAAGATCTGGTTCTCCCTTCGAATGTGAACTCCAATTTCGCTGGATATTTGATCCGAGGTTGTAAATTGTTATTCTGAAGTATTTGGATGGTGTTCTTCTACTCACTTCGAGCTTGGTAAGTTTGTGTGGATAAGTCGGATGTTATTCGAATCCTCTTCCCATTGAAAAAAGTTTCCTTCTTCGCTTTGGCTGAATTCAGAATTTGCTCTTTAATCTTGAGGTCTGTAGTCTTGAATATTATGTGCCTTGGGGTGGTTTTCCTGGGGTCTGGCCTGCCAGGTGTCCTATAGGCTTTGTTTACCTGGATGGGGTTCCCTGTGAGATTGGGGAAGTTTTCTGCAATAACTTTATTGAGAACATGATTAAGCCCTCTGTTCTGATATTCGGCTCCTTCTTCTATTCCAATTATGCGCAAATTATATCTCTTGTCTTTGTCCATTAGTTCCTGGATTAATCTTCCCTGAAGCTTCACCTTTTCTTGGAGTGTGGTCATTTTCTGGTTGTTGTCAGCTGCTTCATCGTCCAGGCGAGAGATTCTGGATTCTATATGGTCCACTCTTTGTGTTATGATTTCAGTTGCGGAGTTTATGGATGTCAGAGAGCTATTTATGGTTGTCATATCAGCTCTGATCGTGGAAATTTCTTCCTTTAAAGAGTTGTATTTTAAATCTATTTTTTCATGCATTTCAATTCTCAGGATGTGGAGATTTTCTTTAAAGGTGGCTTGCATTGTATCCATTTTTGCTTCCATTTCTTTCTTGGCTTCCTGGGTGTCCTTCCAGATTTCCGCTCTAAACTCCTGGAATTGTTTTCTGATTTCATTTCTGACGCTTTCGATCATTCCTGTTAACATGGCCTCATTTGCTTTTTTAGTCTCCATCTCCTCTTCAGTCATGCTGCTTTTTGGAGCTGGCGAGTTGGCTTGTCCTTTGATGAACTGAGTTATGTTTCTTTGTGATTTGCGCATCTGGAAATCTGGGTGGCTTCTCAGGTTTGGTTTGTAGCTCTTTCCTCCCCCCTGTGTAGGCGTATCTACGGCAGCAGGTGCTGCCGCTGTGGCCCCGCCCACCAGTGCAGGGTACATGCCTACCAGAGCGGGCGCTGTCGCCGGGGGCCCCGCCCTCCTGTGCGCTGTTGTCCACTACAACATGCACTTTAGCGGGATATGCCTCCCAGAGCGAGTCCTGGGTTGTTGGGTTGTGCTTGCGCCCTCCCGCGAGTCCGTTGGGGGGGGGGGGGGCGGTATGTGTGGGGCCCAGTGGGATCGACTGTCCGGGTGTGGCTTGGCACCCTCAGACCTCGCCTCCGCTGCGGGGGGGGGGGGGGATGTGATCAGGCTCAGGTGACCCTGCTGGGCTGGTATTGCCCACCAGCGCCTGTGATTTTAGTTGTAAGAGTCCGCAAGGTCCAGGCGCCTCGGGTGGGGCTTGCCCTGCCGGCCGTCCCCGGCCCGTTGGGAAGGGGACGGGGCCGGTTCTGCCAGTTCAGGAACCTGTGGGGGCTTGGGGCTGTTCCGCCCTTCCCCTGCTAAACTGGCTTCCCAGCGCCTGATGGGAGCTTCCCGCCTGATTTGGGGGTTCTTTGTTCCCTCGGGAGTGGGGAGGGGGAGGGAGGGAGATCTAGCTTCTTTGTCAGGCTTGGGTCTCTGATAGCTGGTCTCCCATTGGGGGGAGGGGATAATGGGGGACTCACTTTTGCTGCTTTGTGTGTGTGTCCCGCGCAGCCATTGGCCCTTCAGGGGTTGGTGAAGTGTCGTGGTGGCTTCCCCCGTTCCCTCTTTCTGCCGCGCTGGGTTCCCTTGTCCGAACCCGGTGTGGACCCGAACTTCTCGTTGCTGCCGGTGTGTGTCTTGGTCCGCACCCTGCCTTGTGTCCGTGGGGTCTCCCGCTATATGAATTCTGCGCTCCTGGCAGCCTGTCTGCCGATCGCCGGGTTCCCCTTTCCCTACATTTGACTTTTAACACACTGGTTTTACGTCTTAGACACATTTACTTGTACCCAAACATGACCAGTTTGGGTTTAAAACCTGTTTTTGTTTTGTTTTTAAGTTTTACCAACAGATAGACATAGACATACAGACATACAGACAATGTGCATAAGCTTTGAGCGCTCTTAAAATTGTTTTTTTGATTGGCCATATAAGTTTTCTGGAATTCCAGTGGCAAAATGATATTATTTTGCCCATAATTTTAGAATCACGTGATCAGTTAAAAGGCAAAACTAGGAAACAAAAACTTTCACAGTTTATCTGGCAAGGAAATGAAGAAACCACATTTTGAAAAAACCAGTTTGGAGACAGGACATGAACAAAACATAGACACGTGGCATGGCTTAACAGAGCAAGATATCTTTAAGCCCCAGCAGCCTTGGGGAATTGCAAGGCACCTTTGAAATGCAAGGCCACAGTTATAGAGTTCAGAGTGGGGGCAGGGTTACCGGGAGCTGGAGACTCCAAGTCCCTGCCCAGCCTCCAGGAATTTGGAATGCCCATCACCTGGGGAGAGGGCGGGAGGGCAAGCAGCTCCGGGGCGAGGGCGCCCCTGGGCTGACTCAGCCCCACCGCTCCCCGCCAGGACCCGGCACACGAACCCTGCACAAAAGCGGCCACCCAGAAGCATGAGGAGGGCCAACCCAGGGCCGCGGTGCGTCAGGTCGGGTTCCTGCTTGCTGCCTCCACCCTGTGCACTGCGCCAGCCCCAGGCACCGCCGGGGCCACAGCCAGCGTGATGCCACAGGCAGTGCCATCCCCAGTGCCCCCCTGCCACACCGGCCACGAGACCTGGAATGCCCGCCCCCCTCCCCAGCATGCACGGCATCGCCGCTGCCGCCTTGCCAGGCCTCAGAAGTGGGAAGGGAGTGGGGGCAGATTAGCCCAGAAACGGCGATGCACGCGGGGCTGCCAGGGGGCCGGTCCCAGATCCAGGTGCAAGCCCATCCCCCCGGGCAGCAGGAAGCCCGCTTCTCTATCAACCAGGCTGAAAAGGCCAGCAATCTCCCCTTAGGGCGTGGTACGTTTCAACATTTTCCAGGCTCTCCTGGCTCAAGTGTGCTTAAAGTCCAATCTGGTATGGAGCATGAGCCTTAGTATATCAGCGGGTCACTCCACTGACTGAGATTACCCCATGTGACTGAGGATGCTTTGCCCCCGTAAGGATTGCTCAGCATAGCTGGTGGAGCTTCTAAGCCCCAGGTTCGTCGGCCATGTGTTCGTTCATGCCCCACGTTGGGTGCCAATTATGTCGGACTACATAAATTGTGGGGGACACTCGACTCTGTGTGCTACCCCCGCCGGCAGGAGGGTGCGTGTCCCAATTGAGACTAAGCAGAGATGGGGTAGAGCCGTCGAAACCACCCGTCCCAAGGCCCCCCTTACATTTAAGAGCAGACACTGTACATGGAGATTTTGGGGAGCCATCTGATGGACTACCGACTTCCATTTATTTTGGGGGTGGACAACTACATTTAAAGCAACAGTGACGGTGGGAAGGAGAGGGACTTGGGGCAGCTAGCTGGACGTTAGCGATCTGGGCTGTCCATCATAGTGATGTCACAGAACTTCCTCTATGGGCGGAGATCATGGTCCATAGAACCGCCTCCCCTGGGCGGAGGGTGGGGCTGGTTTAGTTCCCTCTTCCAGGGGAGGTTCCAGACCCAGGGAGAAGGTAGGAGTGGATAACAGCCAAGCAGCCCCAGGGCAGGAGAAGGGGCCTGTCTCTTAGGTATAGCCAGACCCCGACAAAATATGGTAGATTTTTCTGATTATTTTTAAGGTAGGATCTTACTTCTTTCCCTGGGCACACATCTGGAAGGTCAGCTATGTGCTCAGCAGAACTGAAGCAGTCCACGGCTTCTGATCCCCAGATCCACTCTTTTAGAAGAGTCTCAAAGCCTCCAAACTTCCTAACAAAGTTGAGGCCTCCTGCAGTTGTATGCACTTACTCCAGGCGCTCACTCTTAAGTCAACCCCTTTGTGGAAAAGATGGACAGGAATCCAAGCTTGAGCCTACCAGGGCCCACCCTGGGGAAGGGAGTAGGCTCCGCCTAGTCAGACTGTTTAGCTGCTTCATCATAGAGCAGGAGTGGACCTACAATTTATTAGAATATTATTCTGGGTGTTTCCCCTAACGAGGACAGCAATGTCAATCACTCCATGTCTCATTTTCTATATAACTTACTGTTATGTGTATTATCAAATACCTCCACACAACAAAGGACATCCCATACCAAAAACATTTTATTGCATTTCCTTCCACAATTGACAGTCAAGAAAAAATAATAATAGCAGATAAAAATATCTTACAAGAGGACCAGATATCATATATATGTATGTATATATGTATATATACATATATATGTATATATATATATATATGAGATCCTATTAACATTAAAAAAAAAAAGAACCTGCTAGGTGTGGTTGCCCCATTAGTGTGTATGTGTGCATGTGTGTGTTGGTAGTTACAGCCAGCATCTGTCACTAGAGCAGAATGGGGCCTGGGTGAAGCCTGTCTGTTTCTTTTATCATGAGGCTGGGCATCTGGACTTGGACACAGCTCTCACCCTGAGCCACATAGACAGGCTGTGATGTCAGGGGATCTTGCACTGATCACTGATGGCTTCCGGCCTTTACGTAGTTCCCAGGCTGTGTATGTCTAGGCATAACAGCACTAGGGTGAGCCCATCTGCTCCCAGGAGAGAGTTCCTCCCACAGAAGGAGCTGGAGCCTGGCACCCACTCCTTATTCATCTTCCCACCACAGCAATCACTGCTAGCCCAGATCATTCTTCTCCCTCTGCCTCTCATCCCCACTAGCATTTCACAAACTCCCTACCACACTCCTGGAGAATATCTCTAGTCTAAGCCTTCTCATTAACATCTAAATGTCCTTACAGCCCCAGTCAATCCTCTTGAAAAGGTTGACTACCTCTTTCCCATTCTTGAGGTGAAGCCCTATCACAAACTCCACGCAGTTCAAGGATGGCTAAATCCCTAGTGGGAGAGTGGTGGCACCGGGTTCTAACCTGTCCATTGGACCCTAAGAAACATTATGCCTTCATTCCCTCCCCCGCAGGTCTGGTGCGCCAGGCTTCCAGGAAGATCCAGCCATGCATCCACCTCTGTGGTTGTGACTCAATCAAGCAAGCAACTGTCTCCCAGGCTCAAGGAATACTGGGAGTGCCTTCCACACTGGAAATGATTGTGCCACCCATCAGGAAAAGAACAAAACCGAGCCACTGTCTTAGTACTGGGTACAGATTGGAGAAAATCAATTATCTTACAAGTGCTGATAGCACGCATGCATATTTAATTTCATAGGCACTCCTGTAACAAGCTGTGCTCCTTGTCAGCATTTAGAGGGACCAATGGGTGCTGGCCACAGGAAATAGGAAAGGCCAGAGCTTCATGCCGCTCACTGTTCTGTATTTCAACATCATGGTGCATATGGCTGGGGAGATGGAGGCATCCACATGTTTTTTTTCCATTCTAGACAGAGAGATTCACAGAGATAAAGCTCTTCAAAAATCGCTCCCAACAGACATATATGAGATAATTTAGATCTGTAAGTTCTGAACATTATTTTTGTATTCTTCAGCTTTCTCCCTATTCTTCCCTGCGGGAAGGTGTTTTGTTATTTTTGTTTTTTATTATTATCATTACATTTTCACTTGAGTATTGAGTATGATGCCTGAGTTCAAGCTCTAGTACCAATAAAAAGCACTTGGGGTAGCAAGGGGTAGGTGAAGGCACACATTGTATGTGCGTCCCGTTGCTGTCCTAAGCATTTCACTCTGCAAAGCCAAACAGAAGGGCTCACCTAGTAGTCAGGGTGTGGGATGCCCCTCTGGTTAATGTAGGGGTTTGGTGCAGGACCGTCTCTGGGGGCAGAAGTTCTGACTTTGGGGAAGATGCTCCCTTCTGCCCCCTCATTGCTGAAGCCAGTCTGCTGCAGGCGCAGGTTCTGAAAGTCGTTGTCAATCAAGTGCTGTTCTTCTGTTTTCTTGTTTTTGTTCTGTGATCTGAAAGCAATGACAAGAATTAGGATCTGATAGTGGCAGAAGGCTCCTTGACACAAATGCCGATTTTTTTTTTTTTTTGGCCAGTCCTGGGGCTTGGGCTCAGGGCCTGAGCACTGTCCCTGGCTTCTTTTTGTTCAAGGCTAGCACTCTACCACTTGAGCCACTGTGACACTTCTGGCTTTTTCTGTATATGTGGTGGTGAGGAATCGAACCCAGGGCTTCATGCATGCTTGGCAAGCACTCTACTGCTAAGCCACATTCCCAGCCCAGTGCTGGTGTTTTGTTTTGTTTTTTTAAACACACTTTCTCTTTTTCAGGTGGAGAGAGGTGTGTGTGTGTGCCAGTACTGAGGCTCGAACTCAGGGCCTGGGTGTAATCCCTTAGTTTTTTTTTATTTTGTTTTTTGGGTTTTTTCCTTAAGGCTGGCACTCTATTACTTGAGCCAAACCTCCACTTCCAGCTTTTGGGTGGTTAATTGGAGATAAGGGTCTTGCAGACTTTCCAGCCTGGGCTGGCTTCAAAGCACAAATTTCAGATTTCAGCCACTTGAATAACTAGAATTACAGGTGAGAGCCACGGGCACCATCTTACAATGGTTTTTAAAATTCCATTCTACTTCCAGATTTTCTTCCAGGTTCATATATACTTATGCACTCAGAGGAAAATGAAGGTATGAGAGCTTCTCCCCTTGTATCCCCTCCCCTGTCAACAAGATGAAACCAATTGGAAACCAGTGTCTGGTGTGGGGGTGAAACTGTCATCCTCTTACTTTGCTGAGATGATGAGGGCAATCACCAAGGAGAGTATGAGGATGGCAGCAATGGTACCCACAATAGTGAGGATCAGCTGAAATTCTGAAAGGGAAAAGAATGGGTTAGACTCCCTCAAGCTGGCCTCTAACTGTCAACTGCACAGTTGCGTGTGTTCCCATCACTCCCAGGTGTGTGGCTGCTTGCACTGTGCTCTCTGACCCTGAGCCCACCCTGAGTCTGAGTTCTGTGATTTCCAAAAGCCGAGCTGGCACCCAGAACCCAAAGAGAGTGGGGAACGCAAGGCCCCGAAGACAAGTTACACAAAGACTTTCTTCATGAAGGAAGCCAGACTGAACCAGCTATGAACTGGGGTCCATTTTCCATTCTCATTTGTTTAGCAACTTATTTATTTTATTTTGCATTAGTCCTGGGTCTTGAACTTTGGGCCCGGGTGCTATCCCTGAGCCTGTTTTGCTCAGGGCTACCACTCTACCACTTGAGCCACAGTTCCACGTCCAGCTTTTTTGGTGGTTCATTGGAGATAAGAGTCTCCTGGAGTTTTCTGCCTGAGCTGGCTTCAAACCATGATCCTCAGATCTGAGCCTCCTGAGTAGCTAGGTTTGCAGGCATGAGCCACCAGTGCCTTGTTCACAATAGTACAACATTGGTACTTACGGTCTTCACAGTTCTCTCCACGGTAGCCAAATGGACACCTGAAATAGAGTGAAGAACAGGAAAGTGCATGAAAGAGTGTGCCGGAGTTTCCATCCCACCCTACTTCCATTTCTCCTTTTCTGCTGCTCTCCCCAGCTCCTTCTCTCTCTTGCTTTTTCCTAGGAGAACACCTTCTAGCCAGTCCTATGAAGCCTCTTGCTCCCCAGGAAGACTTAGCTACCCAGGTGACACAGAGCCCAAGAGGCAGCAAGACCCTCTTGATGGGTGACACCATACAATCCTACCACCCGTTCCTCCCCTGTCAGCACTGGCATGCCATCTGCATGCAGCTTCCGCTTCCTCCTCTGAAATCCCATAGCTAATATGTTTCCCATGGTGTGTGCTTGCTCTCTTGCATCTCCTGAGGTCCCTGATCACAAGAGAATGTTCAGGAACCACTGGGGAAGATGAGGAAGGTGCTCTCCACACCTGCCATCTCTGCTGGCTCCCAGCTTCCTGGCTCTACCCTGTCTGTTGCCTGTAAGTTCTAGCCCAGCTCCAGCTATGGAAGATAAAAGCAGGGTGATTTCTCTTACTCTTGACAGTTCCCATTGCCGACATCCTTGTAGCCTGGGAGGCACACACACTGGGCGATCCCATTATTATCCTTTATACATTGCTGGTTGTTCCTCTCATTGCAGTTGGCAGCACAATTTAGATCTAGAGTTTCAAGGCAGAGCGATTTCTGAGGAATTTTCAAAAACAATCTGTGTGTGTGTGTGTGTGTGTGTGTGTGTGTGTGTGTGTGTGTGTGTGTGCGTGCATGCTGGGGCTTGAACTCAGGACTGGGCATTATCCTTTAGCTTTTTCTGCTCAAGGCTAGCACTCTACCATTATTAGATCCACAGCTATACTTTGGCTTTTTTTGGTGGTTAATTGGAGATAAGGGTCTCATCGACTTTTCTGCCCAGGAAGGCTTTTAACCATGATCCTCAAATCTCAGCCTCCTGAGTAGCTAGGATTACAGGTGTGAGCCATTAGCGCCTGGCTGGAAACACTCTCTTTAACCCCAAAGTGAAGAATACATCTTTTCCACATTGCTTTTTTTCTATAAAATCAAATGTTCATTTCCTCTACACAAGACATACTCCCTGCAAAGATGAGCATAAGTCGCCTCCTAGCCCAGATCCTAGTCCTGGTACAGATATCAAAAAACAAAATGCATAGCTCCCAGTCTTGGAAATGTACATAGAAGTCCAAGAGGTAATGTCTGTATTTTGCAGATGCAAAAAAAAAGGAGAGCAAGTGAGTTGCAAAGAACATTTAAAATACTTACCACTACACGTCGCGCCATATTGGTTAGGTCTTTGCAGCCCAGGTTTGCATTGACAGTTGTAAAAATCAACGCAGTTATTACCATCATTTATACAACCAGCCCATTCACATCGGTCCACCACTGTGAGGGGCACAAATAATTAAAAAATATGGTCAGCAAGACAATAGAGTAGCTAGCCAAGTGCTGTTGGCTTACAACTGTCATCCTAGCTATACAGGAGGCCTAGACCTGAGGATTGAGGTTCAAAGCCAGCCTGGGCAGAAAAATCTCAGAGGAACTGTTATCATCAATTAACTAGTAAATAACCAGAAGCAGAGGGTATGGCTCAAGTGGTAGAGTGCCAGTCTTAAGTGAAAAATTCTAAGCAAGAGCTCGAGGTTCTGAGCTGGTCTAGTACTAGCACAAGGAAAAAAAAAAAGGAAGGAAGGGAAGAAGAAAGGAAGGAAGGAATTGAGTGAAAGGAAGGAGAGATGGAAGAAGGGACAGAGAGAGAGAAAGAATAAGAAAGAGAAAGAGAAAGAAGAGAGATAATAAGAAAGGTAGGAAGTAAAAAAAAAGAGATGTTACAATTTTGGCATGGAAAAGAGAATATATTTTACCACTGAAGCTGGACAGCTGGAAAGGAGCTGTCCTCTGGACTTTGAATCTCATTTCCATATCAGGGTGTTTTGTGTTTTTGTGGCTCATGCTGGGTCTCAGAGTAGGAGGAGATGTTGAGAGGCATTGACCAAAAAGTAATATTCAGAGCATAGATCAAATGGTTTCAAGTAGCCATAGCAATTTCTCGCTGGAGCCAAAACAGAGCATTCATGGGGGACTACCAATATTATCCTTTCTGAGGGGAGGGTAGTACTGAGACTTGAACTCTGGAGCCTGGGTGCTCTCCCTTACGTTTTTCACTGAAGACTGGCACTCTACCACTTGAGTCATAGGTTCACTCCCACCTTTTTGCTGGTTAACTGGAAATAAAAATTCTCACAGACTTTCCTGCCCAGACTAGCTTTGAACCACGATCTTCAGATCTCAGCCTCCTGAGTAATTAGGATTACAGTTAAGAGCCACCAGTATCCAGCTTTCACAATATTATCTCGCGGAATGTACAAGTTGTTCTTGGCTGGTGACCACTCTGACTGATCAGTTCTCATGCGGATGGAGACACTCTGCTTCCTCACACGTGCGAAAGTCTGAACAAGTCAGAAGCAGAGTGTGTGATAAGACCAGGGCAGGAGTTCTGCCTGTGTGTATTGCTACTTTAGAAGTGACAGCTCTTTGCAGGCAAGGATAAAGGAACATCCAGAGAGGTCACAAACATGCACACTGTAGACATTGAGAGAGAAAACACTGAGACTGTCAGGAAAGAAAAGGTGTTAATTCCACTGCAGGAGACTCTGGAGGATAAAAATAGTTCAAGAAGGTGAGAAGCTCTAACTGTAAGAATGCAGTGTGAGTTGTAAGAAATCTAGGGGCAGGGCCAAGGAATTGAAAACCTGAGAGATGAGAAACACTTAGAGGAGAAAACCAAATAAAGTATAGAAAGAAGACTATCTCCAAAGATGGAATACTTAAAATGTAGCAGAGAAAGTCAAGCCCCAAATGAGCTCAGTCTTGCAACAAAAAGCTCCAACAAAGAAGGATTAAAATGAAAAGTGATGGCTGGGAATATGGCCTAATGGTAAAGTGCTCGTCTTGTATACATGAAGCCCTGGGTTCGATTCCTCAGCACCACATATATAGAAAAGGCCAGAAGTGGCGCTGTGGCTCAAGTAGCAGAGTGCTAGCCTTGAGCAAAAAGAAGCCAGGGACAGTGCTCAGGCCCGGAGTCCAAGGCCCAGGACTGGCAAAAAAACAAACAAAACAAAAAAATAAAAGTGAGAAAAAAGTGGATGTGTACATGTGCATACATGTGTGCATGTATGAGTGTGCATGCGTATATGTATGTATGCATGCATCTACAGTGCCTTTTGCTGGAAAATTATACTTAGATGAAAAAGAAAATGGGGTATGCTGTTAAAAGACAATCAAATTGCCAGGAGAGGGGGCAATGCAGAAGAGCCCCTGTATTTTCCAACACAATTTTCAGTGTTTTATCCCATAGCGTTTATATTCCAGGTCCTGGTGAGAAGTTTTTCAGTATCTGAAGAAATAGAAAAGGTGTTGAAAAGCTATAAATGAGCAGGATTTGCTCATGATTTCAGAGAGCAATAGGTTCTCTAAACTCATTCTGGGGGTTACAGTCATTAAAAAAATCAAACATTTAGCCGGGCACTGTGGCTCACACCTGTAATCCTAGCTATTCAGGAAGCTGAGATCTGAGGATTGTGGTTTGAAGCCAGCCTGGGCAGAAAAGTCCATGAGACTCTTATCTCCAATAAATTATTAAGAAAAGCCGGAAATGGCACTCAAGTGTTAGAGCACTAGCCTTGAACACAAAGAGGCTCAGGGACAGCACCCAGGACCTAAGTTCAAGCCCCAGGACTGGCATTAATGATAATGATAATAATAGTAATATCAAACATTTAAAAGTTTAGGGCATGAGTCATGAAAGGAGCGAAAGAAAAATGAGGGAGGCAGGAGGGACAAGGAGAATG
The DNA here is from genome assembly GCF_023159225.1 of Perognathus longimembris pacificus. Taxonomy (NCBI): domain Eukaryota; kingdom Metazoa; phylum Chordata; class Mammalia; order Rodentia; family Heteromyidae; genus Perognathus; species Perognathus longimembris. Next base: position 50,107,284 of record NC_063165.1, read on the forward strand.
GAGGGAGGCAGCCAAGGGAGGAAGGGCTGAAGAAGGGGAGGACACAAGTGTCAAATGCCACAGAGAAGCCAATGAATGCACTGTGGCCCAACACTGGTATTTGTATTTGGAAAACAGGACTTAATGTCTGCCACACAGCAGCCCCTCTAGGGCTGGTACTAACAGGCCACTTTCGAAGGTGAAGAGCCTCTGATGACTGATGGGAAATCTCATCAACTCACTGATGCATTTCTGGGTTGATGCCCTGGGCAGGGCCCTTTATGCAGGACTTCATCATACCAACTAGGCTGGCTGCTGAGGAGAGTAATACATGTGATAAGGCAGGGGCTGGGGAAGCCCTTGTGCACTGAAGTTTACCTTCTTGCTGCTCTTAAAAGTCTTGATCCTAGCCTGCTGGAGGCTGAGACACTGTGTGGAGCTGAGATTGAGCCATCTGAGAGAGGGTGGCCCCAAATGTGTGTGTGTGTGTGTGTGTGTGTGTGTGTGTGTGTGTGTGTGTCAAGATGCTTAACCAGGCCTTGCGGAGTTCAGTCAGGCCCGGCCTCTCCTCGAGCTATGTCAAAATCTGACCCATAGAAGTTACAATAAGGAAATATTGATGTTTTAGGCCACTAAGTTTAGGAATGATGCCTAATACAGTATAACCACGGGTTGTTGCAGCTACACTGTGGCTGGAGTGTCAGCCGGAAGAGGAAGAGATTTTCTATAACCGCTGTCAGTTGGTGTGGTCCCTCTGATTTCTCATCTCCTCCCATTTCCTTGCCCAGAGATTCACTGTCTGGTTCTCACTTCCCAGGAGAATGTTAAACTCATCAATGTGACGACATGGGAGATGGTTAGAACAGAACAGAAGGCAAGTGAGAGAGGAAAGGCAGAAACAGAGTGGAAATCTGAAGACAGCCATCAGTTCTGATAATGCAATCCTTGTCCCTTCTGACCTATAATGGAAAGGTTTACAAAAAGTCAGGTAGACTGTTGGGTTTGACGAAAGTTATTTACCAAAATTATACTTACCTCTATAGTCTGAAAACTCTTCGCTGTTATTTGTTGCACTGGCAATTCGATCAGACACAGAGGACTCATTTTGGGTTGTATTGTATGGAAATATGTTTATTACAGAAACCTGCACCGCACCTGTGGTAGCACGCAACAGGGATCTGGCTGTCCGAGTGACTATGCTGGAAAGGAAAGGAATCCCCGTCACCTGATAAACTCAAGGGCCAACACATGAATAAGCTTTCAAACCTCTCAGCCCTCATCCTGACCCACACAGTCCTGACTCATAACCAGGGTCCAAATATGGAGGCCCAGAGCTGAAAGACAGGAATCTTTACGTATGTGTTTTTCAATTTCATGTGCACTTAGAGGAAATCTGTGGGGAAAGAAATCCAGCAATTGTCTTGTTGGAAAACACTTAGGAAAATTGTGGATACTCATTTCTGGGAAAGTTGGGGATAATCTTCATTAGATCTAGGAGCTTAGAGTTAACTAGAAGTATGTGGCGGGACATCTGACATAATAGCTGTCACTTTCAGGACAGTGAGGACATAGGTCTCTCTCATTTCTTGAGACATATCTGCAGCCTTCTTTTTTCTTTCTTTTAGATAGGACCTTATAGTTTGGGCTGCAGTTGGCCTTGAACGAAGATCCTCCTCTCTACAGTCTTTCATATAGCTGAGGGTACAGGAGCATGCCACAACCACCAGCTTATAGATTGAGCTGAGGAGGGGTTCTCACTAATTTTGGGCTTGGGCTGTTACAGAACCATGATTCTTTGTCTTTTTCATCTGAATAGCTTGGATTACAAGTGTGAGCTATCATACCTAATAAGTCTTAACTGTGAAACATTTTCTCTGAGCAGTTGGTTGAATTCTCCAGTCAGAAACTCATGGATACAAAAGGCCAATTGTATATGTTTATGCCTTATTCTGTACCACAAAGGATTTGATACATCTTTCAGGAATAAATACAATAATAAACCTGAAAACACAAACACTCCACATGCTGCTCTTCTGCTGCTCTTCTGTCTAGCTCCTTTCATCTTTGTACATTCTTGGCCTGTAAGCTTGTGTATTCATCTGCTTCAGAGAAGGCTGAGGTGGAATTGCTAACTTCAAGAGAATTTGCTTGTCTATACATGCTGAAACGCTCAATAAATACTGTTCTTACAACAGAACGAGCTCACTATGGGCCCTTCAGTCATCCGGTGTGTGACCTGGGTGTTCTCTACCTGCAACACACCCTCCAAACAAGCTGGTCCAGATGATGCTCTGGACCATATGCACACATTGCTTAGCAACCATCAGCATCTTACCTTCCCCAGGTACACACCCTGCCCATCTGGGCCACACAGCGCGACCTTAGCAGGGCTGGCATGTGTGGCCCCCTCTGCAATGCCTAGTCCAGTCTAACCACCTGTTTTGTTTTTTGGGGTTTTTTTTTTGGCCAGTCCTGGGCCTTTGACTCAGGGCCTGAGCACCGTCCCTGGCTTCTTCCCGCTCAAGGCTAGCACTCTGACACCTGAGCCACAGCGCCCCTTCTGGCCGTTTTCCATATATGTGGTGCTGGGGAATCGAACCGAGAACATCATGTGTAGAAGGCAAGCACTCCTGCCACTAGGCCATATTCCCAGCCCGTAACCACCTATTTTTGACATGAGACTTGCCATGAGAGGGCCTTCTTGTCACATGGGGCAACTCAAAGGAAGACCGAAAGTGAAGCAAACACCCACCTGCCTCCAAAGCACCCAGCAGTTCAGGTCAGACTTACCTTACTTTAACAATTATAGTCTGTTCATAATCTGTACCATTCAATGCATCTGCAAACTGTGGGAAAGAACAGATTTAATACAAAGGTGAAAAAAATTAAACATGATGATCTAGGTTTTGAACATAAATTTCTAAGCTCATTTATATAAATATATCTGGTGAATGGCAACAAATTATTCTTTTAGTACTATTCTGCTGGTATTGAGACTGGAACTCAGGGCCTGAGCACTGTCCCTGAGTATTTTTGCTCAAGATGAGTGTTTTACTACTTGAGCCACCGCTTCACTTCTGGCTTTTTGGTGGTTACTTGGAGATGAGAGTCTCACAGACTTTCCTGCCTGGGCTGGCCTCAACGTGCAGTCCTTAGATCTCAGCCTCCTGCATGACTAGGACTACAGGCATGAGCCATCTGAGTCACCGGCAGTGTCTGGCAAGCTTCCATGTTGGAGAAATATTTTACTTAAAAAATTATAGGCATGAGCCACCGGGGCCCAGCTATTATGTTTATTGGTTTGTTTATTGCAGTGCTTGAGATTCATCTTAAAGCCTTGTGCATGCTAAGCAGGCACCCTAACATTGAGCTCCACCCTTATGGTCGTAGTTGAACCCAGAGCCCTCTGCATACTAGGCGAGGGCTGTACCTTCCCATTGAGGCACATCCCCTGAAATAAGGTTACTTTACAACAGTGTTGCATTTCTTATCCATTAAAAACTATGCTAATGGTTGCTATATGGGTGTGAGCAGGCTGAAGCAAGAGTCCCAGGGCCTCTGCCATGCCAAGGGCTCTGCTCTTGGTAGAAGATCACGAGGAGGCCCCGTGTGTGGGTACAGATGGAGGGGTGCCTTTCACTTCGTGAACCACTGGTACAACTGAGTTGGTGTGCCATCTGAAGACCCCCCAACTCTCCAGCTAAAGAGGGGAGCCCACAAACATCTAGAGAAAGGAAGGCGGGAAAATACTTACAAATGCTGTGGTTTTATTATATAATTCTTCATAATTCTGAGAATTTTTATCATCCAAGCCAGATGTTTCAGATAGTTTTACTGTAATCTCTCCAGGGAATATCTTTCCTGAAAGTCAAGCAGAATCCTTCGGTACCAGCTCATGGAAATCATTCTCATTTAAAACATAGATTGTTTCCCAACAGTAGGCAGGTGCTGGTGGCTCAGCCTGTAATCCTAGCTCAGGAGGCTGATATCTGAGGATCACAGTTGGAAGCCAGTTCAGGCAGAAAAGTCTCTCATTAGCTAGCATAAAGTCAGAAGCAGAAGTGTTGTGGCTTAACTGGTAGAATGCCAGCCATAAATGAAGAAGCCAAGCAAATAGCCAGGCACTAGTGTCTAATGTCTGTAATCCTAGCTATTCAAGGAGCTGAGATCTGAGGATTGCACTTTGATGCCAGACTGGGAAGGAAAGCCCATAAGACTCTTATCTGCAATTTACTCAAAAACTAGAAGCGGTGCTATGGCTCAAAGTGGTAACATGCTAGCCTTGAGCAAAAAAGCTTAGGGACAGCACCCAGATCTTGAGTTCAAGACCCATGACAAAAAAAAAAAAGCCAAGCAAGAATGCAAGCCCCTGCCCCAGGCCTCAGAAAAAAAAAATTAAAAAGAAAAGTCAAGCTCCTAATCCACACATGTCCTATGATTCAACCGCACAGTGTAGACAGAGTCTTTGTGGTCACGTGGTCTTTGACAGTTTCCATCACCCCTCCTCTGAAGCATGGGAGGAAAGGGCCTCATCTACCCCAGACTTCCAGCCTAGTCTGCAGTTCTGCCTCTGTTCATCTCCTCTCCCACTGGGTCTGTCCTGGGAAAAGGTAATAACAGCCTTTACCAATGTCTGGCCCTTGGGAGCCTTTAACTTTTCCTCAGCTTCTTATATTCCAGAGTCTCTATGCACCATCATCATCTCCAGTTTTCTCTAAAGCCCACTTTAGGTATAAGATGTAGAGCTCTGCTATGGTCAGCCCTGGTAACTCACCTTTTTTGCACTCCTTAGAGGTATAATGATATCCTTGTGGGCATAGGCAGAAAAACGTGCTATGCAGCTTAATGCAGGAAGCAAAATTCCCACAGGGGTTGTCTTTGCAAGGGTCGTTGGGACCTTGGATGGAAAAGGAAAAGGTTAGAAATCTACAAGGATGATAGCAAATAACACTACAAACACAGTTTTCAACCTTCCTGCCTCTCTCCCGAGCCCTCTCCACTTCCTGGCTGTGTGCTTCCACAACACAACTTAGATGACCTAGAAACAAACCCATGCCTTCTCAGGTCTCCGGACAGCCTATTGCTGAACCACTGAAGCCAAATCCTCATTGACAAAAAGGGCTAGAGATGAATGAACAAGGGCCTGCTGAGAAAGACATTAAAAACAAGCAAAAATAGCAGCTAGCCAGGCACTGGTGGCTCACTCCGGAAATCCTAGCTACTTAGGAAGCCGAGAGCTGAGAATCACTGTTCAAAGCCAGCCTGGGAAGAAAAATCTGTGATACTCTTATCTCCAACTACCAACCCAAATTCCAGAAGCAGAACTATGGTCCAAGTGGTAGAGCATCATCTGTAAGTGAAAAAGCTAAGGGACAGTGCCCAGGCTCTGAGATCAAGCTCCAGTATTGGTGCACACACACAAAACTTTTTTTCTAATGCCAAGGAATCAAGACTCTTCAGGTTTTCTGGGTGTTCCAGAAATTCAGTGCCTGGAGCCCCTAAAAACTTTTAGGAAAAAAAGGCTGTTTTTTCAGGGTGTCTGAGCAATCATCTTGCAAGAAAGGATAGCCAAGAAGTTCCTAAAAGAAACTATACCTCATGTTCTGATTAACAAACCTGGTTTATCTACCCCTAGGAAGCAAGGGAGGCGAAAGTAAAGGAGACAATGTGGATCAACACAGTGACCTTTCTAAGGGAAGCAATGAGGGACATCCCCGCCTCTGGCACTTTGCTTGGACAGACTGAATAAATAGTGAGAATAACATTACAATGGTTTCCACAGCCCTGGCCTAGACTTCTAGGCCAGACAAGGCATAAGATCTTTTCTCTGTCCTAGGACCTAGTGAGATCTGAGGAGGGAAGTCTGGCAATTGGCCTAATGGTCATCTTTGTTGGCAATTGTCATATCTGTCAGACAAAAGGATTCTAGGCAAAGGGAATAAGCATACACACAAAGAATCCCTCTAGAGACTTCAGGAACTGGTCCCAGAGGCCAGGGAAGGGTCCAGGCATTGCGGGTGTGGGAAGGATATTTAGCTTTTATTGCTTGTACCTTTGTCCTGCTTGCACTGCACTTCCCAGAATCATGAACTGAATTCACTTTTAGTCCAAAATTTAAAAAAAATAGGGCTGGGATAGAATACTTGCCAAACATGCTTGGGACCCTGGGTTCAATTTTTGGCACACACACAAAAAAAGGGACTGGGAATGTGGCTTAGTGGTAGAGTGCTTGCCTTGCATGTATGAAGCCCTGGGCTCTATTCCTGGGCTCTATTCCTCAGCACCACCTATATAGAAAAAGCCAGAAGTGGCGCTGTGGCTCCAGAGGCACAATGCTAGCCTTGAACAAAAAGAAGCCAGGGACAGTGCTCAGGCCCTGAGTTCAAGCCCCAAGATTGACAAAAAAAAGTTAATAAAAAAATAAATTAAGACAATAATTTTAAAAGAGGGCTATTAAAACATCTTGAGAGAGAGAGGGTTAACAAAAGAGAACCAGCTGGGAGCCAGGTGGTGCACACCTATGATCCTAGCTATCCAGGAGGCCAAGAGCTGAGGATCGTGCTTCAAAGCCATCTGCAGAAGAGTTCCCTTGAGACTCTTCTCCAATTAACCACGAAAAAACCGGAAGTGGTGCTGTGGCTCAAGTGCTGCTCAGGGACAGCACCCGGGCCCTGAGTTCAAGCCCCACAACTAAGCAAGCAAGAAAGAAGAAAAGAGAGAACCAGACAACATGAGAGAAAAAGAATCAGCGTTCTAGTGAAGCTCACAGAAAGCAGAAGCGCTCACCCTTCTGATAACACATAATCCAGATTTATAAATAAAGTTGTTACTTTTTAAACAATAATGGGGTTTGAATTCAGGGCTTTGAGCTTACTAGGCAGGCACTCTACTTCTTGAGCCACACACCCAATTCTTTTTGCTTTGGTGATATTTCAAGTAGGGTCTCACGTTTTTGCCCAGGCTGACCAATACCTCCTACTTACACCTTCTACATAGTTGAGATGACAGGTATAAGCCATCGTGCACAGCAATTTCTTGTTGGGATGGAGTCTTGACAATTTTTGGCTGAGGTTAGCCTCAAACCCCAGTCCTTTCAGCTTTAGTTACTAGAACTACAGGTGTGAGCCATCATGTCTGGTTAGAAAGCAAATGGCTCTTTAAAAGATCTTTATCCAAATAGCCAGGATCATTTGACAAATGCTAGGGGGGGGGGGTGGGAAGACAAGTACAGCCAGGCACAAGTGGCTCATGCTTGTAATCCTAACTATTCTGGAGGCTGAGATCTGAGGATCATGATTCAAAGCCAGCCCTGGCAGAAAAATCTATGAGATTTTACCTCCAATTGGCCAGCAAAAAAGCTAAGAGTGGAAGGCCCTGAGTTCAAGCCCAAATACTGGCACAAAACAAAGAAGGAAGGAAGGGAGGGAGAGAAGGAGGGAGGAAAGAAGGAAGGGGGAGGGAAGGAAGGAGGGAGAGAAGGAGGGAGGAAAAAAGGGAGGAAGGGAGGAAGGGAGGGAGGGAAATTGAGTGCAACTCCTCTCTGGAGACCTACAACAACTCTTGGTGTACATCCTCTTTAGAAAAGAAAGACAGACTCTTTGAGCCTGTTCTGTAGCCTGGAATGGAGGCAGAGCATGTGACAGCTGGAAAGGGTTTGGGTGGCCATTGGCTCAGTCACTGCTTACTAATGAATTGAGTCCAATGCATTTCAATGAGTGTGTCAAAACAGAAAGAAGCGATGTGTCCCACCTGCCACAGACAGTATAGGGCCAACACACAGGGCAGCTGGACAACTGTCTACTCTGCCTCAGAGAAGCTCTGGGAAGGCAGAAAGTGTTGGAAAAAATCTTTCCTGACTCTCCCAGAGCCTACTGTGAAGCCGCAACTCATCTTTAGAGGACCCCTCTAAATGTAAAAATACTGAGGAACACTGTCTTAGATACAGGCTCTGAGCTCTACTTATGCATAACCATCCATCCCCCGAAGAGCTTTGGAAAGCTATCAGAGTTGTAACAAGACACTAATGTCCTCTCTGACCTTGTGCAAGTCACTGTTCTCATTGGGCCTCAATTTCCCCATCTGAGAATAGCATGCTTCATCTACATTGTTTATTTGTTTCTTTTTGCCAGTCATGAGGCTTGAACTCAGGGCCTGGGTACTGTCCCTGAGCTTCTTTTGCTCAAGGCTAGTGCTCTATCACTTGAGTCATAACACCACTTCTGGCCTTTTCTGTTTATGTGGTACTGAGGAATCGAACCAGGGGCTTCTTGCATGCTAGGCAAACACTCTACCACTAAGCCACATTCCTAGCCCTCTAGATTCTTCAGGCTATAAAGTTTGAGGATCCTTTTAGACCAGGGTGGGCTAACTATAGATCAAATCATACCTGCCCGACTCTTATTTTTGTAAATACAGTTTTGCTGGAACATAGCCAAGTTTATTCATTTGTATATTGACCTGGCTGTCTATTTACCCTTTGGCCTTTACTGATAAAGTTTGCCAACCACTGCTTGAGATCAAACTTGTGAAAGATGTTTGTCCCAATAAATCTGGCTTAATGTTAATCAGATCTCTTAGTATCCCCTAAACATCTGGCCTTTGGTCAGTGGCCCTGATCATGCCTGGGACTGTCTAGCACTGCTGCTATTTGGCTTCTTGTCTCTCTTGTTTAAACTCCATTGGCTCCATTTCTACATTGTGATCAGCCTGCTCTCTTGAATTAACATCAGGGTGGAAATGACTTCCCTTGATCAGCAAAGCTGGTGTTTATACAGATCTAGAGAAGATGGAGCTATTTTAAAAAAGCTACTAAGGTAGCTTTTCAAAGTCCACATTCATTAAAAAAAAAGATTTCCCATGTGGCAAGTGGCTTGAGGTAGGATGGAAGGGAAGGAAAGAACAGAAGAGAAGGGAAGCAATTTTAGGATCTCTTTTTATCACCACTGGTCTTTGTGACTCAGATTGATCAAGAAATCTACACCCATCCCATTTCCCTTCTGCTGCCACACTGTACACATTATACCTCAATAAGGAAACGTTGGTGGGAATGACACCAACTACTGGAACTCTGGATGTAGTACCACAGTCTAAGCCGTTGGTGACTGGACTCTTGTTGGAAGTCCCTTGTAGGAAAGGTACCAAAGTAGTGTCCCCTGCAGTACTATTACCTGGAGTGGAAGTTGTGTGGTTGGTACTTTGTGATACAGTTGTTGGTGGTGAATCGCTCACATTATTGCTGGAACCAATTGAAGCATTTTCAGTGGATGGATTCTGTGTGTTGTTATCAGATGAAGTCGGTGGAGTTACAGAAGGATCCAATGTGGAGTTATCATTTGTTGAATTCATGACAGGCACAGTTTCAGTACTTGTGTTAGTCACAGTTTCATTACTTTTGCCAGTCACAGTTTCAGTAGTTGTTGAATTTGTGCTAGTCACAGTAGTTGCTGAACTTGTGTCAGTCACATTTTGAGTAACTGAGGAAGAAATAGTTGTTGTAGCTGTGAATAAAGAAGCAACAGTTGGACTCTTTAGGCTAAGGAACAAAGACACCACGTTTCAGAAGACAGTGTACTGAATCAGTAATAGCAGTCACTGTTGCCTGATGCTAATTGGTATTCAGCTTTTTTTTTTTTTCCTGGAAAAAGGAATATACATATGCCTATGTTAAAAATGGAATATCTGACAACTTCTAAACACACAAAAATGAAACATGCAAAAACAAAGATTATTGAAAATATGCCAAATCAAGAGTTAATATTTATTAACATGAATTCCAAGGACTAACATCATTCATGCTCATCGTTTCCCAACTTCAATCTGGGTTTTGTAATCCTCAGCAGCTCTCAGTGGAGATAATTGAAAATACCACCAGGAGGCGCTATTACCATCAGGAAGTCTTACACTAAGGCAATTGCCCCAATTTTCCACTGTAGGGCAGTTTTCCCTGCTAATAGAGGAAAGGAAAATTTGGGAGAGTAAAGAATAATTACATTAAAAAATACTTGATTAAAAGCTTGTACATTCACAGTGGAATACAACATAGCGATTAGAAATGATAAAACAATGGCATTTGCAGGGAAGTGGTCAGATCCTGAACAAATAAGGTTGAGCAAGACAAGCCTAGAGCACAGAGAACAAAGGCGCATGGTCTCCCTGATATGTGGTTGTTTGGGTGGGGAGGGGTGGCAGGGAACAATAGAGATCATGTCTGTTGTAAAACAACAAACTTCTTTTCAAATGGCATTTCCACATGTTTTGGTCAGCGACTTTACATTATGTCTCTAAAATCAAACAATTACTGAATAAGCATAAAAAGGTCTAGGGTAGACCTATCAGAGGCTCACAAGAACTCAACAGCCACAAACATGTGATTATATAAGACAAAGCTAAGCAAGACGAACTCCAAGAGATGGAAACAGGAGGATTTTATCGTTGTCGTTGTTAGGTTTTACATACTAGGTGAATTTCCTGTGGCGTATCCCAGGTGGTTACTGTATATGATTTTGGTACATTGGATATTGTATATATGCTTATCTGAACTAGGAAGGGAAAGAAAAATGAGGGCGGATGTAACAAATATGACAAGAAATGTACTCACTACCTTATTATGTAACTGTACCCCCTCTGTACATCACTTTGTCAATAAAATTTAATTAAAAAATTAAAAAAAAATCTGAAGCAGACTTTCAAAAAAAAACTTGTAAATTTCCTTTTTTTATTTTTTGACAGGGTCTCACTAGGTCATCTGGGCTGGTTTCAAACTCATAATCTTCCTAACTCAGCCAACACAGTACTGGGACCAAAATTTTTTCTAGTATATTTCCCTATTAATAATTCTAAACACAAGGGCCATTTATTTATTTATTTATTTATTTATTTATTTATTTATTTATTTGGCCAGTCCTGGGCCTTGGACTCAGGGCCTGAGCACTGTCCCTGGCTTCTTTTTGCTCAAGGCTAGCACTCTGCCACTTGAGCCACAGCGCCACTTCTGGCCGTTTCATTTATTTATTTAGTTGAGGGGCTTGAACTCAGGGTCTGGGCATTGTCCCTGAACTCTTTTTGCTCAAGGCTAGGGCTACTAACACCTTAAGCCACAGCGCCATTTCTGGTTTTCTGCTGGTTAATTGGAAATAAGAGTCTCATGGAGACTTTTCTGCTCTGGCTGGCTTAGAACTGTGATCCTTAGATCTCGGCCTCCTGAGTAGCTAGGATTACAGGTGTGGGCCCCCAGCACCCAGCCACAAGGACCTTCTAAAGGATAAGATAAATAAATGATATTTTCCCAAAGGGCTATGGTGGTCATCAAAGTTGTAGTTTCAAGCCAGACACAGGTAGCTCACGCCTGTAATCCTAGCTGCTCAGGAGGCTGAGGATTGCAGTTCAAAGCTATCCTGGGCAGGAAAGTCGGCGAGATTCTTATCTCCAATAAACTACTAAGAAAAAGCTGGAAGCAGTGCTGTGGCTCAAATGGTAGAGCGCTAGCTTTGAGCAAAAGAAGCTCCAGAACAGAGTGTAAGCCCTGAGTTCAAGCCCCAGGACTGGAAAACACAACAACAAAAACATAGCTGACTCCTGTGACTCCTCTGTGGGTCTGTGAACAACTCTAGCACAGACTCTTGCACCTTGGCCAGGGCTTGGTGAACAGTTATTCAGAAGGGTTAAATACAGGAGATGTGTAACTTTTCCAGGGGCAAGAAGACAGTTGACTGCTGGTAGTGTGACTGCTACCGCTCCTCTGTGACTTCCCAGTGCTGACCCTGTGTCCAATGCTCCGTAAAGACTGGTGCTCTGCTGATGCCAAATGTCCTACACGCTTGTGGGGAGACATGGCACTGAATGGCACGCCCAGAGAGGTTTTCTGCAGTGGTTTGTTAACTAGGGAGATGGCATTCAGGAATGCTCAGTGTTAATAAAGTAGCCATCTTCCAAGCTGACAGCACTTCATTGCTGGGACTAGCTACCATGTTGAATTGATTACTATTATTTTTTGCAACTCTGAGGATCCAGGACTTCCCTGGTCTCATGCATGCTATGGATGCGCTTTAGCCCTAAACTACAGTACCTAGCCCTAGTGTGATTATTTTGGTTGTTTTTCAAACTAAAATACAGATCTACATGTATGTAGCGTTGTATAGATCTAGAGGAAGATAGTTGAGAGCTGAAATACTTAGCTCACATTATCTAGTAAAAATACTCAAGAGGAATTAGAAAATAATTTCTTTGGTTCAGACTATATTTAATAGAAATACGGGAAAGCATAAGCATAGTAAAAATAGCTTTCATCATTTTATTCCCTCAGATCCTAGAACTTCTAATCAACACAGTGGTAGCACCATGTCCAGAAGGGTACACACAATCTATTTAAATAAGAAACAAACCAGCCAAATGCTGGAAGCGGCACCATGGTTCAAATGGTAGAGAGCTAGCCTTGAGCAGAAGTCCTCAGGGACAGTGCCCAGGCCTTGAGTTCAAACCCTGTGAATGCTAACTGGGACAAGCCATCCCAGCAACAACTACCTAGACTCCTGGGACTCAGCCAGTTCAGGGAACAAGGATCATGGAGAAGAGTAAGAGGAGATGAAGTCTCATCTTAAATGGAGTCAATTTAAACTTGCCCTTTCAAAATTAGAGCCAGGAGATCAAGAGGAATAGTTGTTTACCCACCTAATGTCAATACCTGTCAATTTTCCATCTGGACAGAAACTTGCATTCTTGCCTTTGTTACTTGCTATTTATGTATGTGTATATATGTATATGTATACATATATATACACACATATATACACATAGCCTCTGACTGCTTACTCCCAACCAGTCCACTATCCCTAGATACTTCCTTCCTGCCCCCAGTTTAGTTATTCCTCCTTCTCCGTACTGGCCACAATTGGGTTTATGTTCCAAATGGAACTTTTCTGGCTTGTGCCCAGGGTGTGTTCTCCCATGTCGTTCATGTTAACTGGTCCTGTGAACTTGTCAGCCTTTCACCTGACCTTTTCAAAAGTCTCTTTTAACAGGATGACATCCCTCACCCAGGACGCCACCTGGGAACTTGCAGTTCAAGGCCATCCTCTTGCTACACTGCTCTGCCCAGTGCAGATCTGGACCCTGAAGCCCCCAGCCCCAGTGACTCCTTGATGTGCCCAAGCTGCAGGAGGTAGCCAGAGGAGACCATAACATCCATTGGCTCTGATAAACATTCTCATGGAAATGATGAGGACCTTTACCAACCAAACTGTCACTTCTTGTATGGTACTGGGCCAAACGACGAATCAGGGACCCCTGACTACTTCGCCCCTTTACAGCAGGAAGTAGCTCCAGAAGAAACAACTTTTCTGCCCATACTCCTGGCCTGTTACCCCTCCCCAGCTATTAATAAACCAACAAATGGGGGAATGTTAGCATTTCCCTAGCCTCAGGTCCTCAGCTCCTCCCATTAGCCCCCAGATCGACCCATACCTGATGAGCCACTCCTACTCACTATTAAGACCTAACTATTTCCCCTTTACCCCCAGAGAGAGAAGCTGCCACCTGGATAAGGTGCAGATGCCATGTAGCTCCCTCTCCTGTGGGAGCTATGGCCCCACTAATAAACCTCCTTATGAACCTTCAAAAAAAAAAAAAAGAAACAAATATGCACCTCGTAGATGGTCTCCCTGGCCACTTTTTTTTTCCTGTCTGCCTTTACATCCAATTTATGTAAATTGTTGTTTTTGCTCTTCTTTGGTTAAAAATAGTTATACAACTGATGCAGACTCATTGTAACCAAGGTGGACGATAAAGAGGTATTGGCTTCCAGATTGAAATCCTACCCTACTAAGAGCCATGCTTCCAGGCCCTGCTTCACTCTAGTTATTTTTGGGGTGGGGTCTACTTCCTGCCCAGGCCAGCCTGGTCCTTGTCCTCCTACTTCTGCTTCCCTGTGTCACTGGGGGTGACAGGCGTGCACCACCACACCCAGCGACTGAGTGAGATGGAACATAATGAACTTTTATTGTTGGGCTGGCCCAGAATCATAATCCCCTAATCGCTGCCTTCCAAGTGCTCAGAATTACAGCTTTCAGCCACTACACTCAGCTGATGTTCACTTTTTATTTCACACATATCATCCCTCAGACACCCAGCTGAGCATCTCACCCAATGGCCCATCCCAGCTCAGAACAGGAGTACTTACCCGGCAGAAGGCTTGTCAACATGGGATCCCTTCTCAAAGTCAAGTATATTGATAAAAAGAAGGGTGGGGTTGGGGAAGTGCTGGCTGGTATTAGAACTTGATTTTAGGGCTTGGGAGCTGTCCCTTAGATTCTTTTTTTTTTTCTTCCAGGCTGGAGCTCTACCAATAAGTCACAGCTCCACTTCCAGATTTGGTGGTTAGTTGGAGAGAAGAGTCTCCTGGACTTTGCTGCTTGGTCTGGTTTTGAACCCAGATCCTCAGATCTCAGCCTCCTGAGTAACTAGGATTGCAGGCATGAGCCTGGCTGGCCTTTTGTTGTTGTTGTTGTTGTTTTTGCCAGTTCTGGGCCTTGAACTCAGGGCCTGAGCACTGTCCCTGGCTTCTTTTTGCTCAAGGCTAGCACTCTGCCACTTGAGCCACAGCGCCACCTCTGGCCATTTTCTATATATGTGGTGCTGAACAATCGAACCCAGGGCTTCATGTATACAAGGCTAGCACTCTTGCCACTAGACTATATTCCCAGCCCCTGGCCTTTTTTTTTTTTTTAAACAAACAAACAAAAAAAACCGACAAAACTCTGTGATGACTATGAGGATAGATGAAAATTTTTACTACAGGAGTAAGCACTGAATTTACCAGAGCCATCTTTCCAATCTGGAGCATTTTGCTAGTTAATTGGAGTTAAAAATCTCCAGGACTTTTCTACCCAGGCTCACTTCAAACTGTAATCCTTCAGCCTCGGGAAATAGCTAGGATTACAGGTGTGAGCCACTGTTGCCTGGCTCTAATTTGTTCCTATCTGGCCTCAGACAAACCCCTGTTTGCTGAACCCCAAAGTCTGAGCCCACAGACCTCCGTTAGTACTGCTCTGTCTATCCGCATCACAGATGAAACAGCCTGTGGGTTGTTTTTTCTTTTTTTAGCTTAGTGAGAATGAAAATCTCATCTGCAAAATGGTCCCCACATAGGAGCCACTGGGTAGCTGCCAGCCAGCTGATTCTGCTTCATAGAAACAACATAATTAGAAGAATTAAAATTCAAATGTCTCTTACCTAAAGTCACCAGGAAGAGAAGAGGGAGAGGCCCGGAGACTTTCATGTTAGCTGCTCTTGCTTGGTAATCCAAGGAGGAAATGGTTTCCCTTGCTGGTGGCCTTGAGTTTTAACTCTCCTTCAGGTCCAAAGTCCAGTCATGAACTGACGTCAAAGCAGCCAAAGGCTGTTAGTTGTCAGGACTTGACCATCTATGACAGCACTCTTCCCAGCTTTGAGATCTAAGCCATGAAACAAAGTCCAGAATAAAGTCTACTATATTCTAAAATTGATTTCAAAGTTCTTTTTTTTTTTTTTTTTGGCCTTGGACTCAGGGCCTGAGCAATGTCCCTGGCTTCTTCCCGCTCAAGGCTAGCACTCTGCCACTTGAGCCACAGCGCCGCTTCTGGCCGTTTTCTGTATATGTGGTGCTGGGGAATCGAACCCAGGGCCTCGTGTATCCGAGGCAGGCACTCTTGCCACTAGGCCAAATCCCCAGCCCGATTTCAAAGTTCTTACAAGAAGGTTTAGGTGGGTGGATTTGATGAGTCTCTTATATCCTACGTGTCATGAAATGACCACCTTTTCAGAGGGCATTGTCCCTTGAAACACTTAGGAATATGTGGTCTGGGGTCTTCCCAAAGCCATTTCCCGAAGTCCGGTTTCCTCCAGCTGTCGTTCTGACAGTCAGCCCCTGGGTTGTATTTCCATGTTTCCTTAGAGTCTTTGTTGCCTGGCTTTTGTTACCTTTTGCTATAGACCACCACACTGGGCCTCTGATGGTCACTTCTAGAAACTTTTGTGTGTGTGTGTGTGTACACTAGGGATTGAACTCAGACTTGGGTGCTGTTCCTTAGCTTTTTCACTCTAGGCGCCTGTTCTACCACTTGAACCACAGCTCCATTTCTGACTTTTTGCTAATTAATTTGAGATAAGAGTCTTGCCAACTTTGCTGCCTGAGCTGGCTTTGAACTGTGATCCTTGGATCTTAGCCTCCTGAGGAGCTAGGATTATAGGTGTGGACCAGCAGTTTCTGGCTCACTTCTAGAAACTTTGTCATCACCCCTTTGGGCTTCCATGGCTCCACATTTCATTCTACCTAGACATAGACCCCAGTCATATGCAGCTTCCAGACACTGAACATCAAATCACAGCCTTTACTGCAATGTTGTCCATGTCTCGGGGGTGATGGTGTTGGGGAGGAGGAAATGCAGTAGAAATGAGGAAGAGACCTGAGCTGGATTACTCCATTCGGGGAGTTGGCTGTGCACAGCCCCGCCCGGTTCCCTTACCCCACCCTTCTCTTGCTGTTACAGAAACCAGCTGTTTACTTGAACTAGGATCATCTTAATCCAGTCCTTACTTATGGCCCAAAGATCCCAACACTGGCTTTAACCCCAGTTAGAGGAATAAAAACAGTAACACTGTTTGAACTCTGCTCTTATTGTACTTATTTGCACTTACCCTACAAAAGTCTCCATTCAAGAATGGAATTAGGGGGGCTGGGAATATGGCCTGGTGGCAAGAGTGCTTGCCTCGTAAACATGAAGCCCTGGGTTCGATTCCTCAGCACCACATATACGGAAAATGGCCAGAAGTGGCGCTGTGGCTCAAGTGGCAGAGTGCTAGCCTTGAGCAAAAAAGAAGCCAGAGACAGTGCTCGGGCCCTGAGTCCAAGGCCCAGGACTGGCCCAAAAAAAAAAGAATGGAATTAGGGGCTCCCTTGTTTATTGTGAATGATTTGAATATTTTTACACTTCTGTGTGTGTTGGTAATAGGGCTTGAGTGCTGTCCTTCAGCTTTTCACTAAAGGCTGCCATTCTATCACATGAACCACAATTCCACTTCCAGCTTTTTGGTCCTTCACCAATATTCCTGTCCAGGCTTCCAATTATGATCCTCAGATCTCAGTCTCCTGAGTAGCAAGGATTACAAGTGTGAGCCATTCACGCCTGGCTTTACTTTGTGTGTCCCGGTGAAAAAGGATTTTGAACACCTGTTCAGTGTTTATTAGACACTCATTTCTCTTATTTTGTGAAGTATTTGCCTATTTTTAAGTTGGCTTGATTTTCTTGCCTTTTTGAGTTATGAATTATTGAGTTATGAATATATGTATTATTAATATGCTCTCCTTTCTGCGTGTGTGTGTGTGTGTGTGTGTGTGTGTGTGTGTGTGCCGGTACTGGGGCTTGAACTCAGGGCTGCACACACTCCTTCTTGGCTTTCTCACTCAAGGAGCTCTTTTTTTTTTTTTTTGGTCAGGTGTGGGGCTTGAACTCAGGGTTTGGGTGCTGTTCCTGAGCTTTTTTGCTCAAGGCTAGTGCTCTACCACTTTGAGCCACAGCTCTACTTCTGGTTTTCTGGTGGGTCCATTGGTGAGAAGAGTCTGATGGACTTTCCTGCCTGGACTAGTTTTGAACTATGATCCTCAGATCTCATTCTCCTGAGTAGCTAGGATTATAGGCATGAGCCACTGACGCCTGGAGTGTTCATGTCTATTGTACAAAGAAAGTACTAGGAAGCTGTAAGCCATATTCTAAAAGGAGAGAGGGAAGGAGAAAGAGAAAGAAAGAATGAGAATAAGGAAAGAAGGAAAAGAGGGAGAGAAGGAGGGAAGGAAGGAGGGAGGAAGAAACGGAGGGAGGGAGGTAGGGAAAGAGGGAAGGCTCATGCTTGTGATCAGAGCTACATGGGAGGCTGATATTGGGAGGATTACAGTTTAAGGCCAGCCCAGGCAGAAGTTTGTAAGATCCTCTTCTCAACAACTAGCTGGACAAGGTAACACATGCCCAGGATGGCAACTCCTCTTCATCTCCTCACCTAAAGAGGCTGCTCTGTTCACCTGGCTCTATTTGATCTAGGCCAGGCTCCTCTCTAGGTTTCCTAGGAAGAAATGGAGTCTTTTTGTTTATTTGCTCATCTGCGGTCTCTGCATTAGCCCCTCCCATGTCTCCGGTGCCCAGAACAGCTGGCATATAGCAGGTGCTCCCCAAATATTGATGAAGCAAAGGAGTAAGGACAAACACCACCCGTATTCTAGTGCAAGATGCAGGGAATGCAGAACGAACAGGACGTGGTTCCAGGTCTGCACATTTGGTACTCTGAGTATTTCCCCAAAGCTTCTTGTCCTGATCAAACAATTCCCAAACCAGAAGAGTACAACGAGTAAGATATAGGTGGGGAAAACATTCAACATTCCACTCATTTCAAGGGCACAGTATTATTAAAACAAGAAGGAGATATTATTTTACATCTAACACATCTTTATTTATTTGTTTCGAGCCAGCACTAGGGCTTGAACTTAGGGCCAGGGCATTCTCCCTTAGCTTTTTTGCTCAAGGCTCTTTCTCTACCATTTGAGTCACAGCTTCACTTCAGCTTTTTGCTGCTGAATTAGAGATAGGCATTCCATAGACTTTCCTACCCAAGTTGTCTTCAAACCCTGATCCTTAGATCTCAGCCTTGTGAGTAGCTAGGATTACAGGTGTGAGCCAGTACTCTATTTTACAGCTTTAAAAATGTGTACATTGGTAATATCCAGCTCTGGGGACGGTACAAATGAAATGTTACACAGACTCAAATCTATTTGGCAGTAGATCTTGAGATCTGTGAAACAATATCCTTGCCCCTTGGCTGAGAAGTTCACTTCCGAGACTTTATCCTAAGGAAATAAGTGCAAATGAAGAGAAAATGATGTGTTCAGACATGTCTGCTGCTGTACTGTGTATAATAAAACACCATTCTAACCAACTTTAGCCAACTGCAGAGGATTCCATTGGTCTTTGCTGGCAGGAGCAGGGCTGGATTAGGAGCATGAAGCTAAAGATTGGTTAAAGAACGAGGACTGTGGTTCAAAGCCAGCCCATGCAGGAAAGTTCCAGGAAATGGTGTGAACTCTCCTAGTGCAGTATGCTTCATCTCCAATCATATTCTTTTTTTTTTTTTTTTTGGCCAGTCCTGGGCCTTGGACTCAGGGCCTGAGCACTGTCCCTGGCTTCTTCCCGTTCAAGGCTAGCACTCTGCCACTTGAGCCACAGCGCCGCTTCTGGCCGTTTTCTGTATATGTGGTGCTGGGGAATCGAACCTAGGGCCTCGTGTATCCGAGGCAGGCACTCTTGCCACTAGGCTATATCCCCAGCCCTCCAATCATATTCTTAAAAGAGCCTCTATAAAGGAAAATTCTAGAAGGCAACACAGGCAAATGTGATTTGACTCACGGGATGGAAGGGTGAGTGGAGGTTTCCATAGCAACTTCTTCTCACACTAAAGTAAGGAAAGGATTGAAGAGGTTCAAATACCAGTGGATGAAAAGTTTAATCACTGGAGTTGTGTTCCAAAACTCCTTGGCCTAAAATAGAGTAGGGACTAGCTTTTTGAGTTTGAGTTTACAAAAATTCACAATTATTTATCTAATTTTCTGTCTTTGAAAGACAAATCTTCAGAGCTCGGAGTTGGTGTCTCATTCCTACAATCCTAGCTACTCAAGAGGCTGAGATCTGGGGCTGGGAATATGGCCTAGTAGTAAGAGTGCCTCATATACATGAAGCCTGGATTCAATTCCCCAGCACCACATATATAAAAAAACTGCCAGAAGTGGCACTATGGCTCAAGTGGCAGAGTGCTAACCTTGAGCAAAAAGAAGCCATGGACAGTGCTCAGGCCCTGAGTCCAAGGCCCAGGACTGGCAAAATAAATAAACAATTTTTTTTAAAAAGAGGCTGATATCTGAGGATCTTGGCTTAAAGCTAGCTCTGGGCAGGAAAGTCCATGAGACATTTATCTCTGATTAACCACCAAAAAGCAAAATATGGAGCTGTAGCTAAAGTGGTAGAACACCAGCCTTGGGTGAAAAAGCTAAGAGATGGCCCTCAGGCCCCGAGTTCAAGCCCCAGGACTGGAGCATGCATGTATGTGCACGCATGTACATACACACGTACACACACACACACACACACACACGAATGCTCCACAAACAACCCCCCTCAAGCCATATAGTGTATCTTCCCTAGCAAGTGCACAACTCTGAATTTGAACCCTTGTACCACAAAAGGAAGAGCTATTTTTGAAAGTCATATCATGAGGTATCTTACGTACTTCCTAGTTGCATTTTATCACCTTCTCTTGGAAGTTCTCCGGGAAGTCCATAAAGGGGTTTTCCCGGGGCCTGAGCTGAACTTCTCTAGACTTCCTTCTCTGCCAGCCAGCTGAAATCATGGAAGTTGGGCCAAGGTCAGGCAGCTTGGAGTAGAGTTCACAGATGTAACACAGGTCTTCTCTGTAGGAAACCAGTGCTTCTACAGATTTCTACAGGGACCTCAAGGCTGTAAGTGCCCGGCCCGGCCTGGGCTATTGCTCTTGGGAAGGGCAATTAGAAAGCATGGTTGTGAACTGGTGTGACCTGTCTCTTGTCTAGGAGTTATTCTGCTTTGCACCTGTCTTCCTTCCCCAGTCTGGTTACCTCAGATCTAGGGAAGGGATCAGCCTGTGTGCTTTTACCAGCCTCCTGTGCCTCTGTCCATGTGGATCTGGGGCTACCTGCCCTCAGGGCCCAGAAAACCATTTTAAGTGTCCCATTGACTCTAAGATCAGAAAAGCTATGCCTGCCCCCTCATGTTTATTGTAGCTGCTCTGATACATCAGAAGACCATCTGAGGGGTCACTAGGAGATCTTCCACTGTTTTCTAGCAATGGTGGATGGACTTTCTGCACCAAGAAAAGATGCTCAGGCCTCAGGCACAGAGTCCTTGGCAGTCAGGGATACTCACCTAGAATCAACTTTATTTTATTTTATTTATTTAATGAGTACTTTCTGTTTATGGTCATAGAAACTTCTTTTCTATTTGCAGTGGTGACGTAAAGGTAAATTCATTTTGACCTTACATAATAAGCTAATTTGGGGGGGGAGGTGGGTCCTAGGACTTGAACTCAGGGCCTGGGCACTGTCCCAGAGTTTTGTACTCAAGGCTATCGCTCTACCACTTGAGCCACAGTGCCACCTTCTCTTTCTGTGGTCCATTGGAGATAGTCTCATGGACTTGCTGCTGGGCCAAGATCCTCAGAACTCTCAGCCTCCTGAGTAGCTAGAATTACAGGCATGAGCCACTGGTGCCTAGAAACTTAAATATTTTGTAAGAAAGAATAGAGTGGAGGAGGGTGTGTGAAGAATCTCAAGGATGGTAGAGAGAGGCCTGGAGGTTAGGAAGCATAGGGCTGGGACCATGTGTAGAGGGAATGGTGAAAAGGGGGCTCTGAGGGTGGGGGGCAGGGAAACAAACAGTAACTCATTAACCAGAGAGAACTATGAATCCCCAACCCCAAGATAAATGTCCTATCACCAAGTAAAAGATAACATTATACAAGAACTACAATTGAACTTTGAACTCATTTCTGTTCAATTCTAGTGTAGGAAGACCCTAGTCCAAGAAAGACCCTCCCTCCCTCTTTCTAGCCTACAGTTTTAGGAAAACAAAATGACATGTAAATTGATATTCAAAAATTAAAATGAACCAGCAACTATCTTGATAATTGTTAACTACTCTTTTTTTTCTTTTTTGCCAGTTCTGGGGCTTGGACTCGGGGCCTGAGCACTGTCCCTGGCTTCTTTTTGCTCAAGGCTAGCACTCTACCACTTGAGCCACAGCACCACTTTTGGCTTTTTCTGTTTATGTGGTAGTGAGGAGTCGAATCCAGGGCTTCATGCATGCTAGGCAAGCACTCTACCACTAAGCCACATTCCCAGTACTAGTCCTTTTTTAAATTGTTGGTAATACTGAGTCACCCATGAAAGTTCTTTTCCAAGAGGAAATCTTTGATTTTCTCAGGAAAATCCCCCACCCCTCTAACCAAGAATCTTTCTCTTTGGGTCCAATTTGGCAACAACAACAAAAACTTGGACAAACAAAACAGAAGCCACTTCCAGGTGCTTTGACACCTGGAATCAATTCAATCCCCCAGTGTTAAGACCTTTCAACTGGCAAGGATGAAGCAGTCCTCCATGCTTGCTGTGGGCAGGGCTATGTGGGTGACAGGCATTCTAGGGCAGGGTGGGCAGGGCATTTGCATCATCTTTGCAGACAAGCTGTCCATTCCTTGAAATATGAACAGGTCCCTTGTCCTACCAATACCATTGTAGGAATTCATCCTGAAGAAATAGCCAACCAGGTGTTCAAACATTTGTGCAAATATATTATTATTTTCAAATGACTAAATGTTGGACCTTGTTAAGGCAAATTTGGCGAAATTATGAGAAGAATAATAGAGAGCCATCAAAACACAGCTTAGAGTTGAAAAGAGAGGAAAATCAAAAGTATTATATTTTATTAAGTGTAAGTAAACTACAAAACTTTCCATAGTGAGATATGATACTTGGATCCTCCTACCAACTAATGTGGGGTTTAGCCAGTCTGCCTTCTCCTTCTCCTCCACCCCCATTTCCTCCTTCTCTTTCTTTCTTCCCTCCCTCCCACCCTCCCTCCCTCTTTTCCTTCCTTTTTTCCTCCCTCTCTCCTTCCTTCCTTCTTTCCTTCCTTCTTTCCTGTCTTCCTTCCTCTCCTTCCTTCCTTCTTTTCTACAAATAATTTTACACATCTAATACACTCTAAGGTTATAGCAATGATCTGCAGACAGCATTCCTATGCCATTATCATTAACTCTGTCCAAAGTGCTTATATGAAAGAATGAGGGACACAGTCAGGGTTTGCTGACAGCAAACACAGCAGGAAAGCCTCACCTGGAATCATACAATATCCATTAAGCACAAGATCCAGCAGAAGTAGGCACACAGTAGGCACTCAATAGTAGCCCTCAACTGAGTATCTTTCTTTAGGGGCAAACAATTTAATCTTAACACCATCCTCAGTGGTCATTCTGTAGTCCAGGCCCAGAAGCCATCCCACAACAACCCCCTTCCCATGGGCCTCCTGCCCCATGCTGGGCCTGACACCTAAGCACCTGCCTCCTTCCTTTACAGTGACCCCTCTCCCGGGGCCCTGGGCCCTCCATTGTGACTCAGCCTCACTCAAGCAATGTCTGCATTTGCCTTAATGCCATTTGTAAGATCCCAGTCACGTTGTTTCTTCCCCAGAAAGCTCCTGCAGTGTGGAGGTGGGAGGGGGCCCGCACCATGCTGTCTACAGACCTGGTTTCTGGAAGAGACCATGGCCCACTTCCTGCTAAGTCATGGAGCCTTGTAATAATCTTCTGTGTAAATAGTTGCAATTCTTTAAAAACCAAATCTCCAATACTCCCCATCTCCCAAGAATAGCTTGAGTTTGTGAATTACAAAACTATCAAGGAGATCCTTTTTCCTCCAGAGTTTAAATAATATTTTCAGTGAAAATACCCTGATGGTTTTGCTGGGCTAGTATTCCCGCTGGAGCCAAGTGTAGAGAGGAAGAGGGGGTAGTTTCCCTATCACTCCGTCTCAGAGGATTAAAAGTGAGCTGACCAACACGTCACAGCCATTAGAATAGCTATTCACCAAAAGATCAATTGCAGTCTGTGAGTGAGTATGTGGAGAAATTAGAAGTGTCACACACTGGTGGTGTTAACATAAAATGGTTCAGCTACTCTGGAAAACAATATGATAGTTCCTTAGAAAGTTAGTCACCAAGTTCTTCTTTGACCCAGCAGTTCCTCTATATCTAAGTATAAGATCCTCAAGAGACACAAAAATATGTCCATACAGAAATCATACACAAATGCTCATAGAAGGATTATTCACAACAGGAAAAGGCAGAACAACCCAGTGTCACCGAATGAATAAACAAATGTATCAAGACAATGGAATATTATTTAACCATTAAAAGGAATAGAGAACTGGGAGGATGGCTCAAGGGGTAAAGGACTTTCTCAACAAGTGCAAGGCCTTAAGTTCAAACTCCAATGCCACACAAAAAAGATGCTCTCCAAAGAGAAATAGAGTATTGATACATGGATGGGCCTCAAAAATATTAACAAATGAAAGAAGTCAGATGTAGAACATTACATATTATATACGTCTATTATATAATTCTATGTCTATTAAGCAGAATACTAAATTTATCTAAAATAGGCAAACCTAGAGAGAGAAAAAAAGGGTTAGTAGTTGCCTAGGGCTAAGAAGGACAGGTTTCTTGTTAGGATGATGGCAATAGTCTACAAGGGCTGGAAATGTGGCTCAGCAGTAGAGTGCTTGCCTAGCATGCATGAAGCCCTGGGTTCGATTCCTCAGTATCACATAAACAGAAAAAGCCAGAAGTGGCGCTGTGGCTCAAGAGGTAGAGTGGTAGCCTTGAGCAAAAGAAGCCAGGGACAGTACCCAGGACTGGAGTCTCAAGCCCCAGTATTGGCAAAAAAAAAAAAAAAGAAAGAAAGAAAATAGTCTACAATTGGTGATGGTAATGATAGTGCTCATGTATTACACCTGAGTGATTGAATTATATAATTTTTGAATTGTAGCTCAATAAAGCTAAAGAAGAAATGGCAGGAGGAAGAAAGAAGAAAACAAAGAATTTAAAAAGTGGCTGGGATTAGGAAGGTAGAATCCCTTTCAGGGCAACTTTAGAGATGGTTGTCTTAATGGAAATTCCTACTCAGAGGCAGCCTCCCTCTGCAATCCATAATCCTTTGATAATCATAGAATGGATTTTAAAATATAGAGGTATCAAAATATTTGTACTGCATTAAGGTCCAAGCAGCAGCTGTTGGAACTCTGTTTAAATTGATTAAAATATATCTGATGCAAATTTGTGAGAAGGAAGAACTTGTTTCTCATGTTAGTTTATTACCACAGGAATATACTGCCACTTGACATTAGTAATGAGTCACACAACATTTGTTGTTCAAATGCCTTTACCCAAGTACAAAACTTGCCTATAAGTGCTGTTTCATATTGTCATTATGAGTTGAATTTGTTACTTTCAGTAAAGACAATTTCAGGCTCTCAATCTTAGCTACTCAAGAGGATTGTGCTTCTGGGCCACCCAGGACAGAAAAGTCCAAGACACTCTTATCTCTAATTCACCAGCAAAAAGCTGGAAGTGGAGGTGTGGCTCAAGTGGTAGAGCACCAATCTTGAGCAGAAAATGCCAAGAAAGAGGGACTTTGAGTTCAAGTCCCAGTACCCAGAGTGACACACACACACACACACACACACACACACACACACACACACACACACACACATTTTTTAAAACCATCCAGGGGTGGGAATATGGCCTAGTGGTAAGAGTGCCTGCCTCACATACATGAAGCCCTGGGTTCGATTCCTCAGCACCACATATACAGAAAACAGCCAGAGATGGTGCTGTGGCTCAAGTGGCAGAGTGCTAGCCTTGAGCAAAAAGAAGCCAGGGACAGTGCCCAGGCCCTGAGTTTAAGGCCCAAGACTGGCAAAAAAAAATAAAAAACAACAACAACAAAAAGGCCAGCCAGGCTCATGTCTGCAATCCTAGCTACTCAGGAGGCTGAGATCTGTTACTTCAGATAATCCTCAGAGAACTTAGAGATGATGATGATACCTGAAAAGTGACTGTGAGGGAAAAGATTTTTAAAAAGAAATCCTCCTGTGTTCATAGATCTACAAATACTGGAGTGGGTTTCCTGGTTGGTTTTTGTTGTTGTTGTTGTTGTTGTTTTGGGGGGACCAGTCTTGGGGCTTGAACTGGGCACTATCCTTGACCTTCTTTTTTTTTTTTTCTTTTTTTTTTTTTTTTGGCCAGTCCTGGGCCTTGGACTCAGGGCCTGAGCACTGTCCCTGGCTTCTTCCCGCTCAAGGCTAGCACTCTGCCACTTGAGCCACAGCGCCGCTTCTGGCCGTTTTCTGCATATGTGGTGCTGGGGAATCGAACCTAGGGCCTCGTGTATCCGAGGCAGGCACTCTTGCCACTAGGCTATATCCCCAGCCCCCCTTGACCTTCTTTTGCTCCCAGCTAGCACTCTACCACAGCGCTACTTCCAGCTTTTTCTGTTTATGTGGTACTGAGGAATCAAACCCAGGGTGTCATGCATGCTAGGCAAGCATTCTACTGTTAAGCCACATTCCAAACCCTGGTTGGCTTTTGACAAAATACATCACTTACTTTTTCTTATATTAAGGGACTTATTTACTGTTCTGAATATGAGAAACCTCTTCCTTGGTACTTAGCTCCAGCTCATAGGCTAATTCTTTAGTTACTCAGCCTCCTTGAAGAAACAACTGGGTAGTTGGGTAACAACTGTCTGCTCAGTGAAAAACAAAGAAAACCACTCAAAATCAGGGCCTGGGCATCATCCTGAAGCTTTTTGGGTTAACACTACCACTTGAGCTGAGATAAGAATCTCATGGACTTCCTTGCCCAGGCTGGCTTTGAACCACGATCCTTAATGCTCAGCCTCCTGAGAAGTTAGCATTACAAGTGAGAGGCCCTAGAACCCAGATGTCTTGTTTTTAAATGGACTATTGGTAGAGCTCAAAATGTTCTCAACTCTCAACAGCTATTCTTGCCCAAATAGTCATAAGCTTTGAGTCCTTTCGAATCAATTTCTTTCATCTGGACACATATTTTGTTTGGGGCTGTTGCAATGAAATAATTTATCATCTCACCCCTAAATGGCTTGTCTGTGCTTTTGAACGTTGAGTTATAGCCACCTCCCTGTGATGAGCAATGAACAGGCCATGGATCAGCATGCAGATACCAGACCATCACACAGAATCTTTTTGTGCCAGTCCTGGGACTTGAACTCAGGGCCTGGGTGCTGTCCTTTAGCTTTTTCCTTAATGGCTGGTGTTCTAACACTTGAGCCATAACTCTACTTTCAGTTTTACTGGTTCATTGGAGATAGGAGTTTCATGGACTTTCCTGTTCAGGCTTACTTCAAGCCACAATCCTTAGATCTCAGCCTCTTGAGTAGCTAGGATTACATTGAAAGTCACTGGTGCCTGCCACCACACAGAATCTTTGTCACACTAGTCAACTGGACTACTATGGCACAAGAACCTATTGTAGACAGCATGCAAACAAATGAGGCTGTGTTTCTATACCATTTCATTTCTGTACTCTAACACTTGGATTCTATATATAATTTTTGCATTTTGTAAAATGATCACTTCCCCTCCTCCTGCCCAGCTATTTAAAATAATTACTTGTAGTTTGTGGGTCTTCTAGAAGCAGGCCATTGCTGAATAGAAACCTATGGAATGTAGCTGTCAACTCTCTCCAGAGCTTGCTGGCTGTCTAGACTTGGGCCAGTGGCTTCATAAGGCCTGGCCCTCCCTCACCAGAGTAGGAGCTCAGCTCTGCCCCCAAATATCTGGAATAGGCACTGAAGAGTGATGCCTTAGATTCCCTAAGCCTCGACCTTCAAATCATGTCACAAACCACCATCATCCAGAGCTCTTTCCTGGCACAGGGGTAAACAATCCCCAGCACCGCTTTCCTCCTTTAACTCAAGTCTGAGAAGTCAATAGAATAGGCAGGTTCTTATGCACAAAATCACTGGGTCGGGGGGAAGTAAGTTAACAGGGCAGACATATGGGAGACTTAAGGGCTGATTCCAGGTTTCAATGGCCATGAGGTTCTGTTTGTTATGCTGGGTCATTTCTATTTCACGCACATATGATCTGTGCCTGCCACACACTCTTCCCTGTCTTCCAACCAGGTCTCCTCATAGAATGTTCTGCTCGCTGGGCTTGCTGACATGCCCTCTCCCCTATACCTAAAGCCCACGTGCTTTTATGACACATACTTTCGATGACAACACATGCCTTGGTTAAGTGCAATAAACTCACTGTTTAGACCCTGGACCCTTATTATAGTTCTTCCGTGAGCCATTTATATAATCTTGAGAAAAATCCTCCCCCCATCTCCAGGTTCTGTATCTGTAAATTGCAAGTGGGAGCTGACTGACACCATCATTTCCGGAACTGCTTTCCAGATTTAGCCTCCCGATTAGGTGTTATTACCCATGTACTGCCACATTCCTGTATTAGTAAGAGCAATGCGAAGTTCTTATTTCTAATGAAAAGGATCCAGAAAGGAATGGACCCTCCACCTTAAGGTACATGACACAATACACTATTAATAGACACAACACCCCTACCATGACAATTGCTGGCATACTGACAAGGATATTTTAGAATAAGTTACCCAAAGAGGCCATCTTGGTTTTCAGCCAAAGGCACCAAGAAGGTAGAAAAGAGGTATTATGGAATGGGGAGGGGCTGAAAAGAAAGCTCCTCTCAAATACTTGTTAAGTATGTACTATGTGCTCACATAAGGGACTTTAGGAGTTGATAACAAAACAAACAGACTAATGACTAACATAGAAAATTATGTGGTTTTGTGTTTTTCTTTTGCTTCTCTTTGGTCCTGGAGATTGAATTCAGGGCCTCATGCTTGCTAGGCCGGTGCGCTATCACTTGAGCCCCAGAAATTAGTTAGGGCTCTAGGGTAGGGGGAACTGAGCTGAAAACAGGCAGATGATTCTTCCAGTTCCTCATTGGAAATGCAGAGCAAATGAGCTTCCTGGTCCTCAGAGGAGAGGAAATGTGAGCACACACTGATACTGGAGTTTGAACTCAGAGCCCAGGCACTGTCCCTTAGTTTTTTTTCCCCCTCGCTCAAGACTGGCCCTCTCTCACTTGAGCCACACCCGCACTTCTGGCTTTTTTTTTTTTTTTTTCTTTTGGCCAGTCCTGGGCCTTGGACTCAGGGCCTGAGCACTGTCCCTGGCTTCTTCCCGCTCAAGGCTAGCACTCTGCCACTTGAGCCACAGCGCCGCTTCTGGCCATTTTCTGTATATGTGGTGCTGGGGAATCGAACCTAGGGCCTCGTGTATCCAAGGCAGGCACTCTTGCCACTAGGCTATATCCCCAGCCCCACTTCTGGCTTTTTGATGGTTAATTGGAGATAAGAGTCTTATAGGCTTTTCTGGCGGAGCTGGTTTTGAATAGTGATCCTCAGATCTCATCCTTCTGAGTCGCTGGGGTTAGGTGTGAGCTACTGGCACCTGACCTCAAAAACTTTTTATTATTGAGGGGGAAAAGTGACCTCAGGGCTGCCGACGAGGAATGGATATTAAAACAAAAAACCTATCACCTTCTATCGCCTTTATAAAAAATAAGAATTTTAAAAATTACAACCAAAAAAGCAGAAAGGATATAATAATGAGGTACCATTTAAGTTGAGGACATTTTTATTTTTGAATGTTTCCTTCACTACTCCATGTATTTGTCCTCAATCCTGTGGTCACATCTTCCTGCCCCAGCACTCAGCACAGACAGGATTGATAAGCATTGGCCTTTAGAAGCACTGACAGGACTTTTTTTTTTCTTTTTGCCAGTCCTGGGGTTTGAACTCTGGGCCTGGGTACTGTTTCTGAGCTCCTTTTGCTGAAACTAGTGCTTTACCACTTGAACCACAGCACTATTTCCAGCTTTTTCTGTGATTAATTGGACTCTCATAGACTTTCTTGCTCAGGCTTGCTTCGAACTTTGATCCTTAGATCTCAGCCTCCTGAGTAACTAGGATTACAGCACCTGGCTAGGATTTATGAGCACTGTGTTACTATAGCTACAAATAAAACCTGCTTTAATTCTCAGGTTAAAATGACCACAACCAGATAGATCCCCTGGTCTCTAGGAAGGAGCAGGTGAGTTAACCCACCAGAAAGGAACAAGATACTCCAGGTTGTGAGCGAAGGGAGTAGAGAAACAAGGAAGATGGACTTTATCCCTAACTTATTCTAGTTATCAGGCTAAATATAGATTGAGTTCTATGTGGATTATGAAATTATGGTGTAAGGTCCAATACAATTCTTGCTCTGCTGATAATATCACAATGATAATGCCTTACAGTGGGATTTCCCCAATATGAACTAAATAGGAGAGAAGGGCAGGAGGAGATCAATATTCTAGTTTTTTTCTTTTTATTCCAAGACAGCCACTTCAAGCATACCTACCATGGAGACTACACATTTTTTGTTTTTGTTTTTGCCAGTCCTGGGGCTTAAAGTCAGGGCCTGAGCACTGTCCCTGGCTTCTTTTTGCTCAAGGCTAGCACTCTACCACTTGAACCATAGCACCACTTCTGGCTTTTTCTGTTTATGTGGTGTTGAGGAATCGAACCCAGGGCTTCATGCATGCTAGAAAAGCACTCTACCACTAGGTCACAGTCCCAGCCCCTAAACATTTTTTAAATACTTTATCTCAGACCCAGAGCCTTAAACACATTTTATTATTGAGATATGCCCTAGTGACATCCTGATTAAATCATTCAACCTATCTTTAGATTAGATATTATCATTTCTGCTGGGTTATGGAGGAAGATAATAAGGGTTGGAATAATTAAGACATTCACACAGCTAATAAATTTAACCAGGTCACACAGCTACTAAGCAGTAGAGGTACACTTAGAACCTACATCATTCTGACTCAAAAGCCCATCCCTATCACCCAGCTTCACATACCAAGTTTGATAAATATTAGCCATGCGATCAATACACATTTCTGACTTTTATCAGACAGTTTAGTTTATAAGACAATACAGCTTTTTAAACGATGATAGTACATGCTTCCATGGTGCTAAACCTTGGAATCAAGCAATTCTGATGCTCTGTAGTGACCAGTGTGCTTCAGGGAGCTCAACTCCTCCTAATGGGCTAAGTAATGATGCAACGAGTGACTCCTGAATCTTCATGCTCTCTCCAATAAGTGAGCAAGCTTATTCTTCACCTTTGTCCAATCCAAGCTATGTTCACCTTGGCCACTTACAACCCAGCA
Organism: Perognathus longimembris pacificus; assembly: GCF_023159225.1. Lineage (NCBI taxonomy): Eukaryota > Metazoa > Chordata > Mammalia > Rodentia > Heteromyidae > Perognathus > Perognathus longimembris. Next base: position 50,138,206 of record NC_063165.1, read on the forward strand.
TGTATTCCCATGTATTTTTTAGGTCTGAGCCTGAGATTCAAACTTGGTACCTGATGCTTTCTCTCATTGGCTAGTGCTCTACCAACTGAACCGTGCCTCCACCCCAATCCATTGGTTCTTAAAGGGTCATCCCAGATGCCAGACATTTCACTTCCACTCACATTTCTTTGGCCAAAGCTCGTCTCACAACCACACTTCAAAGAGGATGGGGATATTCATCCTACTGTATGACTGGAAGGAAGAAAGCTGGAAGGATTTGGTGAACAGAAGAAATCATTTTTCCTACCTCCAGGCAGCTGCTCATGTTTCTTTTTCTTTTTTTCTTTTTTTTTGGCCAGTCCTGGGGCTTGGACTCAGGGCCTGAGCACTGTCCCTGGTTTCTTTTTGCTCAAGGCTAGCACTCTACCACTTGAGCCACAGCATCACTTCTGGCTTTTTCTATATATTTGTGGTGCTGAGGAATCGAACCCAAGGCTTCATGTATGCAAGGGAAGCACTCTACTGCTAAGCCACATTCCCAGCCCATTTTCTTTTCTATCTTTCCCAGAATGCAATATAAATGGATTCACTCAGTGCCTACCCTTCAATGTCCAGCTTTTTCACTGAGCACAATGCTTCTGAGACTCATCCATGTGGTGTCCTGTTACTTGGAGTGTTCTCTCGCTGAAGCTGTTCTGCAGTTCTGCAGGTGCAGGGAGAAAGGGAATATGGGTTCTTCCCAAATGCCTGCTTGAGCCCTGTTATCAAGAGATCTTTACGAAGGCTTCAGTTCAAGTAATATATTCAGTTCAGCTACATATCCATGCATGGGCAGTAAGTCTCCAGCTACTAGAGCAGATGACTCGCCCATCCACTTACTCCTTACTCTTTGTTTCATTAAGTTCCTACTGAGGGCCAAGCACCAGCTTAATGTTTAACTGGACCACACTGGTTCTTGTGCCCACAAAGTTAGGATCACTGTTACCCAGGACAGGCTACAGAAGTGAAGGGGAAATGGCCACATCACTTTGATAAGCTATATTCTCTAGGGGAAATCACTAGTGAAGAGCATCAAATTGACTTCAGTTCTGTTGCTGTCTTTCATTTTGGTGGCAGGTGGGCCCTGTTCATGAGAACCGACATGTGTCATTTCATAGTCCAGAGAATCTTAATTCTTTTCATCTTTATAGCTCTGACAGGCAATAAATATGCATCCCTGTCAGGACACTGGGGTTTGGAAAAGTGGCAGACTCTTGGGCCTGACATGACTTGGGAAAAATAGCCAGAGACTATTGGAGGCTGTCTTGTACCAACTGATAGCACAGAAGGGTTTTGTGAGACCACAAAAATCAGCATCTTTATTCCTGGCATCACTCTTGAATCCCAAGGTTCCTGCTCACTGGGCCAGGTTGCTGCATGAAGTCACCATCCAGTTCTGAGACAGCTGCTCTGGACTTTCAGCCTGCAGTATGGGAGGTCCCTGCCCCGGGAGAGCTATAGATCGTTCACCTCACCTGTACTGCCAAGCAACTGCCCAACTCCAAGGATCTAAAAATACTTTTGAGACCTTTCCATGTTGACAAGACAAATCCTGGCAGAGATTCAGCCTGGCCACATGTACAAGTAGGATAAACACTAAGACTAACCTCATGTATACAGCAGAACATTTCCCATTTTACAATTACGAGGGATTATCCAACAATAACCAAGAACTCACCTAAGTACTCATTGAAAGAAATTGTGCAAGATATTATGCTAAGTGGAATAAACACATGGAAGGCACGGTCTGACATTCTGGAGGCAAAGGCAGTGTGAGAGTGAGTCCAAAGCCAGTGTGGGTTACATTAGTGAGCTTACATGGTGAAACTCTGTCTCTGAAATCCAAGGGCTGGGGCCTCGAATTTAGTTGGTTTGGCTCACATTCTGGAGGCCCAAACCCTGGCAGCACAGTATTGGTGCAGCTCAGCTCTGGAGAACACCCTCCCAGAGGCTTCACAGTAGGAAAATCAATCCTCGGGGGAAGAGTACATGTATGAGGAAGTGATCACACTGCAAAACAGGAAGGCAAAGAGAGAAACAGGGAACGCTCCAACCCCCCCCAGCTGACTGAAGGACTTCCCACTAGGTCCCACCTATACCAGTCCCAAACATCACCACCAGGACCAAAACCCCGACACACAAACCTTTGGATGAATCACATCCAAACCATAACTAGGCAGGGAATCTTAAAAAGAGTCAGATAAAGAGAAACAGAAGAGAATGGGTAGAGACGAACCATTGGGGGGAAGTGGGTTAACGTGTACAAACTTATGTAAGACAAGTAGGTCTAGAGTACATACAGCCCGAGTATTGACATTTTTTGTTTAAATAGTAAAGTTTAGAGGTCTTAGCATGGTGTCACACATCTGTAATCCCAGCTATTTGTAAGGTGTGGAAATGATGTTTATGTCTGCCTGCTTGTGCAGAAACAGGAGTTAGCACTGGGTTCCTGTGAAGATGATTGGGGACTGAGGGCGGAATCTGAGTCTAGGGAGCTGATCAGAACACTGTTTTTCCATTCAGAAATTTCTGGCTGAGCCACAGCCTGATTTCATCTGCTAAAAAGTTGTCTTTGTGCTTCAAACTACTTTGACTGGCCTGCTCCAGGGCTATGGCTTTTCCCTCAAGCAGATGAGGCTTCTCTTTTTACCATGCTAGGCACCCCTGAGGCAGTTCATGAACACCTATCTAGCCCTGCAACGACATGGCATGGCCACCACAAGAATTGCATGTGTGTGCGGAGGAGGGTATGGGGAGGGGGATGCCACTGTGTGAAGGTCCCTCAGATTCTGTGTCCTGAGCAAGGCTTCCTGTCCTTCTAGGAGGAAAGCTTTCCTGGAGTGGTAGCAGGAAGTAACTGTGTCTCAATCAGTAACTTATGCCCTGTAGTTCAGAGAGGAAAGTAAACAGAAGCAGGTGTCGCGTCTGAGTTAGATCTGTTATCACTGAGGTGCAGTTATACATCCAGGCACAGAGACTAGGAAATGACAGCTTCCCACATTTTCCCTTCCGGAGGTCATTGCAAGGACACTTTCATGCAAAGTAACTTTGCTGGAGTCTGGTATCGTCTGGTTGTTATAAAGCCAAGAGCAAAAACACAGTGAAAATATTAATTTTATTGCATCATTTTCCTGACTAGAACGCCAGACTTACCGTGGATATAAGTATAAAAATAACCAAATTCTTACAAATAATATTTTGCTGCTACAGTACTAAATAATTAGTGGAGGCTGCAATTATAATACAACTTTAAATAACATTCTTATAGTGGACCTAACACAATCAACCAGGATCTAAGGGCAAACAGTTTACAAAAGGGAAACCTAAGACAATGTGAAAACTCAAAACAGTTCATACTTCAAGCTCCACTTAGCCATAATTGCAAATGCAGCAACAAAAACATCACTGAAGCTCACAGCAACGCATGGTGAAACAATCATGTGCTATTTAAGGCCAGGCCTAGGACAGAAGGGTTAAGTGTGCTGGGTCAGTTTCCCACACGAACTGCTTCCATCCCATCCCTGCCAGCTCCTATTTCCTACCCACAAATTCTGCAACAAAATGCATTAAACACACCATAAAAACAATAGAACCAGAATCTAATAAGCAACTCCTTTGAAATGTCCTCTTTTATAAGGCCCATGGGGCAGATCAAGTCTCAGCTCTCTCTTCAGACCTAAAGAAAGAGCCCCTTTTGGTTTTACACTTTTGAATAAGTTAAAGTTTTCATTAGATGGGAAGAGTATAACGTTTTTGGTGAGATACTTAAGTTCAACAAATGAATTGGCATTTAATACTGGAATGTTCCTACTATTTTAGCCAGTTTTCTTCTTTGGGGGTGTGAGAAAAGAAAAAAAACACACCACACATTCTCTAAACCATGTTTGCTTAAAAAATGCACACAAGAACCTTGGACAATACTTTGTCAAGAAAAAAAGAGACAGGACTGGGTATGGTGATGAGGACACCAGTAATGTCGGCAAATGGGAGGCTGAGGTGGGTGGATCATGAGTTTGAGGCCAGCCTGGGTTACATAAAGATCCTTTTTCAAAAACAAAAATGTCCCTTTCTAGCCCCACAAAAGCTTTAGATTAAAAAAAAAATCCCTCTGATACTAAGGGAAATTTTAAATAAAATATATTACTGATATTCCAGGCTCTGCATACTTCCTCTCTCCACTCATCTTCTAAAATCAAAGTGCATTCTAGAACTATGGGTCAAACTCTTTGTCTAGAGTAAGGCTAAACTTATCCAAGGGCAACACAACTCTCCAGCTCTACTTGTCCATGTGGTTTCATAGTAACTGGGCACCAGACACCTCAGGGCACGGTGGCTTAACGGGACACCAAAAGGCCAGTGTGAAAGCGTGACCCTAATGTGCCTGTTCTGGAACTTTCTGCCTGCATAGAGAGCATCCTTCAGAGATTTATTCTTAGGTAGTCATCCACACTCCTCTCCTGTAGTCCATCCAACATTTAAGGGTTACCAGTTCGAGAAATCAAGTCGCATCTTGGGTTTTGACCTCAAATGCTATCCACCAGCTAGACTGCACCAGCCACTCAGCCATCGTGACCCTAAAGTGACTTTGGAGTTTTGGAAAAGAACCTTCCCCACAAAGGACAGAGACCTATCAGCCTTTTAAGCTATTCAACTACATGCCCCACTCTGATGGCGTTGGGTGCAAAAATACTGCTCGCAGGTGTGGGAGCGAAGGCTCCACGTGGGGAACGAGGCAGGCAGCCCTCAATGGATGCAGGTCTGCCTGCGCTTGTCAGAAACCCACGGGGGGGCCATCTTGCAGTTCCTCCAGCCGTAGCCACGTACCAATGCACACTTAACACAGCCTGCCACCATTTTCTTCAAGACACACACGAGTGTCCAAGAAAAATATGCCAAAAAAAAATCTGAAAGGGAACTTTCAAAAAAGGCTATCAGGTTTTTATTTTTGCACTTCTGTAGTCATGAGTTACTGCTCCTTATTAAATTCCTTTAAAAAGTGATTTGTGAGGCCCAGGCTTTCTGTCTTTGGGTGGAAGTGCGCTGTGCAGCAAGATGTCTGCCAGGAGGGTGAGTGGGGAGACCTCCCTGGCTCAGTCACAGGGTGGGTGAGTGAGGGTTGGGGTGTGAGATTTACCTCCACATTGCCAAACTATTTATCATCTCTGGAGGTTTTGCAGTCTGGGAAATGAGCACTTTCACAGCCAACTAACAAGGATGCTGCAAGGCCAAGTACCTTGTGCACAACCCGATCACGGGAAGAACATGAGATGTTTGTTATGTCCTAGTACCCTGGGGCTCATGGGACAAAAAGGAAACGGAAGCTAAGACACCCTGAGCCTGCCATCCGGGATGGACCTCGCCCCTCCCTCAGCTGCATGCAGCAGGATTCTGGCTCTTCCTCACACAAGCACCAAATGGCTGGTGTCACCCTGCAGAACCAAGGTCTTTCAGTGAACACCGACTGCTCACTCCACACGTGAGGCCTGCTGCTGAGTGCTGAGCCCCGAGCCCCAGCTGAGAGCTCCAGGGGCAGGTGTGGGTCCACCCAGTGCTGAAACCCTCCTTTACGGCCGCTGACATCCTACCAGCTGTTTCCTCTTGGCCCAGGCAGGCTAGTCTAGGGGTCCTAACCCTAGAGGAGTAACCCCAGCTTCTCCCCCATGACGCACAGGGCACACTGGGTGGCTGTGGTGCCTGCCCCTTTCTCTGACCTCAGGATGCTTACCCACTTCACAAGCCTCCTGGGAATTGGCCATGCTGTGAGCACCTTGCTTGGTGCCCTCTTTTTTTCACAGTAGAAAACAAAGCAAGACTCTAAATCCACTCTACCTGGACAAGACTCATGAGCAGGCAAGCATTTTAAGAACTCACATGCTTCTAGACTCTGGGACTCTTCCTAAGAACACTTCTAAGACAGAACCCCTTGGTTTTGTGGGGCTGAAGGCTTCCGGTCCCGATAGAGGAGATGATCTTCCAGCTGTGATGGCGGCTGATGACAGCACGACGTGACTGGACACAGCCCCTTGCTGGCTCTCGGCAGGGCAGCGAGGCCTGGAGAGCAGCAGATGCGCTGCATACGGAGCTGGGGCAGGCTGCCAGGCCTGCTGGCTCAGGTGAGCTGAGGGAAGGAGCTCTGAGTTCTCCAGTTAGATGAGGGGCACAAGGGCCACTTGGTTCCAGAGATATGTGTAAGACTCAATGTTCAAGACAGTGGCGAGCTCGAAGCTGTCAGTTAATACCCATGGCCAACAGGACTCTTTTTGTGCTTGTGAGATAAGCACACCTGAACTGCTAAAATCCGTGCACCTCACTACCCGTGCTCTAGCAGGTAGGGGAGCAGCGGCAGCGGCGGCCTCAGGAGCTCTGGCTTCATACAGCACTACAGGCTTTGAAGAAACACACATTTCAGGGCAGACAGTCCCCAGCACGGGACCACTGCTGGAAATGTGGGCCACTGGGCCCCCAAGCAAGAGCTGGGACGATCGTCGTCCCTCCGTGCTCCCTCCCCTACACCACCATGGGCCCAGACACTGAACACGGTTCCACGGTTAGACAAGGAGCACTGAACATGCCCCCTTGCAGGACCCAGTCAGAGGCACAACCAACAAGGCACGGGGGGCATTTCCTTCCCCTAGCCAGCCAGTGCTCACGCATACTAGAACTGTTTCCACAGAGTGCTACCCAGGGACAGAGAGGGACCAGTGACCAGGCGAGAGAACAGAAGCTACATCTTCAGTGAGCAAGCAGCTCTGGGTAGTTAGTTTAAACACTGAGTTTGTGGACACGTTTAGAGACACAAGGATTAGCAGGTAAGCACACTTACCTGTAGCTCTGTGCTACCTCCCTACGTTTCCTCGGGAACACCATGGAAATCTAATATCTAATTTAGCCCATTTCTCTAACCATGTTCAGCTGCAGGGACTACAGCAGGCTTTTCTCTAGTGGTGAAATACTGGCTTACACCTCCACACCTGCATTCAGCTTTCTATTCTCACTCTATCCATAGTGGCCTCTGGTTTCTGCCATGGTGGTCAGAGGAGCAGGAACCATGGGTTCCCTCGTGGTGAGAAGTACTCCCCCCACCCCAAACCAGGACCAGCCACCTCTGCCTACCCCCCGCCCCACACCAATCTGTCAGCCTCATCATTGCGGCAGCTGGATGCCTCTATCTCAAACCAAATGTAAGTTGTTTTGCCCTGATTTGCACTTGCTTGAAAATGGGAGATGGAACTGCAAGGTGGAAAAACCCTTTAGACTGCAATAAACGTGTCACCTCAACTGGAAAAGCAAGTGGAAGTTGTGCGCTCTGCCTTACCCATGTCCTTTTCTCCCTGAGGGGAGAGCCTGGAAACGAGCATAAGGCCGCTGGGAAGTATGAAAGCACTGCTGGCTGCAGCATCTCTGGGTCACAGTGGTACATCCCTCCCCCTCTGTTTCACACACAGGAACTGGGCAGGGAAACAAAGCGCCAGCACCTGGCTGTGATGAATCACCAAACGGTGTCTCATGAAAAGAAGCCCTCTTTCTGGAACAGTCTTGAAACAAACCAGGAGGAAACCTCCCTGTCCAATGTGCTAAAGTGCAAACCAAGGAAAAACCGGGTCCTTGCAATGATACCTAGTGGCCCGCCATGGCTCCAGTCACCACTGGTGCCAGCGGCACGCGACAGCGCTCAGAGACTCTGGTGGTACTGCCCACAGTCCGTTCACAGTAGCAATGAAGGTGCCAAGTGAGCAGCCTGCCAGTCCACATGCAGCCCTTCCCGTCCACTGCGGTCACGCCTGTCCCTCTTTCTGTGTGCCACTTATGGGGAGGTGGGGGGAGGGGGGCTCTGACAAGTCCTGGGAGCAGCCAGTGTGCTCTGAACCACAGGGGTCCCGGAACTGGCTCAGGGCAACAGGCCTCTTTCCTGACTCAAAAATAGTCTCTCCTCCTGCTCTCATCACTGATGAAGGATGGGTTATACTGTCCGGGGAAGATGCAGGAGTGCCGTGACCCGGGCAATCCAGTGTAGGCTGGGTACAGGCCGTTCCGTTCAAGTTCAGGATTCCTCACGTTTGTGGGCTGTTGCCAAAGAAAAAAGAAGAAGATTCAGTTATTCTTGGATTTAAATTTAAGAGAATGATACATTTTAGTAAACATATGCTGGCAGTAGCTATAAATAGCAGAGCAAGATCTGACCTAGAATTCAGGACCCTCACAGATCTGTCTCCTTCCTTCCTTCCTTTCATTTTGATTTTTTGAGATATGGTCCTATTGTGTCCCAGACTGAGCCCAAACTTTCTATATAAAGCTCATCTTAAATGTAAGATCTTCCTTTCTTAGCCTCCCAAATGCTAGGATTACAAGCATGTACCACCATACCTGGCCTATCTTTCTGTGGAATCTGGGATGTATTTGTCCCTATTTTAAAAAGAGGATTAAGGTGCTGCAATTTGAGCTACTCAGGAGGCTGAGATCTGAAGACTGAGATTCAAAGCCAGCCCAGGCATAAAAGTTCATGAGACTCTCTCTCCAATAAACTATCCTCCAAAAAAGCCAAAAGTGGAGCAGTGGTAGTGTTAGTCTTGAGCAAAAGAAGCTCAGGGACAGTACTGAGGCCTTGAGTTTAAACCCCAGGAACAGCACAAAAAAAGGGAGGCATGGAATTAATTGGTGGTTCATGCCTGTAATCCTAACTACTCAGAAGGCTGAGATCTGAATACCATGGTTCAGAGTCAGCCTGGGCAGGAAAGTACATGAGACTCTTATCTCCAATTAACCACCAAAAAGTCCAAAGTAGAACTATGGTTCCAGTGGTAGAGTGCTGGCCATGAGCAAAAACTCAGGTACAGTGTTCAGGCCTTGAATTCAAGCCCCAGGACTGGCACAAAAAGTGGTGGTGGTTGGGGGATTAAACTGCATTAAGGGGCTGGGGATTTAGCTCAGTGGAAGAGCGCCTGCCTGGTGGGTGCAAGGCCCCGAGTTCGGTCCTTAGCTCTGGAAAAAAAAAAAAAAAAACTATAAAAGACTAAACTGCACTAATTAACAAGGTGTCTGCAAATGAACAAGGAAATAGCAAAAAGCAAAACACACACACACACACACACACACACACACACACAAAACAAAAACCAAGCTTCCTGGTGAAGGCCCCATGGGGCAAGGTCTCCTGGCTATTCTGATAAGTCTTTCACAGTAGCTTCAGAGTTGAACATGTTCTCTTGGCAGAAATAAAATATGGGACCTGTGCATTATAAATGCAAACCTACAAGAGCCAAAGGTGGGACTCACCTGCACCCCACCTGTGCCTACTGAGAGGAACATCTTGTCCACTCAGGTGAGCTTTATTTTGTAATTTTAGGCTTTGCTTCTACAGACTACTCAGCCTACTGCAAAGATAGGGTTCATTTAAAAAAAAGTTTATAGTTTCTTAGAGAGATCTTTAACCTAAAATAAGGGGGTATGGTAGAGGCAGTCAGATACTAGGATGCATAAATGGGCTATCTGGGGCCACAGTAGCAGACTGTGGGCTGGGGGCATCCAGTCTCCTTGCTGTGCTCTGAACTGTCACACACCACTGAGGACAATGGTTAAGGCACACAAGGTTTGCAGCTTTGTTTCTGTTCAGACACAAAATACAAGATTTGTGTGGGGCTGAGAAATGCATCAGAGAAAAGAAGATGGCAGTGGGGGGATGTTTGTCCTGGGATGGATATTGATAGTACAATGGAAAGAGAGGTGATGGGATTGCATAGCAAGGACAGAGATTGGAAGGTGACACACAGAAATTATAGCCTGTCAGTCTCAGAAAAAAATGTCCCTCAGTTCTTATAGGAATTCAGACACTGTCCCTGGTTGAGTGGTAGCAGTCACTGGAGAGAGGAGCAGGGGAGAAGTGGTCCTGAGGGTACATACAGATTTCTATTGGAGTGGGAGAAAGTGCAAGGCCTTTCGGGGAGTCCAGGGTGGGAAGGGGAGGGTAAGGAAGGGCAGGAGTTGCCAACATTATAAATAGATCTTGCCTTTCCACTCCCTGCCCTCAAAGTAAGTGTGGTCCCCCAAGATAGTCTGCGGGACACTTCGGCATCTGCTGTACAGTTCTCTGAAAAGGAACAAGACATAGTGACACACAGGTCTTCTAAGGGATCTCTGAAGGACTTTGGCTAAAATGGAAATGTCGTGACATCCTCAGAACTTTGCAGTTCTCTCCTATTTGTGGGCCCTGCCCAGATTTAAGTTGTTAACTAGGTGTATTTTAAGCAACTCATTAGCTAAGAGCCATAGAAACACATGGTGAAGTTGGGTCTTCACGGACACCACCCACCTGTTGTCGATCCCACTACACTGGAGCAAAGGTGTTTGGGTACCTCTGGGGAAACTATCTGCCCAATTATGGTGTCAATTATGAAAGGAAAAGGACTTCCCTAGGAAAGCAGATTACAAAACCTTATGCAAAAATAGGAACAAAAACATTTTAGGGCTGGGGATATAGCCTAGTGGCAAGAGTGCCTGCCTCGGATACACGAGGCCCTAGGTTCGATTCCCCAGCACCACATATACAGAAAATGGCCAGAAGCGGCGCTGTGGCTCAAGTGGCAGAGTGCTAGCCTTGAGCGGGAAGAAGCCAGGGACAGTGCTCAGGCCCTGAGTCCAAGGCCCAGGACTGGCCAAAAAAAAAAAAAAAAAAACATTTTAACTAGAGCCAAGTTTGGATCTACATTTATCTCTTTCATTTCTCATTCTACTCTCAGGTTCAAATGTTCCACTGAGCACACTGTAACAAACAGCTCCCTAACATGAAGAAACCTGCCCCTCCCATCCAAAGTCTGATCATCACCACTAATCCCCATAGCAGCCAAAGGGACAGGGGTTTCTCTAATGAGACTGTCTAGTGCCATTAAGGCCTCACAGGGCTATGTAACATGTTTATTGCTATACCTTGAACTGATGAGAAGTCACCTGACATCTGTTTACTTTTGGGTTCAGATATCCTGGTTTGTGTTTGCTTTATGATCGACACAGCATAAAGTAAAGAAACTGGGCGGGGTAGAGGAATAAGACTTGGGTTAAATTCAATGTGGGACAGAAATAGCTGGGGCTCAAAGTGTTCACCTGTTTTTATAAACGATACAGTCCCGGACTGGATAGAGACACTTATGATGAAAGATCTGGGGAATTTATAGTCTCTACTAAATCTCTGAAAAAGTGTTTGACGATGATGATTGTGAAATATTCTTGTTATACCTTTTCTGGTTCCAGTTTTAACTACTTAAACATACCAGGTTATGTAAATGACTTTTTGGACATAAAGATGAAAGCAAGGGCTGAATATCACTAAATTCTTTCTTGATCTTACAGTTTCCATTCCTGTAATCTAAAGAGTTGGGTTTGTGGATTATTACCATAAGGTGCTACTTGGAAATAGTCTTTATATCTCAGTGCATGCAAATAGGTCATAAATGTATGTGAAAATATGTAGGCAAAAATCTTGTGCTCTTGAACCCTTTAGCCAGCTGTAATGCTTTTTTGGCCAGTCCTGGGGCTTGAACTCAGGGCCTGAGCACTATCCCTGGCTTCCTTTTGCTCAAGGTTAGCACTCTTGAGCCACGGCACCACGTCTGTCACTTTCTCTATATAGATGTTGCTGAGGAATCGAACCCAGGGCTTCATGCATGTTAGGCAAGCACTCTTCCCCTAAGCCACATTCCCAGCCCTGTAATGTTTTCTTTATAGCCAAACAGAATTCTCTTCTCTGACCAGGTGGGAGCCTGTGGTTGTGCTGGGCACAGGAGGGCACAATACACACCGAATAGTACACATCCGTCATCTGGAGGAGGTTTTTGGTGCTTCCATTCTCATGCATTTCAATGACTTCTCGGCCCCACTCTTGTGAACGAGGGTTCTTGGGGTACTCGGCATAGGGGGACATTTGGAAATCCCCACTTTTGAAGATGAGCTTGCTTATGTCATTTTTACTTTTTCTGTGAGATGAAAAACAAAATTTTGAAAACCACTGTGAATAAGTTATATAAAGAAATATTACTTATGTAAACACCAACCATTATTTTGCAATGTAAATTAGACTTTAATTTCTGTGTGGGTGCTCACTGAGGAATGTTTAGTAGTATTTGCCTAAACAAGTAAAAATGAAATTAGATACAAAACAAAGATGCAAGAAGACTTCCCATCTAAAAGGGCCTGAAGCAAGAGTGCCTGCCTCGTATACATGAGGCCCTGGGTTCGATTCCCCAGCACCACATATACAGAAAATGGCCAGAAGTGGCGCTGCGGCTCAAGTGGCAGAGTGCTAGCCTTGAGCAAAAAGAAGCCAGGGACAGTATTGAGGCCCTGAGTCCAAGCCCCAGGACTGGCCAAAAAAAAAAAAAGGGCCTGAAGCTGCAACAGAGTAGTTAGACTCCCTTGTGGGAGAAGGTCACCATCTTGGGGAAGCCAAGGAAACAACACTCAAAAGTGCATGGACTGCCAGGCCCTGGTGGCTCACGTCTATAATCCTGGCTACTAGGAGGCTGAGATCTGAAGATCATGGTTTGAAGCCAGCCCTGACAGCAAAGTCCACAAGATTCTTATCTCCAATAAACTACTCAGAAAAAGCCAGAGGTGGCACTGTGGCTTAAGTGGTAGAACACTAGCCTTAAGCACAGAGAGCCCAAGCCATGAGTTCAAACCCCAGGACCAGCAAAACAAAACAAAACTACACGGACTGCCAGAAGACACACCATCTGCCCGAGCACCAGAAGAAACACGGGAGAGTCTAGGTCTCACCCAGACTTAATGCATCAAGTGCTCTGGCTTAGTGAAGACAGCTAACTTGGCCCCTGGTGCTACAAGAAAAGCTGGGACTGGAGTCCAATGTCTCACCTCTCCAGCCAGCGTTTTTCACTACTAACTTCATAAATAGCAAAAGCAGATGGTTACAAAAAAGCCCACTTATACACAGACTATTCAGATTCTCACTTCAGTCCAAGTGTGAAACCAGATTATGAGGTTTTACTATTAGTTAGCTGTTGGAATATGCAGTTCTACACTACATCTGTCCATTGAGCCTAAAACTGACATTTTAAATTTTTGCCTTGGTAAAACAATCTGAAGTTTCTTCCTTCTCAATCACTTACCAATAAGTAAAATGTATGGGAAAAGTATGAAATGATTCAGGTTTATAAAACCACATGTTTAACTTATGGCTGGGGTGCTGCTCCTTTTTGCAAGTTCAAAGCATACCTGCTACTAGCCTGGTGGGGGGAGCATCTGGTCTCAAACAATGACTTCTTTGTTCTTATCTAACTTCCCTTCTCAGTAACCAAGGTCCTTTCGCAGGTTGTGCTTATACAACCTGGCACAGAACTGGTTGAAAAATATGACACCTTTACCCTCCTTGACCTTTGGCCCTATAGATAACTAGATGTTCATTTCCATGCAATTTCAATTGCAATTTCTGACAGCAATTTGGTGAATGAGAGACAAAGGCCTGTCTTAATCTCTGTTGGAGAGGAATTCTTAAAACATCTTTCTTGTCAATGGTAGAAAAGATAATGTACTACCTCAGAAAGTTCCCTCTGTCTTTCCTGTGTAGATAATTCTTGCCATGAATTACCATCTAAATCAAAGGCCAGAATTTTCCTTCATTTGAACAAATAATCAGAGAGAAGGGGATCAAGCCCCTCCTTTCTCTTCCTTTCCCAATACAAACTCAATTCTACTGGCTTCCAAAAAGCCTAGAGCCAAGTTTACTGCTCATCCCCTTGCTGCTACAGCTTCTCTAGATAACCCCTTTTCATCTTGCTCTGTCTGCATCCATCCATCCATCTGTCCATCTACCTACCCATCTATCTGTCTAAATATAGGTATAATACCATTTTTCAATTTGTAGGGTTTCATTATGCTATCATGTATACATATATATATATCATTTTTCTCTATATATGTCTCATCTATACACATAGATATATATATAGAGATGAGATATATATGTAGACAGTATATATGAAATATATAGGTGATGTATATACCTATGTATCTTTCTATCATATTTCAATCTCTTCACCTTCAAATACTCCCTCTGCCCAGTCCCTCCTGCCATTCTGTGGGCTGTCTTTATTATTTTTTTCTTCTTTTTTGGTGTTTTGAGACATTATGTAGCCCAAGCTAGCTTCAATTTAAATTCATGATCCCTCTGCCTCAGCAAACGCTGGAATTTGTAATTTCTAAGTTCTGGAATCACCAGCATGCAACACCATACCTGGCTTTACTTTCTTGTTACTATCCTTTGGAGCACGAAAGTTCTCTCATGTTGAAGGACTGGGGATTGAACCCAGGTCCTCACGTGCTAATCAAGCCTCTACCTCAGAACTCCAGCTCTGGAGCTCAACAATTCTTTTTGTTTTGTTTTCTTTACCAGTCCTGGGGCTTGGGACTCAGGGCCTGCGCACTGTCCCTGGCTTCTTTTTGCTCAAAGCAAGCACTCTGCTTCTTGAGTCATAGTTCCAGCCTTTTCGGTTTATGTGGTGCTGAGGAATTGAACCCAGAACTTCATGCATGCCAGGCAAGCACCCTATCACAAAGCAACATTCCCAGCCCTCAACAGTTCTTAATTCTGTTGAAATCTAGTTTATCTCTTTTTGGTTGTTGTTGACTGTGATTTTTGGATTATTTTTGTGCTGGTCTTGGGCCTTGAATTCAGGGCTTGAGTGCTATTCCTTTTTTTTGCTCAAGGCTAGTGCTCTACCATTTGAGCCACATCTCCATTCCAGCTTTTTACTATTTATTTATTTTGGAGGATTTTCATTTTTTAATAAAGAAAGTAAAGTTCCATTTATTCTCTTTCAAATTTTTCTCAGGTACCAACTATTCTGAATTTCCTTCTTTTTAATTGTTCAGCCACACATTATGATTAAATGCTGCAAACTACCTCAAATATTCTTCAAGAGTGGAAACAGGCCCTTGCATAACAGGCAAAAAAACAGGAATAGGATCATCACTTACCTGCAACAGGTAATAATCAGGGCAATGCCGAGGATGAGTAGAAGCCCACCTCCTGCTGCAGCAATCACTACCGTGATAAGCTGATAGGCTAAATATGGTAAACAAACACAAACAGAGATAATGCATGAATACTAAAGGAGAGTCTTTCCTTTCACCAACAGCCACCACTCTGCCTCAGTTGGAGACCCCTCCTTTCACTCTCTAGTCTTCTGCAAGGAATCCTCCCTAAACAGCCTTACATTTTCTTTATTGAGAAGCTACCCCTAGAATGGTGGCTCCTAAACACCACCTGCAGACCAACCACTGTGATGACCTTTTAGTAAAAAGATAAAGCAAAAAATGTTTTTCACAAACTTATTTCATTTTAATAGCTGTTCTTATTCTTCTTACTTTTATGGATCACTTAAAATGGTGTCTTTATTGTGTGTAGCTATTGCCTCAGAAATTTTTTTTTTTTTTTTTTGGTACTAGAGAATGAACCCAGGGCCTGAGCCAGGACCTTGAACTTGCTGAGCAAACACTCTACCACTTGAGCATTTGTTTTCATTTTGCTTTTTACCCTGAGCTGGCCTTGAACCCAAGATCATCCTGTATCTTTGTCACCCCAGTTTAATTTAGGTCATATGCATACATTGTCATGTACATCTTTGTTTTAATTATTAATTAATTATGTGCCAATCCTGGAGCTTCAATTCAGGGCTTGGGCTCTGCTTCTGAGCTTTTTTGGGTCAAGAACAGCACTCAAGTCACAGATCCACTTCTGGCTTTCTGGTTGTTAACTGGAGGTAAAAGTCTCATGGATGTTCCTGCCCAGGGTAGCTTTGAACCACAATCTTTAGCTCTCAATCCTCCTGAGCAGGATTACAGATCTGAGCCACTGCTGGTGCCCAACTGATGGTTTTTTTTTTTTTAAAGATAGCAAAAGAAACCAAGGCTTTCCTTGATCACTTCTTCTTCTTCTTCTTCTTCTTCTTCTTCTTCTTCTTCTTCTTCTTCTTCTTCTTCTTTTTTTTTTTTGCCAGTCCTGGGGCTTGGACTCAGGGCCTGAGCACTGTCCCTGGCTTCTTCTTGCTCAAGGATAGCACTCTGCCACTTGAGCCATAGCACCACTTCTGGCATTTTCTATATATGTGGTGCTGAGGAATCAAACCCAGGGCTTCATGTATATGAAGCAAGCACTCTTGCCACTAGGCCATATTCCCAGCCCCCTTGATCACTTATTATTCTTTGGTGTTAAATACTATTTAACTTTTGTGCTTGATAGTAAGAGTAAATATAAATGTTGATTCCAAGTCAGGATTGTACTCAATTTAAAAGAGACAAAGACAACCCTAAGCTAGGCCATCCCATTTTATAAGAACCATTACTAATCAGCCAAGTCTAGGGTCTGGGAACTGCATACACCATGCTAGGAATCCAGGAAGCTCCTTACTAAATATGCACTGTGTTTAGTTACCAGAAATTAGCAGTGACATAAACAAGTATATATCACATATAATACACAATACTAAAAGTTTTAATTGATTGGGCTCTATACGTGTGTATTTCTGACAAAAAATTATTTTCAATACATTTTGCTAGCAGGTTGATTTTATTTTCCTGTGGAAATGTAAATGAAATTGTATTTTCAGGTGCAAAATCTGGAATAAAAAGCCAATGATCAGATTTTATGCAGTTAATGAAAACTGGTACAAATGTTCTCTAGGCATTCAAGTATGGTCATCCCTTCTGAGTAAGCCCCTTGGTTGCTAAGTTCCTGCAGCTGCTGCTGTTTGTGAGTAAGGACAGGAAATCTGCTTTCTCACAGACACTTCAGTATTTCACAAGCAACAATTCTTTCCCTTAATCTTCACAGCTTGGCATTGTTAGCATTGCTAGCATCTTTCATCAAATCAACTCACTCTGGGCCCTCATCTTTCCTGTAAGCTCTATTTGTCTTTGCTTACTACATGCTTATTTGGAAGAACCCTACTGTCCACTTGGCCTCTTGCCTTCAGGCAACTGTTTACTCCTTTCCATCTGTAGCGAGGGTGATGATGTTTATTTATACATGTAGCAACATTGGGCATCCTCTGACCACAGCTAGTTAGGTATAAACACATGGTCCAAACTGAATCAACTGGTTCTAGGAATCTCAGACTGGCAAAAAGAGAAGCCCGCTTTTGCTTTCAAAATGGCTAAACCAGTGATACACACTCAAAAGCTGTATGAGGATTCTATCTTCCATCATGTTGTCTAAGAAGGGGAGAAAAATCCCATCTTCTATGGAGATTCCATCTTCTGTGTGTCCACAAACACACTAGGCAAAGAGCAACGAGGAGATAGAAGAGGAATGCACATTATCATGTGTTTTGAAAAGAAGGCCCTGCCCTCCGGCTGTCTGAATTCTCAGTGTCCAGTATTCTGCCATTCCCAATGCTGGCATACACTCTAACCCGCCCCCCAAAAACTTCTTTGCCTGTAATATTAGCTACTCAGGAGGCTGAGATCTGAGAATTACGGTTCAAAGCCAGCCCAGGCAAGAAAGTCCATGAGACTCATTTCTTTCTTTTTTTTTTTTTGGCCAGTCCTGGGCCTTGGACTCAGGGCCTGAGCACTGTCCCTGGCTTCTTCCCGCTCAAGGCTAGCACTCTGCCACTTGAGCCACAGCGCCGCTTCTGGCCGTTTTCTGTAATATGTGGTGCTGGGGAATCGAACCTAGGGCCTCGTGTATCCGAGGCAGGCACTCTTGCCACTAGGCTATATCCCCAGCCCCATGAGACTCATTTCTAATTAGCCACCTAAAAATCAGAAGTGGATCTGTGGCTCAAAGTGGAAGAGCACAAGCCTTGAGCAAAAAAAGCTCAGGGACAGCACCCAGGCCTTGAGTCCAGAACTATCCCACCACTGACCAAAACAAAACAAAAAAACTAGGTAGCCTTATTAGTTTTACTTTTTTTTTTTTTTTTGGCAGTACTGAAGTTTGAACGTAAGGCCTATCCATTGCAAGGCAAGTGCTCTATCACTTGAGCCACTCCTCCAGCCCAAAATTTTACCATCTAAATATTCCCATTCTTCTCTTCAATGCATTCTTTTATTCTCTTGGCACCTTCCAAAATTTACCTTTTTCAGCTCCCTGCCCTCCACTATGACGATTTCCTTTGTGACTCTGGCACTTTCGCCTAAGGTTTCTGCACTTTGTCTTGACAACAGTCCTTCCAAGTGGCAATATCAGACACAGTAATCCTCTCACCCGCCACCCTGTTTCCCTTCAGGTTCTGACAGAGGCCAGTCAAGATGGGTGAGATGACTACTTTAAGCGAGATGAGACACCCAACTAACTTCTGGGTAATAAGTGACCTCTCCTTTCTAAGCCATTTAGTGCTATCTTCCTGGACATTTCTGAGTAACGCCTGCTAACAAAGCATTTCCCCTGTTGTAATCTTTTTATGGCTTCCATGTAAGAACAGGGAAAACACAATTAAGAGGTATTTTATACACCTACCACTCATCTGTGGGTTGGGGTGGGAAGACTGGGAATATTCTTCAGTGGAATGTTCTGGTTTTACCAGAAAGGGGCTGTAAATAGAGGAGACAGTCTCTAACTCCTCCCTGGCCACACTGAGGTCTGTTGGGAAGGAACTCCCCTTGAGGATATCCAGAATCTGGGGAAAGTATATAAGTTCTATAACCACAGCACCAATAAACTATAAAATTATTAGAGGAGAATCTTTTTCAAGAAATGATTCTTCTGATCATATAAAATAATACGTATTGAAATGAACTCCAGGAATTGGAAACAAGGATTTTTTTCTTTGTTAAAAAAAGAAGTGGTCAGAAGGCTAAATATAGAACTCCCCTATGACCCAGCAGCCCCACTTTTGGGTATCTATCCAAAAGACCACAAACAAAATCACAGTAATGCCACCAGCACAACAATGTTCATCGCAGCACAATTTGTCATAGCGAAAATATGGAACCAACCCAGATGCCCCTCAGTAGACGAATGGATCAGGAAAATGTGGTACATATACACAATGGAATTTTATGCCTCTATCAGAAAGAATGACATTGTCCCATTTGTAAGGAAATGGAAGGACTTGGAAAAAATTATACTAAGTGAAGTGAGCCAGACCCAAAGAAACATGGACTCTATGGTCTCCCTTATTGGGAATAATTAGTACAGGTTTAGGCAACTCAGCAGAGCATCACAAGACCCAATAGCTATACCCTTATGAACACCTAAGACAATGCTAAGTGAAATGAACTCCATGTTATGGAGACAATTGTTATATCACAGTTCTAACTACTTTCAACGTCCCATGTGTATCTGTAGTTTCTACTATTGATGATGTTCTTGTATCACCTTCCTGTGGTTGTACCTACACTATCTCTGTAATCTTATCTGAGTATATTGGAAACCGTGTATACTGGTATTGGAACTAGGAAATTCAAAGGGAATACCAAAATTGAGAGACACAGGGTAAAAAAAGACAAACAACTACAATAGCAATACTTGCAAAACTGTTTGGTGTAAGTGAACTGAACACCTCAGGGGGGAAAAGGGCAAGGGGGAGGGGGAGGGGGGTATGAAGGACAAGGTAACAAACAGTTCAAGAAATGTATCCAATGCCTAACGTATGAAACTGTAACCTCTCTGTACATCAGTTTGATAATAAAAATTTGAAAAAAAAAAAAAAAGAAGTGGTTGGGCTGGGGATATGGCCTAGTGGCAAGAGCGCTTGCCTCGTATACTTGAAGCCCTGGGTTCGATTCCCCAGCACCACATATACATAAAATGGGCAGAAGTGGCACTGTGACTCAAGTGGCAGAGTGCTAGCCTTGAGCAAAGAGAAGCCAGCCAAGGCCCAGGACTGGCAAAAAAAAAAAAAAAAAAGAAGTGGTTGCTAAAGGCAATTAGAATTGGATAGTTAAATAAATTATATTACAAAATAGTATAGAATTATGAAATATGACCTTAGAAAATTATGGAAATGAAAGCATTTTCATGTACTAGGTTTAAAAATGATATATTCAGTGATGTTAAATTCCTTTTAAAGAAAGATACATACATATATATACATCCCTGGAAAGATGGACAATACTGGTGCCTCCTTTAAAATTCAGATTCTGATTCAGTAGGTCTGAAGTGGGAGGCCTGAAATTCTGTGTTGCTAACAAGCTCCTGGGTAACCTTCCTGCTGCTGGTCCCACAGACACACTTAGCAGCAAGAACACATGGATGAAACAGGTGATGAGATTGTTTAGTTGGATGACTATTAAGAACTTAGGAAAAAAAGAAGAATTTAGGAATGAGGGAATCTCAAGGCCAGGTACAAGACTGGATAATACTAGCTTTCTTGTCACATTAGATTTGGGAAAGAGTGTGCACCCAAGAAAGTCTGCACATAGAAGAAGCATTTCTTGTCTATGAAACTCCAGCCTGAGTCACAGCCCCTGGAAGGTAACTACTGTCTTTGCTGTTTCAGCATAAAATATTGAGTGATGAGTCATATACTCCCCCAACACCCTATCATCACAGTTAGAGATGACATCTAGGTAGTTCTTGGCCCCTTAACCAGCACCCAGGGCTTGGCCTAGAGCTCAGATTAAGGAGGCAGGTAGCAAGTATATATGTGGCTGGAGCAAGAACAATAAGTGTGGCCTTACGTATTATTACAAGTAATCATACTAGTCAGCCACTATTAATTGCTTTATAGCACTTAAATAATACAGATACGAAAGTCAGGTGTGATGACCTCTAGACTCCAAGCACTCTGGAGGCAGAAGTAGGAGGAGGACAAGTGAAGAGGCCAGCCTAGGCTGTGTAAATGAGAACCTATCTCAAAAACAAGTAAACAAAAATTACAAAATGAAATTATTCCACACTACTAGTGACAAACTGTCACTACCAGTTAGTTATAGCTGGGGACCAACAATCTAGGTAGATGTTGCCCTCTGCTGGACATAGTAATGATGACTGGATAGATGTGGAGGAAAAGTGAGTCTCAGGGATCTGAGGGGAATCCTGGCCACTTTCAGGACCCACAAACACCATGGAAATGATGGTATTTTTTCCTGATGTAAGGACTTTCAGAAAATTAAAGGAATGTAAGGGTATAGCATCTGGACTCATAACAGCTATTAGTGATCTGAGGGGGTGGGGAAGCACCAATTCCCCTGAGAGCACTAGAAAGTGAACAGTAGAATTCTGAGTCTCAGGAAGCTCCTTCCAAGCACACATAGCTTCCTGAACACACAAGCAGAAAAACTAGTTTTCTAAAAAGTGATTTTTTTAAACTTTTTTTTGGTGCTGAGGATTAAACCTAAGGTCTTGTGCATGCTAAGCAGGTACTCATGTACTCTACCACTGAGCTTCACCCCATCTCAGAAGTGATTTTTTAGCAAAGAACACGCACTGCTATATGATTTTTTAATTGACATAAGGCATCCACCCAGAAAAGAATCTTGATTACCTTCTAATTTTTAAATCTAAAATGTAATTGTTTCCTTGCCTTATTAAAGTGATTTTTCAGAACAGAGAACACATTTGATGTGAAGATAACTTGGGTCCATCATAACTGTGCTCCTGTGGTTTTACGGTGCCATGGTGTTCCATTAATGTATAGGACTGTCCACTCTCATTCTTTTTAAAAATTAAACATTAGAGCTGGAGCTAGTTGGTCACGCCAATAATCCTTTCTATTCCATTGGTTGAGATTTGAGCATTTCAGTTCAAAGCCAGCCTGGGTAGACAAGACTTTTATCTTCAAATAGCTAGTAAAAAACCTTAAGTAGAGATGTGGCTCAAGTAGCTCAACACACACACACACACACACACACACACACACACACACTAATTACATTAATTAATGAACATTAATTCTATGAGCATCTCTTTCCATTCCCTGATTCTATGCTTGTTTCCAAAAGTGCTTCTTATCATAGGCTCCCTACTCCAACTTCTTGCTAGTTTTCAGTCAACAGAAATTGAATGATGAGGGGCATCAGTAATCCTAAAGGGGGATGCAATCCCAGGTACCTACACTCTGGCCTGAGAATGGCTCTGTGCTGGGTTTATAGCAGTATGTCGTATGTTTTATTTTGTGTTTACTTATGCTCAAACTTCAACAATAGATTTTTCTAACAAGAAAGCTTTATAAAGAAAATGTCACTGGTGACATAAAAGGAAACTGGGAGCCTTTACACAAATAAAGTCATGTGTACATCCAATCTTGTACACTTAAAATATATACCATTAGCACACACATCTAAAGAGTAAGGGGCAAAACTATTCTAAAATAAATTCTTTTTTTTTTTTTTTTTTTGGCCAGTCCTGGGCCTTGGACTCAGGGCCTGAGCACTGTCCCTGGCTTCTTCCCGCTCAAGGCTAGCACTCTGCCACTTGAGCCACAGCGCCGCTTCTGGCCGTTTTCTGTATATGTGGTGCTGGGGAATCGAACCTAGGGCCTCGTGTATCCGAGGCAGGCACTCTTGCCACTAGGCTATATCCCCAGCCTAAAATAAATTCTTAATTGTTATTAATCCAATTTTTTTTTGCCAGTCCTGGGGCTTGAACTCAGGGCCTGAGCACTGTCCCTGACTTCTTTTTGTTCAAGGCTAGCATCTGCCAACTTGAGCCACAGTGCTACTTCCTGCTTTTTCTATATATGTGGTGCTGAGGAATCAAACCTAGGGCTTCATGTATATGAGGCAGGCACTCTTTTTTTTTTTTTTTTTTTGGCCAGTCCTGGGCCTTGGACTCAGGGCCTGAGCACCGTCCCTGGCTTCTTTTTGCTCAAGGCTAGCACTCTGCCACCTGAGCCACAGCGCCCCTTCTGGCCGTTTTCCATACATGTGGTGCTGGGGAATCGAACCGAGAGCTTCATGTGTAGGAAGCAAGCACTCTTGCCACTAGGCCATATTCCCAGCCCCACCCCAATTGTTTATATTTGAATTTTAGTTTCTAATGTCTCAAAATATTGACTTTAAACAAGTCACAGTTGGCCCAAGTGTGAACAGCAAGCTCACAAATCACTACCAGTACTCTAGGTTGCTTTGTATTTCACTCTCTACTTCAGGGGTACAGATTCCATCTTGTAGGCTTCCTGGCTGGCACTACACCCGAAGTCTCCTCACTGTCCCCAAATTCTCCTCTGTCTACTCTCCATGCTCTTTTCCTAAGCTATGAATCTTGCTGGCAACTCCAGTTTTTGACTACAGTCTAAACTACTCATCTTCGTGATCAAACTCCCAACAGTTGCGTCTCCATTTACCTTGCCAACCAACCCCTACCATCTGCCTTTTCCTCCTTTTATATTCCTGGCACACTCGCTCACTAATTGTACCCAGAACAAACACCAGGGCTTCATAGCTGTCCTCTGTCTGGATGTATTTCTCCTCCCATCCTTGCTGATCAAAGTCTCTCCAAACCTCCTTCCAATCCCATCCCAAGAAATACACAAAGGTGTGCGCACTCTCCTCTGGGTGTGGTCTTTGCCCTAACTCACACCTGTACTTGGTTTATCGTGTTAACTCTCCACATACACAGGGCCACTTAGGGATGCTCATCTCCCCCTTTTAGACCTTGAATGCTACAGAGCTCCAGGGCAGGTCTTTCTCTTTGTTCTCCCCATGCTACCCCAGCCCTGGGCCTGGACTTACATGGAGGAAGTCAGGAGATGAGAACCCCCCACCCACTTGAAAGCCAGGCTCCTGTTCAAGTGCATGCTGCTATACTTACGGTTTCCACAGTTGAGACCACCAAGGCCAAATGGGCAACTGCAAGTCAGGAGAGGGAAAAAACACACGAATTAGTGTCAAACTTCAAAACAAGTAGATAATTTCATTATTTAGTACAGATTCTTTATTAGGATGGGTTCTTTTAGGAAAGTTTTTTTTTGTTGTTGTTGTTTGTGTGTTTTGGCCAGTCCTGGGACTTATACTCAGGGCCTGGGCACTGTCCCTGAGCTCCTCTTGCTCAAGGCTAGCACTCTACCACTTGAGCCACAGTGCCATTTATGGCTTTTTCTGTTTATGTGGTACTGAGGAATCGAACCCTGGACTTCATGCATGGTAAGTAAGCACTCTACCACAGCCATATTCCCAGTTCCAGGATAATTTTTATAATAGGATTTGCAACAACTTTATCAGAGTAAATGACCATGGCACCTACCTCATACAGGTTTCATTTTCAAGTCTATATCCATCTTCACACGCTGTAAGAGAACAGAAAAACCCATGAATGTGTCTATTAACAACCTCCATGACTGGAATTCATGTTTAACTGACGGCTACCTGAAGTCTATAAAAGAGCATTCTAGAAACCAAAGGTGGCAAAGAGCTTTGAAGTGATTCAGGACCTAAACAATATTGCCAACTCACCTCTGAGACTTATCAAGAAACATTTCTTAACCTCTTTGTTGATTTCAGTTTCCCATCTATTAGCGGAAGATAAAAAAGGGAATAATAATACCTACTGTATAGTATTTTTAGATCAAGTAAAATAAGGCATGCACCAGCCTGGTATAAGCAGTAGAGAACCAGCCTATCAAGAATGAGGCCCTGACTATAAAAGATGGACTAGATGGGATACTCATGTGGACGTTAATGGAAAAGATTGTTTCTATAAAGAATTCAATTCTGGGAAGGCAGGCAAGGTCTTCTTCCTGTGTGTCAGGAAAGAAGTGAAGTGGTTTCAGTAACCATTGTTTGGATTTGGAAATACTCTGCAGTGGATTGAAGCATTTGGGCCATAGTTTGTTGTCAGTTAAGACCT
Source organism: Perognathus longimembris pacificus (assembly GCF_023159225.1). Taxonomy (NCBI): domain Eukaryota; kingdom Metazoa; phylum Chordata; class Mammalia; order Rodentia; family Heteromyidae; genus Perognathus; species Perognathus longimembris. The sequence goes on from NC_063165.1 coordinate 50,162,963, forward strand.
ACATCACATTTTCCTTGATTGTTGTTTGTTATTATGCTGTTTTGTGAACCTGTAAAAAACAAGTGCTTTTTATCTTGAAATTCAACAAACAGAATGAATAAGCATAGAATAATGCTATGTAGCCATGTCACTGTGAATAACGATTTCTTGCATAGCCATTTTAATTCCTGTTTGATTTTTACTTCTCTGTCGCTATGCAAAACTGATCAAAGGAAAGTAAACTTGTTTTACAATCTGTATGACTAATTGATTCGCTTTTGTAAGAATCAGATGGCATTATGCTTGTTGTACAATGCCATATTGGTATATAACATAACAGGAAACAGTATTGTATGATATATTTATAAATACTATAAAGAAAATATTGTGTTTCATGCATTCAGAAACTGGTGGTTTATATTCTCCCAACTGGTTCGACCTTTGCAGACACCTGTCCGTACCTTGTGGTGAGCCTTACCTTACCAGCATAGATTAAATGTGATGTGGAAGTCTAATTCCAAATTCTGTTCCATTGGAAGTAATTGCCAAGTCATCATAATTCTGACTTTCCTCCAGTAATGTTTACTTTTAAAATTAATTTTCAGTAAAGAAAATTTTAGCTAAGGTTTATAGAGCGTCTTAATTTTCCATTGGTTATGATGGGATGAATGTGTTTTTTAAATGCATTTTAGCACTGTAACTCTAAAATTTTTAAATAAACCATTTTAATTCCTGGAAAAAGAAAAGGATGAGGCCCTGAGTTCAAGTCCAGTGCTGTTATCCAACTATTACAGATAACAAAAAAGTAAAGAATTTAAAAAGATATGATAGTGAAATTGTACGCGATTAAGAAAAACACCTGAGGGGCTGGGGATATGGCCTAGTGGCAAGAGTGCTTGCCTCATATACTTGAAGCCCTGGGTTCGATTCCCCAGCACCACATATACAGAAAATGGCCAGAAGTGGCGCTGTGACTTAAGTGGCAGAGTGCTAGCCTTGAGCAAAACGAAGCCAGGGACAGTGGTCAGGCCCTGAATCCAAGGCCCAGGACTGGCAAAAAAAAAGAAAAAAAAACCTGAATGAGTAAATGAATGCATGTTTGTAACTGTAATTGCTTTTGGAAGTTCCCTATAGAGGAAGAACGTCTCCTATGGATCCATCCATATACACAAAGACAAATGTTTCACCCACTTCGATGTACAACGAACCTTCGACATGACATGGCTCACTTATCACTGTTTCATGAGGAGGTGGAAGCTGTGGGTGACACTCAGTAGGTCATGGTCTTGGTGAATGCCCCATTGTTTCTGCAGAGGACTCTGAGCATATCTTAGATGTGTCCTCATGGGTCCTCTGCCCAAGCACATAACTTTGAGCCCTCTGATGGCGCTGCTCTGGAGAGGCTGCTTCATCTGAAGTGCGAAGGCCCAGCTAGTCACCTGCACAAGCAGTTCTCAAATTTACCTGACCAGTAATACTTTGAACACTATATAATACATGCTTGGATGAAAGCAATGAAAAGCAGTCTTGTACACAAATCCGTTGCTAAAAGGAGTGATATAAAATTTTGCTTTATGATTATTGTATGACACAACTGTGTAAGAGACCACAGACAAGAAACGGTACAGAGGGGCTGGGGATATAGCCTAGTGGCAAGAGTGCCTGCCTCGGATACACGAGGCCCTAGGTTCGATTCCCCAGACCACATATACAGAAAATGGCCAGAAGCGGCGCTGTGGCTCAAGTGGCGGAGTGCTAGCCTTGAGCGGGAAGAAGCCAGGGACAGTGCTCAGGCCCTGAGTCCAAGGCCCAGGACTGGCCAAAAAAAAAAAAAAAGAAAAAGAAACGGTACAGAGCACAGAGCTGTCATCCCTGAACAGACTGCAGTTACGATGAGGGTGAGCTGTGAGAGCCAACGGCGCACATAGGCAGTGAGGTTGGAGGCAGGGTAGGTGAACTCCCTGCAGGGTGGGTCTGGAGGCCTTTCACAGATACTTCCCAGCATCTTGTTACAGATTTGTGCACAGTATTAACTTCGTGGGTGTGGTTAATATTTTTCCCCTTTCTACTTTTTACCTACTTTATTATCACAAACCATCTATTAACTTATCACTAGTTTTGTAGAAGTGTTTGGAAAACACTGTTGTAAATAATCTCTAAGGCTAAGTGTGGTGACACACATCTTTTTTTTTTTTTTTTTTTTTTTTTGGCCAGTCCTGGGCCTTGGACTCAGGGCCTGAGCACTGTCCCTGGCTTCTTCCCGCTCAAGGCTAGCACTCTGCCACGTGAGCCACAGCGCCGCTTCTGGCAGTTTTTTCTGTATATGTGGTGCTGGGGAATCGAACCTAGGGCCTCGTGTATCCGAGGCAGGCACTCTTGCCACTAGGCTATATCCCCAGCCCCCGACACACATCTTTAATTCCAAGTATGTGCAAAGCAAAGATGGGAAGATTATGGTTTGAGGCCAAACCACACAAAAATATTGCAACCCTATCTAAAAATAAGCTAGAGCTAAGTGCTAGTGGTTCACACCTGTAATCTTACACAGGAGGCTGATATCTCAAGGATGTGCCAGGCAGAAAAGTTGGCTGGACTCCATCTCCAAAATAACCATCAAAAAGCAGAGCTGGAGGCATGGCTCAAGTGGTAAGAGTGGCAGCTCAGCAAAGACAAGGCCCTAAGTTCAAAAATAAAATAAGCGAGGTATGGTGATACAAGCCTCTAGGTGATACAAGCTACTAGGGAGGTGAGTGAGGTAAGAGGATCTTGGTCCCAGGCAGGCTCAGGCAAAAATATACAATCCTTTCTGAAAAATAAACAAAAGCTTGAAAGGGGTGGGAGCATGGCTCAAATGGTAGAGATAGGTAAGTATAAGATCCTGAGTTTAAACTTCAATACCACCAAGTAAATAAGGAACACATAAATAATCTGTAATTTATCTCATGGAAGATAATTAAAGGGCTGTGAACCTGAACTGCAGTGCTAGAGATCCGTAGAATCACACTTTCTGAGCTACCTTTTCTTGTACAAAGGGAAGTTTATTATAAGAAGCGGACATGGGAAATCTCTATGGCGCTTATTGTAGGATGTCATGGGTGTCACTATGCCACTCAGAAACCATGCCAAGGGTGCCTAAAGAAATTTCTTGCAGGCTCCAGTGCCTAAAAAGATGGGGATTCTTCTCAACAACTATATTTTATGGACCCTGATTCTTCAAAATTATGTTATTTTTTTATTTACTGTCCAGGAAGTTCAGAACCTGAATGAGTGTCTGATTTTAGTAAATACATGGTTTATCTTTCTTCATTTTCACCATCCTTCTGGACTGTAGAGTCCAGAAGTAGTTAATCTCTTCTCAATCTAATTTACCTTTCAAATATTTTAAAATCTTACTTGAAAGAACCTAAGTGAAAATTATGATCAATGAAAAGATGAGCGAAAGAGAGACAGACTGTTAAGTAGGTGCATAATAGCAGAGAGAGGTTGTGCTAATGAGGGAAAAAGATAAATATGGTCCAAGTAGGTTATTTGTATGTATAAAAAGAATACAATAAAAACAGTTGAAACTATTAGAGTAAGAAGATAAGAGAGAGTGATTGAGGGGGTGAGATTGATTGACATATATTTTTTGTATTCTAATATATAACATCTTATTGTAAAAATTTTCATTAGGCATTTCAAATCTCCTATGCAGAAAGATGGAGCTAATCATATCCCATTTTAAAAGGTGATAATAAGACCCCCATCTCCAACCTTTGATACTTTGAATTTTCTGCTGGCCTTACTAGTGTGGGGCTTCTCTAAGGAACAAACTGAGGCACTGTGCTCCTTCCCATGTTGTGCCACTGTGTCATGCTAACTACGCAGGGTTATAGGAATGAAGGACTACCTAGGGATAGATGATCCATGGCTTAGACTGCAGGGTAGCTAAGGGTAGCTACATGGGGACTGCTCGCTTCTCTACCCATCTCAGCACTGAAGCAGGCTGTATCACTATTCTATTCTATTCTGAACACACTTCTTCCAGGATTTTTTTTTCCTGTCAGTCATGGGGCTTGAATTTAGGGCCTGGGTGCTACCCCTGAGCTTTTTGGTTCAAGGCTAATGCTGCTCTACCACTTTGAGCATAGCAACACTTTCGGTTTTCTAGTGCTTAATTAGAGATAAGAATCTCACAGACTTTCCTGTTTGGGGTGGCTCTGAACCTCGATCTTCAGATCTCAGCCTCTTGATTTTTTTTGGCCATGGGGCTTGAACTCTGGGCTTGGCTGCTGTCCCTGAGCTCTTCAGCTCAAGGTTAGTGCTCTACCACTTTGAGCCATAGCACCACTTCCAGTTTTCCAGTGGTTAAAGAGTCTCATGGACTTTCCTTGAACCACGATCCTCAGATCTCAGCCTCCTGAGTAGCTAGGATTACAAGTGTGAGTCACTGGTGCCTGGCAGGATCTCGGCCTCTTGAGTAGCTAGTATATAACAGGTATGAGCCACTAGCACCCAGCCTGGAAATGGTTTTACTCAAATCTATCTACCCAATATCATCTGCTGGGTAAGTTAGCACCCCATGACTGTTATCTAGTCATGCATAAGGCCCATCTGTTGTTTTGCCTGAGAACTCATGGGTTGGATTATTTTCATTTAGCTTCACAGGTAGCCTGACTCCATGATGAAATGACATATTTTTATTTTTAAAGGGCTCATTCAAGCCGGGTGCTGGTAGCTCACACCTATAATCCTAACTACTCAGGAGGCTGTGATCTGAAGATCATCATTCAAAGCCAGCCTTGTTAGGAAAGTCTATGAGACTCTTATCTCCAACAAACTATTAAAAAAAAAAAAAAGCCAGGAGTGGAGCTGTAGCTCAAGTGGTAAAGTGCTAGCCTTGAGCAAAAGAAGCTCAGGGTCAATTCCCAGGCCCTGAGTTCAAGCCCCAGGACCAGTGTACGTGAACACGCACATGCAAACACATACACACACGGCTCATTCAGTCATTCATCAAAGATTGTATGTTACTTCAACAGAGTGCTACTACATGCATAGAGCTGTGCTGGCAGCTCTTAGGGGGAAGCTCTGGTGCTCATTGGGACCAGTGTCTCACTGCATACCCAGAGGGACTGACTAGAAAGCACTTCAGATGAACCAAACACGCTCAGTTTGCAAATATGCCCAAAACGGGCTTCTCCCACCACTATGACAAAAAAGCAAATTCAAGACTGAAAAAAGAGAGAGAGAAAAAAACCCAATTGGTGAAGTTTTAATGATTCTTTTGATCTTTGCAGCAAACTAAATCAAGAGGTGCTGATCTCTTCCTACCAAATTTGCTGCCCTATCATTTGTGTTCATTTAACAGACATCTGAGCCCTACAATACGATGAGCACTATTTTAGACACGGTTCTGGCTCTTAAGGCATGTGTAGTCTGATGACATGTAAACAGATTTTTAGAATTTATATTTGTGCCCTGGTAGTTTTCTTCCACTTTGTGGCTCATGAAGCCTACATGATGGAAGAAAGAAGCTAAGAAGCCCATAGAAGATATACCTACTTGAATTTTAAATATGCTGGTATTCCAGCACCAGTGACCAGAAGATGTCACCACTAACCTATGAGAACCTAGCTGACAGGGCTGTGGTCTGTGAAGCTCCAAAATTCCATCATTGGAGGCCTGATGGCCACACATACTACTGAGAAGGAGCTTCACCTCAGCGACAAGACAAAAGCTATTTGACAACTCCTTGTACTACTTCTTAGGCAGCCAGATGGAAAACATAATGTTGTTAGTGCCCATATCATTTACAGCATGCATAAAGACATATAAAGCATATATACAGAACCTTTGGCCAATCCTCTACAGAAATAGAGAACAGAGTGTATATATATGTATTTTTTCTAAATCATGACAATCCAAGCTATACCTTAGCAAGTTTCTATATTGTTCTGTATGTACAAACATATACACACTTCTTAACGCCTCACATAAACTGTCGGTCAGTACACTGTCTTTGTGGGACTTTCAAAGCTACATATCATATGAAAATCATATGCAGCACACTTTCTAAATCCACATACTAAAGCTAGCATGTGAGGGGATCAATTATGAAACTGCTGACTTGGAAATACAGGGAAGTGGTTCAAGCCAGCCAAAAGCAGGCAGTTAGGGCCATTCTTGAAGAATGACACACAGGGGCATTTCTACACAACCACAGTCCCATCTACTTTGTATCTTCTGGCCCTATCTCATAGCATTCCCCTCCCCGCCGCAGACTGTAGTGCCATCACCTTCCCACATGAAGTCAGGCTCAAACCCTCAATTCTAAGAAGGGCACGGAACATTTGCATTAAGCCAGATAAAGGGGAATTAGGAATCATTATCTCTTTGTAGCAAAGCAGCAGCCTGGCATGGTACTGAGAAATGCTGTGTTTTAGTCACATACTGGGACGGATGCCCAAATCAGAGAGCTGGCCTTCCTTTTCAAAATGCATCACAGGTCTCACCTAGAGAGCTGCTGATGTCCACTTTAAAATAACTTTCTATCTAGACTTAACAAGGTCAGAGGGTCTAAAGTTCAAGATGAGAACACTGACCCAAAATATAATTTGGTATTCTTCTGATGGAATGAGTCCACTAATGGGAAGTCCTGACAGAAATAAGCAGCATGTCACCTTCCCCAGTAGGTGACTTTTACTCAGATCCCAGTACATCTGTCATCAGCAAAGTGTTGACTGAGCAGTAAATCTGTGCTACCCACTTTATAATGGGAGATAATGCTTAAAGCCCCATAAAAGACCAGCCTATGTATTTGCCAGTTCTTGTGATGATCACAAGGGCAGCAGTCTTAATTAATGTCAGGGTACACAGTGTCTGGACATGAATTAATTTTATTTTAAAGCAATATTTTTTGAACTGCATTCATTGAGCAGTCTTTATCTCAAAAGGAATAAATTTAAGTCTCACCCAAAAGGTTAGTAGAATTAGATTTCTGTTCTCAAATACTCCATGAAACCTTTAAAGCTATAACTCATTCATTTAACAACAGCCTGTGTAAAATACAAGAGTAAATGCTTGTAAGCTTACTAAACACTTCCATACACATTGCTTTTCTCAATTCTTAAAATATATAAAGACCCATGTTTATGCTCATTTTAAAGAAGAGAAAACTGAGGCTCAGAGACCCGAAATGCTTGTCTTGTGAGGCAGGGTGGGGCCCTGACCCAGGTCCTCTGAGCTTCAGCCGAGCGCATCGCCACAGCCGACACTAAAAGATCCAGGCCAGACTCCGTGCTTGTCTTTCCAACTTAAAAGATTAGCAGGCAGCAGATAAACCTTTGGGAAATAAAACAATATTTTTTTAAACTTCCTCCAAGTGAAAATAAGAAAAGGTCTTAAGCATTCTACGCTTCTTTTTTTTTCCTTTTGAATCAAACTGGCCAAGCTTGCATACACTGACAGAAACAATGCTATTGTTTTGAGGAGATAACTTATTCTTCTGCAAATAAAATAACAAGAACAGTCACCCTTAGTTTAGAAGAACATACATAGAACGGAAAGAGATGGGGAGGGTGCCAGGTACACAGAAGCGCCCCCATCCTGGAATAGGGCTCAGAATGATGGGTGAGCCTGTCTGTACCTCGGCAGGAGTGATCCATCTTATTAAACTGGAAGTAGCCTGACTTGCACTGGCACAGGGCAACGCCATCCAGGTCAGTGCAGATGGAGGTCTCTTTGTCACATTCTGGACTCTTCCGCTTGCACAAGCTGCCCGCTAGAATGAAGAAAAAAGAACAATGAAATGAACAAAACCTTTGTTACCTCACATCTCAAGACACTTGATCTGCTATTTCAAGAGGCTTCAGAAAGAGTTTCCCACAGGGTCTCTGAAAAGCATATCCCTCTAGAGGTCCGCTCTGCAAAGCCTTCTGCTATTCTTCTGTCAGCCCCAGAACCATTTACAAAATTTACTTTTTCCCACAGAGAAAGAAAGCTGGAAAGAAACAGGACATTGTCCCTCCTCTGATGCCCACCGTAAATGATAGCCTTAATGTGAAGTGTTCTTTTGCTTCACACTAAAGGACTATATGATGGGGGAGACTTGCAGGCCCAGGAGTCAGAAAACTCTTTAAAAAGGGGCTGGGAATGTGGCCTAGTGGCAGAGTGCTTCCCTCGCATGCGTGAAGCCCTGGGTTTGATTCCTCAGCACCACATTTACAGAAAAGGCTGGAAGTGGCACTGTGGCTCAAGTGGCAGAGTGCTTGCCTTGAGCAAAAAGAAGCCAGGGACAGTGCTCAGGCCCTGAGTTCAAGCCCCAGGACTGGGAAAGAAAAGAAAGGAAGGAAGGAAGGAAGGAAGGAAGGAAGGAAGGAAGGAAGGAAGGAAGGAAGGAAGGAAGGAAGGAAGGAAGGAAGGAAGGAAGGAAGGAAGGAAGGAAGGAAGGAAGGAAGGAAGGAAGGAAGGAAGGAAGGAAGGAAGGGAAAGAAAGAAAGAAAGAAAGAAAGAAAGAAAGAAAGAAAGAAAGAAAGAAAGAAAGAAAGAAAGATAGATCACAAAAAGACACCATTTTCTGGGTTGAGATTAGTTGAGACAGGACCAAAACCAACTCACACTGGCCAGATTTACCTCAGGTGAAAGCATGTCTTGGTCTGTGTCTCTGCATGGCCGAGTAGGGTTGGGGATTCTACCCTCCCCTTTTTGTGCCAGTACTTAAATTGTACTTAAATTCAGGGACTCAGGATCTTGTTTAGCTTTTCTGCTCAAGGTCTGCACTCTATCATTTGAACCATACCTACATTCTCAACTTTTTGCTGTTTAACTGGAGATAAAGAGTCTCTCAGATTTGTCTGCCTGGGCTAGCTTTAAATCAAGAACCTCAGATCTTAGCTTCTTAAATATCTATGATTACCTGTGTTAGCCTCCAGTACCAAGCTTAAGGGGACTTTCTTTTGGGCTTAGAACCATTTGGATATTTATAACATCATTCATGGTCCATGCAAGATTATCAGCATAAGCAGATGGCCAAGGGCAGCCATCAAGAAGTGTATATGTGAAGCATAAGCATCTGTCTTGCCATGTACCAAATGATTTCATGGTCCATGGGATACACATTTCCTTCTCCTCGCCTAGAGAGGCCAAAACCACTTCTTCTGGCAGTGTAGCAACAACTACATGCTTCCTAATAGAGACTTATTGCAAGGAAAGTTATGAGAAATAATCTGCATACCCAGAGCTGGAGTGTAGTTATGTTTACCTAGTTGTCCCCTAATTACAGTGATGGTTCCTTGAGGTTTATTCATCTCCAGGTCTTTGGGATTTTGTATAAGGGTACATATGTGACAAAGGCTCTGTCAGCTTATCAGCCACCATACCACCGTCAAGAAACAGGCAAGGAGAGGATCATTCAGGCTGCTTCCATATTCACTTTAGGATCTTATTAATTCATGGACGACAAAGAATCATTTCATTCTTACCAAAAAGCATCCATACTTGGGCATATGATCCTCTATAAGGTTTTTTATTATTTTACTTTTTATTGTCAAAGTGATGTACAGAGGGGTTACAATTTCATATGTAAGGCATAAGGCAGTGAGTACACTTCTTATCTAACTTGTTACCTCCCTCATTTTATTTCTACCTTCCCTCCTTTCCAAATCCCCCTGCCCCATAAGGTTTTATACAGCCGACAATAGAGTTCATGTCATCTTCTGAGATAGGCCCAGAAAAAAAGCATGTGTAAATGGGGTCCACAGGCAGTAGAACAAAAAATATGAAACAAACTGGATAGTGAATAGTAACTTAGTTCCACCCATGTGTGGGGCAAAGTAAGACAGAAATGTGCAAGAGGCAAGACAAGGGCTAGTTTAACTTGGGAAGAGAGCTACAATGGGAAGGCAATGAGTTACTGTGCAATGAGGAGTGGCTGCTCATTTTCTAAGCATAGTCTTCTCTCCTCAGCCCTAAAAAAGACTCCAACCTATTAAGAAACCTAGTATCAGCTGTTAACACTGCAACACTCCTCCTTGCCCAGGCAGGTTCTAGTATGGGAGCTGGCAAAAGGGCTCAGACCACACAGATTCCCAGTGTCTATTCCTTTTATGAGTCCTAAGAGCTGGGGCTGGTGGACAGCCTGGGCTCAGTAAGGTAAGTTTAGGACACGATTTCATTCTCAACACTGAATTTCCTGCTTTTATCAGTGGAAGTTGTCATGCTAAATCAGAGCCCCATTTGTATGTGTGATAAAATTTCTTTTGTTTATTGTAAAAAGTTTTTATTTAAAAGGGAAAGAATTTAAAGTGGAAAAATCTCACCAGGCAAACACTGTAAAGCTGGCACTAGAGAGCTACTGAACCTCCACAATTCCTCATCTAAACTCTTTGAAAACTTTGTTATTCACTTTTAGGACAGCAAAGCTATCTAGGCTGCACTAGCCTTGTCCAGAAGTCAGACCTGGCAGGCCCGATTAGATATTTTCTGGAAGCCAATGACATGTTTTCCTTACATCCTGTTCATCGATCCAGGCTACTTGCAAATGTTTATCACTGTGCTAAAGGAATAGTTCCCTGCACAGAAGCAGCTTTGTGCATAAGCAAGGAGAATAAGGCCCCGCCTCAGCTGTGAGGAGTTGTTTCCTAAAAATTCTCAAAGAACATTCTGTCACAAATCCATCAAACAGAGCCATACATAATCTCATTTTCATTTTAAGCCCAGTGATGTGATTTTTCTATGTTCACAATTCCCATGGTCTTTCCTAGGCATAACATCCGCCAAAACAGACAATGAACACTTAAGTAATTCTAGGGCTGAGACATTCCATGGGGGATTTCCAAGGTCTCTAAACTTTTGGAGGCCATGACCTACAGTTCTTCGAAAGGCAAGGAAGTGGACATTTTGTGAACCGAAAGGAGAGAAAATGCTCCTTCCTAATGGAGGTATCCAGAGTGCCCCAGTGCTGCCTATAAGCTAAAACATTCTCCTGTGCAGAAATAGGGAGTCCACTTCTTTAGCACTCAGAAAAGTTCAGAAGAGATCAAGTTGCATGGTGGGTAAAACCTGGAGAAGGCCTGAGTAGAAATCCAGGAATATGAGTCTATTTTCAGCCATTAGGTATAGCTGTCTTTATTCTTAAAAAAAAAAAAAAAAAGTAAAGAATGAAAGCCTCAGTAAGGAAGCAAGGATCACAGGAATTCCTTATAAGCTATATCCAAGTTGTCTGAAGAAGAAAATAGACAGGGTTGTTATAAAAAGACTTTTATAAATCCAAATATCCAGCCACTTGAATTGCAAGGCATGCAAGCATTTGTTGGGGACACACAAAAAAGTATCTTAGTATAATGGCGATCATATAGAATGTAGTCTATAAATAATTGATAGCATCCTAAAGGAAGAGGAAAAATGGGCACTCGTGGGACCTCAGCAAGAGAAATGAAAAAGTAAACCCCCAAAGCCTCATTTTCAGCACAAGGTAATTCAGCTCAATGAATTTTTTAACCAATTTCTCAAAAGATAGCCACTTCAACTGCAAAGAGTTTAGTCCGTTTTTTTTTTTTTTTAAAATACGTAACTAGTCAACCTCCAGCACTAATCTTGGAGTGAAATGTTAACTACCCAGATCCCAAGCTCTGCAATATATTGGCCCACGCGGGAAGCTCTCTGGACCAGCAGTTACAAAATCCTGACTTAACTGGAAAGTCCTTAATTAACCAGCAGATAGAGTGCCCAAACCTGATACCTTCAACTTATATCCATCATCTGGCTACCACATGGGAGGATTTAGACTAGGTTCTATATCCTTTGCCAGCTCTAGTGATGTGGTAAAATGAACCCACTTTCATCACTTATGATGCTCCAAGTGGGACTGGACCCTTTGCAAAAATGCATTTTTGATTGCTGCATAGTTTTCCCACTATAGATGTGTGAAACCCCCAATCTTAAGATCTCAGTCTGCTTTCCTAATTTGTCTCTAATCTCTTTCTTCCTTTACCTTACCCTAGATGCATCATAGAAACTTTAGACAAGAAGCAACAGATATGTTGAAAATGAGCTGTACAACTTATGGGTAGGATAGGAGGGAAAGAACTGGGAGACACCAGAGAAGGGATGACATTGTCTGACAAGAAATGGACTCATTACCTGACTTATGTAACTGTAACCCCTCTGTACATCACCTTTACATTAAGAATTTTTAAATCACAAAAAGAAACAACAGAATAGGAAAGTCCTCATCATTACTGACACCATTGGAAGAATTCTGCCCTACATTCTTCTAGTCTTATATGACTTTTCAAACAAACGTAAAAAAATAATACTTTACATGCTTTAAAATTTTTTGAGTAGTAATGACCATGATGATGGTTTGGGGGTCACTTAGAAGCATATCCACTCCATGTTTGAATTCCAGTACCCACAGGAAACAAGAGTAGATTCTCTTTATTCTATCAGCTCATAAGGTCTCTCCCCCCACCTCTATACTGTATAGAAGAAACAAGTTGAGTGCCTAGGATCAGTTGCCTTCAAGTCCATGTACACACAAAACTGTGTGTGCCTGTGTGTCTATCAAGCACTGTGTTTCACATTCATTCCAATCACAAGTTCCTTCCTATGTAAGCTTTCCTGGGCCTAACCCCTAAATGTCTTATGTTTCTCTTTAGGTCTGTGCCTGACTACAAGGGAGAATTCCTCTTACCTCTAAAGATCCTCCTTTGAGACCCCAAGAGCTGGCAGACCTCAGCAGAGGAGCTGCAGGAGTTGACACATTTCTGGATCCCATCAGCCAGGTCAAACAGTGTCACATTGGAGGCCAGGGAAAACGTGGCTTGCACTGAGATCACCACCATACTAGACTCCCTAAGGGAAAAGTTTGTGAGATTTTAGTTGTCCTAAAGTGGCATTTGGTCCTCAGGGATTTTGGAAAGTGTCACTGCCATTCTCCAGTGAAGGAATAAAGGCCCAGGACCTTGGTCCTGGATTACTCAGTGGTTTGGTCAAAATAGAGCCTGGTTTTTATTATCACCCATGTTAGAGCAGCCGCCGCTTTCCACAGGCTGGTTCAAAAGCAAATATAATTCTATTTCTTACCTAGAAGCGTGAACTGTAGATCGGATATAACCAGGTAATGTTGAAAAACACATATTTAACTGCAAAGAAGAACAGGACTGTCATTAACTGATAGACAAAAGCTTTGGACTAAAAACTGATTCCTATTTCAGGATAAAATAGGCATTTTCCAGCCATCAAGTTATCAGCAGGCAGCTTTATACAGAACCAATGTCCCTTTTTTTGTTCCCTTTTTAAATGCCTTTTTGTTGTTCACTGAGTACAAAGGGACAGAAAGAGATAGTAAATTAGTGGGGAAATCTTGGCAGGAAGTGATGTTCAGAACAGCACCATGGATGCAAAATATCTTCAAAGGATTAGATCTGTCCTAAGACCCAGGGTTTCAAAACATGAAGGGGCAACTGTTTATTTGGACTCTGAATAATGAATAAATTCGTGGAAGGTATAGCTTCTTTTAGGCCCTCACAGGTCTGCTGAGCCCTACACAGACCCCTCATAATCTACAATGAATTAACCTCATTCAAAGATAGGTCTTCCTCAAAAAAGCTCTCCATGAAAAATTATATTACATGGGTCAAGGGCCCTTTTGTTGAAAACAAATTAATAGCTACTCTCCCTGTGTTTGCTTTGTGCCCTCAGAGTGATCAGGGAATACCTGTGCAGTATAAAGTATTATGCCTACTTCCTTATCCCCTCTCTCCATCATTGTGGCTAGAGATCTCTTCTAGAGCGCCAAGGGCCTCAATATTTTATCCATGAAGACCCACCTGTCTTCAAAGCCAGTGTCTCAAAGCCCTCTGACTCTTCAAAAGATGAAGTCAAATACAGAATGTTATCAAAGGCTTTTTAGCTTTTTACAACATTGCTTTATAGTCTAATAGCAAAAATTTATTATTCTTGCTTCATTATTAACTTTTCCAGGTATTGCTGAAGGATATCTCAGAGAAGACCCAATGAATGGATTTCCTAGCTGCCGCTTATTTTTTATTGTTTCTTGGGAGCAGGTATGTCACATCACCAACCAATTATATGGTAATACTGGAAACAAAACAAAAATAGCTAAGTCATGTGAAAGACTGTATCCCTGGGTTCTAAATCCCTATAGACTAACTTTGAAGGAAGTATCTAGCTACAGCATAGTGAAGAGGCAGCAGTAGTGGAATGACAAGAATATTTAGCAAAGGGCTAGCCGATATAAACTGTAAAGAATTTAACCTTGCCCAAAGAGAGGTTATGCAAGATAATTCCTAAGCCTTGAAGTATTCTGCCTGATAAAAACACATGGGATCCTGGGCCATTCCAGAAAGTATAACAATGTGATCGGTTGTGAGGGCTTTAGTTAAAGTAGTACGGGTTCAGCCTCTGGAGGATTAAAGACTGAGGCTGGCCATATGGGCAGTCAATTGTGCGTACGCAACAGAGGCTAAATAAAGGCTTCAGACACCAAAGCTCAGGTAAGCTCCATGTTGGCACCAAGTCACACATATCGTCACATATGGTTGCTGAGAAGCATTACCACCGTCCATACCTCCACAGGGAAAGAACAACTAGAAGCCCACTTAGGACCATTTCAGACTCAGTTCTATGCATATCTTCATTTGTCTGACTTTAACCTGTAACTTTTTGCTGTAATAAAGCCAACTATGAAGATAATAACTTTCAGTTAAGTTCAGTGGGTCATTCAAGTGAATTACTGAAACAAACTGGTCTTAGGGATGCTTGAACTTGTATTGGAAGAAAAGGTGACTTAGCAGACTGTTCCCCAACTGTGCATCTGCTCTGGAGAGTTCAGGTGATGTCATTAGCTTCTAGCCCCTGCCAGTGTGTCATCTACAAAGGTCATATAGGAGGGAGCCAGCTGGTGAGGTCCCTGTTATAGAGTAAATGCTTGATAGATAAAGAAATGGAATTGGACTATCTTTTATACAAATAAAATTCACAGTCCTATAGGGACATAATTCATGGCTAATATACTAACCCTAACTCACAAAGAACAAGTAAAACAGAAATCAGAAATAAATTAATCTGGGCTGATGGAGTGGCTATGTAGCAAGTGTGAAGCCCTAGGTTCAACTTCCAAATACCATTCTCCCCGCACCCCAAATCCAGTAATAGTAAATTTTAATTTTCTGAACATCAAATCTCAGATGTATTATCTGTATGTCTATTTTTCTTTTTTCTCAATTTTTCCCTATTTAAAAAAACAAAAACAAAACAGACAAAGAAAGAGTAGCCTGGCACTGTGGCTCAAGCCTGTAATTCTAGCTACTTGGGAGGCAGAGACTGAGGGGTGATGGGCTGAGACAAGTCTGAATATAAAAGTTCACAAAACTCCATCTTTTAGCTAGGCATAGTGGTGTACACCTGCCATACACAAATAGGATTGCTGACCTGGGGCATAAAGTGAGACCTTATCTTGAAAACAACCAATGCAAAAAGGCACTGACAGAATGGCTCAAATGGCAGAGTACCCGTTTAACAAGTTTGAGACCCTGATTTTAAACCCCATACTAAAAAATGGCAGGGTTCGGTGAATTCTTTTTTTTTTTTTTTTTTTTTTGGCCAGTCCTGCGCCTTGGACTCAGGGCCTGAGCACTGTCCCTGGCTTCTTCCTGCTCAAGGCTAGCACTCTGCCACTTGAGCCACAGCGCCGCTTCTGGCCGTTTTCTGTATATGTGGTGCTAGGGAATCGAACCTAGGGCCTCGTGTATCCGAGGCAGGCACTCTTGCCTCTAGGCTATATCCCCAGCCCCTGGTGAATTCTTAAACCCTTGATAATCAGCATTAATGTTAAGCTTCTGGCATTCCAAGATCCTTAAACACAGAAAAATTCACACTGCAGGTCAACAGCAGGTGGGACAATAAGATTTTCTGGTTTTTCCTCCCACCCACAGTCCTCATTAGTGCATGCCATCTAGCTATGGTTAAGAACTTTTTATTTTATAACGTTTGCTTTCCAAACATAAAGGAAAGGAGTCCTGGAAATAGGGGTGACCTAAGTACTTCCCATCTATCCTGGAAACAAAGGATTGGCAAGGAGAGGCCTTTTAGGAAACTCACCATTTTGGTCATTTCATTTGCAACTTCATGTAGATCTGAATGTTTTTCCACAGTAGTATTGAAAAAAGTTTTCTTTAATTTAAACTCTGTCACGAAGGTTCTAACTGAAAATGAAAATAATACGTGTTAGGTCATACAACTGATCAACCTACACATTGCATGGCTATATGTTTGGAAACCTCTGGCCTAGCTACATTTACTTTCCCCACAGAATAATCCCAACTGCCCTCTGCCTCGTGTCTAAATTTTAGAAACAACAGTCCCCTGGCAAAGTGAGATAAAGACTGAGCAAACTTTCAGGAGGGAGATTCCTAGGGCATTTTGTGTATGTGCAAGTGCTTTTGAGAGATGCTTTCTTGATGTCTCTCAAATGGCCTACACATAATTGATAGATACCCAGTGGCAATGTGACAAAGAAGAGTTGGCCTAAACAACATAATCCTAGCAGGAAGGGAAGGAGATAATGACACCAGACACTAAAATTGCTTGTCAGCCTTAAAAGGAAAGCACTTACTTCCCAAAGTCCTAACCAAGTTAAACCCTTGGCTTCAAGGAGGTGATTCAGCTTCCCACTTCTTTAAAGCCAACTTTGTAGAACCCCAGTTCTTCTTTGCTCACAAGAAATGTCCATTTTATTTATCACTGATTTTATACTTCTACAAATCAGGTAAGTTCCCAAGAAAGATCATCCAGCTCCTAAGGGCCAAATTCAACATTCAAATTCATATGCATCTACCTTTAAAGAAGTTTCCACTATAGGCTCTGCCCCTGAGGCATCTGTTATTCTGAAGACAACCAAAGAATTACTCAGGAATTTGCCAAACATTTGTCATGGGCTTATGCTCTAGGGGGCCGCCAGACTTGATGATTATAAGCCACATAATGAAAGCAATCCATATTCAAGACACTGTTGGGCTCAGAAATGAAAAAAAAAAAGCAGCCCATTTTCAAGGCCCATTTCACTCATAAAATAAGATTCTAGTTAACACCAATTTGTGCTGATTGGGCCTGAGGGGAATGGGACTTACAAATGGGCAGACAACCAAAAATCAGCACAGCCTGCTTTATATCTGGCTCTTATCTTCTATTATATTAAATTCTTATCTTTCCTTCTGGACAGAAGAAAAATAACCCAAAACACAGAAGCCCATGAAGCTGCTCTTTCACAGGAAGCTTGCATGTGGAATTAAGAAAAAGGCCCACAAATGAGCCAGGGAAAACATTTAACATCTTCTAGTTAGCTGTCTAAAGCCTTTAATCCTTATTTAACATCTTTTTGCTTGTTCTACAGTTCAGGGAAGCCAGCTGCTTAGGACTCTTTCTGAGCAGCAGGGAGCTCTTTGAAAACATTCTTGGACAAATAAAAGCATTTCAGCATGCTCTAATTTGCATGTTCCTCTGATGTTTATGAACAATGAAGCTAAATTACTTGAAAAGGGAAAGATGGTTGTTAACACAATGAAGCTGCTCTCCTCTAAATCTGTGCTACCTTGTGAGACACTGCACACAGACTTCCAAAACAGTTACCCAACCAGTTCATCTTTATTTCACACACCTAGCTTCTTACCCAGACCCCTCCATATGGAGATACACCACTAGTATAAACATTAGGTACACAAATGTTTTCTGAACTAAGACAGATGTTATGTTTTCAGCATGAAAGATCATCAGTTTCCTCCTAAACATTACCCTCTTTCAAAGCAAGGATTTTTCTGAAGACATTTGTACCTTCCTGCTTATTGTTACATAACTTTGGAAAAAAGTTGTGCTTCAAATTTCTCTATACCAGCTAAATCATTTTTGGCGCGATTCATAATTATTACTTTGTATTCAGTGTTTATTTTCATAGCTTTCAATATGGTCTAAGAGTTTGAAGACCACTGTTAAATGATACCTCCTTCTGACTTTACAGATGAAATTGAAGCTCAGGGCTATGTGGTATATGTATGGTCCAAGAATTTAGAAGCCAGGGCTGGGGATATGGCCTAGTGGCAAGAGTGCTTGCTTCATATACATGAGGCCCTGGGTTCAATTCCCCAGCACCACATATACAGAAAATGGCCAGAAGTGGCGCTGTGGCTCAAGTGGCAGAGTGCTAGCCTTGAGCTAAAAGAAGCCAGGGACAGTGCTCAGGCCCTGAGTCCAAGCCCCAGGACTGGCAAAAAAAAAAAAAAAGAATTTAGAAGCCAGGCATTTGATGTGCCTATTGGTCATTTTTAGTTCTTCTTCTGAGAACATTCTTCATAGCTCATTAGCCCATTTATTAATTGGGTTATTGTTTTGTTTTTAATGTGCGTGTATTTTGTTTGTGTGTTGGTCATGGGGCTTGAACTCATGGCCTAGTCATTGTCCCTGAGCTTTTTCATTCAAGGCTAGTGCTCTACCACTTTGAGCCATAGCATCACTTCTGGTTTTTTGGTGGTTAATTGACGACAAAGAGTCTCACAGACTTTTCTGCCTGGGATGGCTTTGAACCACAATCCTATCTCAGCCTCCTGAGTAGCTAGGATTATAGGTGTGAGCCACTGGTGCCCAGTTTAGTCAGTGGTTTCTTTTAGGGTTTAATTTTTAAGTTTATTAGGTATTAAGCATGGTCTGATGTGTAGCTGGAAAAAATACTGTCCCATTCTGTAAGCTGTCTTTTTAGTTTGTTGGCTATATCCTTTGCTATGCAGAAACTTTTTAGTTTGATATGGTCCTGGTCCTTTCTTTGATTTGCTATGCTTCTGGATCTTTACTCAGAAAATTCCTACCTGTGCCCAGGAGTCCTAATGTTTCTCAGAAGTAAAAATGTTCAATAGCACATAAAGACATGCTCAACATCTCTAGCCATAAAGGAAATACAAATCAAAACAATATTAAGATTCCACCCAAATCAACTGAAATGGCTATTATCAAGAAAACAAATAAGAACAGATGCCAGTGATGCAGCCAAAAGGGACCCTAATATACTGTTGGTGGTAGTGTAAACTTGTTCAACCACTCTGGAAAGCAGTATGGAGTTTCCTCAAAAAGTAAATAAACTACCCTATGATCCCACAATTCTGCTCCTGGACATTTGCCCAAAAGATTACAAACCAGCATACAGTAAAGCCACCAGCACAACCATGTTTATTGCTGCACTATTCACCATAGCTAAGGTGTGGAATCAGCCCAGATGCCCCTCAATGGATGAATAGATCAAGAAAATGTGGTATATATACATAGGAATTTTACTCATCTATTGTACTATTTGTAAAGAAATGGAAAGACTCGGAAAAAATTATGCTAAGTGAAGTAAGTCAGTCCCAGAGAGACAAAGGATGCATGTCTTCCCTTATATGTGAAAGCTAGGTTTAGCTAATAAACATAGAAGTGAATATGTTGGGTGGTATGCAAGGGTAGAGAAATGTATTACCTGAAATATGGTAGATTCAAGGGAGATCTCAAATAGTGTCATTCCTTAGAAAGGCAAAATCAAAGTGCAGCAAAATACACCAGGAAGCAGGTACTCAAAAGGGGAGGGGTGGTGTCAAAGGGGAATGGGTACATGAATGAAGAGGAGAGGAGGGAAAAAATGCAGTAAAGAATTCAATGTATGTCTTACAAAATTAAGAAGAGAAAGGGTGGGTAGAAGAGGGATGGGTAAGAATGCTGAATTGCTCTCCCATGATGAAAATGGGTTTGCATTCAATTCTATGGTCATCTATCATCTTCATATTTATATTTATCCTTGTCAGAGCATGATCTCTTTTTTTGTTACTGGACTCTCTGTGAGTTCCTCAGAATGAGATTTCTATCTCTATGAAAGCCATGAAAAGGAAATGTGGAGTGATCTGCTTCACACACTGGCCTCAAAAATCACAGATGGTGGCTCCAATTTATATGGTACAAGATCCTCTCAGTTTGTCTAGAGGCCTAACTAAAGCCTGGCTGTGCTTGAAGCTATTCTTTTTCTATTCTCTGTTAAATACCCTGACATAATGGTATACTTAGATCAGAATTAGAGGACGGGAATGCTACATCCAACCATTCTTGCTTGGAGTATACCAGGGCTGAAGATGAGGCAAAGTAGAGTTCTATCTGTTGTGAAGACTCCTCTGAGATCTTCAGTCCTCATTTGATGACTGATCCTATGTGGTATTCCACTCACTTAAGAGCTGAGGATAAATACCTGAGAAGAAACTCACCTCTATATGACTCCTGAAATAGAAATCAGGAAACAACAAACCCCAGCCCTTGACTATGGATGCAACAATTTTAGTTCAATCATCTGTGCATCATTTTTGTCACAAACTATCAATACCTACAACTGGCCTTTGGAACATCATCTATCTGTCCAGAATGTCAAATGAATAGGATCATAGAATGATACCGTCTAAAGTGTCTATATTTTTTTTATTCTAATCAGGAATGAATGAGAGCTCCTTTTACTTTCCATCCTTTCTTACATTTTATATTTTCATATTTTTTTAATCTTAACTCCAATTAGTGCATAGTAGCATCTGATAATGATTTCATTTCAATTTCTGGGCTCTCTGTTAGGCCAAATTATACCACAGTGTGAAGGACTATTGTGTGTTTCTTCCATAGCGTATAAGGCTAATTCCTTGCTGAGCCTTGACAAAGGAATTTGAAAATCATGAGCTTCAGCTTAGCAAGTAACAGAATATAGCTATGTACCTAGGAACACATAAGATGATGCTAAATGAAATAAACTCCAAGTTATGGGAAAAAAAAGAATGCTGAATTGGGGTGACACTGATCATGATATATTGTAATCATAAACTGCTTTGTTAAAATGGCAATGCTTTTGTACAACTACTTAAAGAAAAAAAAAAGTCAAGCATTTAAGTCCAGTACAAGGCAGGAAGATTATGAGTTGGAGATCAGCCAAGGTTATACAGTGAGACCCTAACTCAAAACAAAATAAACAAAAGAACAAAAACAAAACAAAAACTACCAAAGGAACCCAAACAAAACTGGAAATTCTTGGATAATTTCTTATAGGGTGGGTCTAAATAAAAGAAATTATCCTAATGTAAGTACATTAAAATAATTCTTGATTTTGACTGCTACTTACATTTCTAGATTCTTCTTCTTAAAATAGTGCTCAATTCTTATATTTCAAAACAACTTTCAAAATTCTACTACTATTTTAGCAGGGTACCAACCTTCCTAAAAAGTTCCTCCCACCTACAGGTATTAAGAATTCATGTAGATAATGCTTTCAAAGGATATTTGCTCTCAAAAAACATTCACTGAATGCTTCTTGTGTGTTAAGTACCATACTGGGCAATTTAGGATGACTCAATATGAGTCATGTTACCTGCTAGTTTTTTTAACCAGCATAGAAATTCTATTTCTCAAATTTCTTCATCAAGTTAGTTAAGTACTAAACTCAGCATCTTAGCAAGGAGTATGCCCAATATGCAAGAAAGTTCTTATACATTAACACAAAGAACTTTGGGCTAGAAGCTAGGCCTTTCATCAACCCCTTACAGAAACTTGACTACCTAGCACTTTGTCAAGGGCCTCAGTTTTCATTTGGTTTGTCTGCTTTTTAGCCTTAAAGTTAATAAAGTTTGTATTTAAAATCAACAAGCTTCATGAATCTACCAAACTAGGAACAAAATATGATAGATAGCCTACCATACAATGACAGCAGCAGCTTGGTCAAAATGTATTAGCTTGTAGGTAACAACATAGGATCTTTTTTTTTTTTAATGAAAAGAATGAATTGGGCACCAGTGGCTCACATGTGTAATCCTAGTTACTAAGGAAGATTGAGGTCTGAGGATTGTGGTTCAAAGCCAGTATGTGGAGGAAAGGCCATAAGACTCTAATCTCCAATGAACTACCAAAAAGCCAGAGGTAGAGTGTGGCTCAAGTGGCAAGAGTGTTAGTCTTGAGCAAAAGAAGTTCAGGAACAGTGCCCAGGCCCTGAGGTCGAGCCCCAGGACTGGCAGAAAAAAGTAAAGAAAAGGGAAGAGAAAAGAAAAGAAGGTGTGAATATGGTCAGACAACAAGGATTTGATTCCCTTTTCTCCCTCTAAAACACTTCATTAAGAATAAACAAACAGGGGCTGGGGATATAGCCTAGTGGCAAGAGTGCCTGCCTCGGATACACGAGGCCCTAGGTTTGATTCCCCAGCACCACATATGCAGAAAACGGCCAGAAGCGGCGATGTGGCTCAAGTGGCAGAGTGCTAGCCTTGAGCGGGAAGAAGCCAGGGACAGTGCTCAGGCCCTGAGTCCAAGGCCCAGGACTGGCCAAAAAAAAAAAAAAAAAAAGAATAAACAAACAAAAAAACATAGAAGGGCTGGGAATATGGCCTAGTGGCAAGAGTGCTTGCCTCCTACACATAAATCTCTGGGTTCGATTCCCCAGCACCACATATATGGAAAATGGCCAGAGGGGGCGCTGTGGCTCAGGTGGCAGAGTGCTAGCCTTGAGCGGGAAGAAGCCAGGGACAGTGCTCAGGCCCTGAGTCCAAGGCCCAGGACTGGCCCAAAACGACAACAACAACAACAACAAAAAAAAACAGAAACAGAGAGGGCTATTCTGAGCAAAACATAATATAAATACAACTGAAATGCCACAGTGAAACTTTTGGTGAAATGCACACTAAAAAAGAAAGAAAGAAAATAAATGACAGGAAAATAAAATGGGACTGGGACTGGATGGTGATGTGGGTACTAGTAGGAGGAAGAAAGCTAACAAAAGGGGTGAATGAGAAGGAGCATGGTCAACACAGCATTTATGAAAATCAAACAATGAAACCTGTTGCTATTGTTTTAAGAAGGGGGAGTAGGGTGGGAAAGAATAAGAGGCCGTGAAGCTGATGGGGCACATTGAATTGTGTATTCCACACAATGAAATATTGTACAACAAATGTATGTTGATTTTTTTAAAGTAAAGATGGATATATTATAGAAAAAACTGTAGTTAAAATATCCTTTTGTTTTTTCTAACTACAGAATAGATTAGTTAAGCAAATAAAGTTATACACAAATGACAGCATATTATGTATGTAGTCATTAAGATATTTGCATAAGCTGGGCACCAGTGGATCATGCTTACAACCCTATCTACTCAGGATGTTGAGATCTAAAGGATCATGATTCAAAGCTAGCTGGAGGGAAAAAGCCCAAGAGACTCCATCTCCAAAATAACCAGCAAAAAACTCAGGCTAGAGATGTGCCTGAAATGATAGAGTGCCAGCCTCACAAGAAATCTAAGTAAGCATGAAGCCCTGAATTAAAATTTTTTTTATAATATAGGACATTTAAGATATGAAAATACATAATTTAGATTATGTAAAAACATAATGCACATTAAAAATACAAAGTTGTATAGCTCCAATAATAGGAGATAATAGGAAATGTCTTCTTTCTCTGTATTCTTTAGCTTTACCTCTTGGACAAGTATTTATTATGATTAAGAAGTAAATAATAGGGGCTGGGGATATAGCCTAGTGGCAAGAGTGCCTGCCTCGGATACACGAGGCCCTAGGTTCGATTCCCCAGCACCACATATACAGAAAACGGCCAGAAGCGGCGCTGTGGCTCAAGTGGCAAAGTGCTAGCCTTGAGCGGGAAGAAGCCAGGGACAGTGCTCAGGCCCTGAGTCCAAGGCCCACGACTGGCCAAAAAAAAAAAAAAAAGAAGTAAATAATACATGCAATTTTGTTAAATGTATGTGATACAGAACAAATTCTTAGGTAGACTGTCTTACCTAGATTGCATACGCCTTTCTCCAGCTGGTACCCAACTGGGCATCTGCAGATAAAAGATCCCTGAGTATTGTTGCACATGGCTGGGGGTGGGCAGGGGTTTGAGAGGCATTCATCCACATCTGCAGAAGAGAAAAACCAAGATCATACTGAGTCTGTGCCAGATATCAAGACTTCATCCAGTATGGTAAGTTCTTACTAGGGACCAAATGGCACTAGGTGCAGTGCAGTCCCAAAGATGACTAAGAGACCACTACTGTCCTCAAGGGGTTCACTACTTATTGAGACAGAGGCAGCCACATAAACAACTATAAATACAAGGCATTATTTGGATAGACAGACAAAGTAGCAGACTTTGGGCACTTATGGGTAGTTTCAAATAACATCTGGACTAAGACTAGAAAGACTTAATAAACAGATTTAGGTGGGGTAATTCCAGGCTGAGGTATCAGCACAGTAAATGCCAACAGCACAAACGTGCCTGTGTCTTTAGGGGAGCTATAGGAACTCCAGTGTGGACTGGAGTAGAGGGAGAAGAGGCCTGAGAATGGATCCAGATCAGGAAGTCTGTTGGTGCCTCAGTAAGGACATGTCAGTAGTTCTCAAGTAAGCAGAGTATTAATTAAAAAGGCACATGCTTCTACATATTGGAGGAGAAAAGAAGCTTACTGAATAACTCAATGAGACAACATGCCACTAGACATTTCTTTTTCTCTTACCCACACTACAGTTGTCCCCTTGCCAGGACGGTGGGCACACGCATCGATAGCCACGATCAGTGAGGTCCTCAATGCATTCACCATCGTGAAGACAAGGATTTGTGGCACAGCTGTTAACTAAAAACACACCCCAGGAATAACACAGTTAATCACACAGACAATGTAAGGACAGCTCTAGGTAAATATTTGAGTCTCTGAGCTAATATTTGATTCTTGCTTACTTCTGTTTACTTGCCCTAAAAGGCACACTACTAAAATAAAACAGGGTCCCAAGACATTCAGAAGACAAAGCAATGAGACTAGATACTGGTTCTATTTTGTGAATATGCCTAAGTGTTAAGAGTTGGATCCCTGAATATGAGAACTGGTTCAAGTCAAATGCAGTGTACAGGTCATCCAGTTCAGAATTGATGATTATATTGCCCTTGTGCTACTTAGAAAGTTCTACCTGAATCAATGACCATTTCAATTACACATGTTGCAAGGATATACTGTACTGTGTGTGTATATGATGTGTTTTGTCTTTTCTCCTGGACTTTCTATGTCAAAATCATAGGAGCTTGGCACTTACAGGCTTACATCTGTAATCCTAGTTAGTTACTCAGGAAGCTGAGATCTGAGGATGATGGTTCAAAGCCAGCCTTGGCAGAAAAGTCTATGAGATTCTTATCTCCTATTAACAACTAGAAAACCAGAAGCAGCATTTTGGCTCAAAGTGGTGGAGTATAGGCCTTGAGCAAAAGAGCTCAGGGACAGTGCCCAGGCCCTGAGTTCAAGCCCCATGACCAACCAAAGAAAAAGAAGAAAAAATTTAAAATCCATAGTAACTTTTATCCAAAAATCGCCAACTAAGCTTTCATATATCATTTAGAAAATGACCACAATTTAGCACTACAATGTCTTCTTCTCTTTATATAATGTAAAAATTTGCCCTCCATAAATTCATCAAAGCCCCTATGGCACAAAGACTTCAATGTCATGTTGGACTGGCAGCCCCAAGAGCAATGTCCAGAACTGTTTTATTCTATTGTAGTTGGTGGTGTCACGTTCTAGTTATATAATACCACTTCATAAAGCCATCATCTGCAATGAAGAAATCAATGGGAGAAAGAAAAGGAATACAAAGATTCCTCATTCCAAAAGAATAACCCTGAAAATGGGCTAACCTGAATATGGTAATATTCTACTTTAAATATTACTCCAAATCACCTATAAAAGCATAATACCTATGTAAGTAAATAACATACCTCATGAACACTAGCACAAAAAATTAATGACAAAAATCAAACAAAGGGTCCAGAAATTATTCATATACAAGCCTTTTTTCTACATTCACTTGAATCCCAAGCCTCACAGAATTCTCAGTGTTTTGATGGAGGTTAGCATTCAACATTTATATGATGCATTTTACCTGAGGTTGGAAGTGGCCATGCTATCAGTGACTCTGTGGTGCTCTGAGCAGTAAAGGTTGTAGATTTAGGAGTCAACTGCTTAGCTGTAGAAACATCTGTGGTTTGAGGAGATGTTCTGAGGAAATGTGAAGCTGGGCTGTGCTCTTCCATAATGCCAAGCCTTGTGGTTAATTCTTTTGCTGATGTGGGTACACTGGTCACAGGGATCAATCTTGTGGTATCATCTATATGCACTTGGCTTCTTTCTGTTGTGATAGTGCTTTCTGTTGAGATTTGTGGCACTCGAGTTTCAGGATGAGTTGGCAAGAGTTGTCTTCCAGATGTAGTATGTACAATTACAGGGCCAGGGATCAGCGCTTCTGTATTTGACAGGGTGCTGGGACTAGTCACAGGAGGGTAACCAGACTGAAAAGTGGTGGTTGTCAATGCTTGAGACATGTGGACTAAGCTGGTGCTCATGACTGGAAGGGTTGGCTTAGTAGAGAATTCTGTTAAGGCTGGGGGCAAAGGGACCCCTGAGGGAGAGCTCACTGTTACAACTTCAGTGGACTCCGTGGGCAGAGACACCAGGCTTGGTGACTTTCCTTCTGTGATGATTTTCTCTTGAGTGCTCTGGTTCTTGGGGTCTGATGTTTGGCTACTATGAGACATTGCTAAGGATGATGCTATAGTTGATGTCTGGACTAAAGTCACAGGTGTTTCCCTTGCTCCAGGTAGAACTGGAGCTGAAGATGAATGTAACATGGTTGTTTGTGAGACAAGAAGTGGGTTATGGGTAGATACTATTGGTAATAATGGTGTTGAGGAAGCCAAAGGTGTGGACACCTTGGAGGTAGACTTCAGTTGATGTGTAGAGGCCCTGGTTGACGGTAAGGTTGATGAGTCCATCTGGTGGGATTGTGATACTGAGGGCAGAGGCAAAGAGGACCCTGAAGAAGATGAGTCACCAATAGATTCAGTCCTGGCATCCAGAAGAACCAAAGTATTTGGCATATTAATGGTGGATGTGTAGGGCGGAAGGTTGGATGTACCCAGAAGGAGTGAATCAGTGGAGGACTGAGCATATTCCCCCCCATAGGATGAGATGTTATTCCTCTCAGTCTGTGTCTGAGAAGAGGAAGTATAGTCTAAGTATGGAGAGTCTGCGATCTTAATATAAGAGGTTGAGCTCTCACTGTTGTCTGGGGATGAACCATTATCTGTAATGGATAATAATGTGCGTTCTCCTTTGGTGAAAGTAGATGAAACATAGGTATGGTCTGTGTGGTCACTGGAAGTCCTTTGTTCGGTATCTGTGCCACTCACACGACCATAGCTAAATCCAGTGACTGCAAAGGAAGAGAGACAAAGTTAGGTCAAGTAAACAAGAATCCTTGAAACATGCATTATAAAACAAGACTTGCCGAGATCTACCCACCATCTCAAGCAGGTGAAATGTTTGCTCTGGGAAGGTAATTTCCAAACGTGTACACCCTGAGCCAAGACAATATGGGAAGGCTAAGCACAATCGGTGTCTGCTCTGAGGAGATCTACCTTAGTGGTAGCAGCAATGGAAGCCACAATAAAAGAAGTGGGAGAGGAGGGGGGGGCGCTAAAATTAGGGAAGAGGTCCATATTCCTTTTCCAATAAAGGCAAATCAAACCATTGGAAAAGCTCTTGCGTCCCTAATACCTGTTATACTCGAATGGCAAAAGGAAAACCCTCCCAATTTTAACTCAATGCTGTATTTTTCTCTTCCAGGAGACCGGCTTTCACCACAGCATGACCAGGGCCTGATGGCTGCGGTGGAACCTCGAGAAAGTTCTCCTGGTAAGGAACTTTAGGGTTCTTCTTGGGTCGCCCGGCAACTTCAACCCAGGGCTGGGATGGTGAGGAAGAAGACACTCCACCTCCGAGGGCAGGCATGGCGGCAGGCGGGTGCGACAGCAGGCCCGAGTGGTCCGTCACGTTCCTGGGCTGGGCTGCGCGCGCTCCCACTTCCGCCGAGGTGGCAG